>NC_045428.1:194762800-195092550 GCF_902635505.1 Sarcophilus harrisii
AAAAAAAAAGCTGGAGAGGGGGGGTTGGGGCTTCCAAAGTAGATCATATTTTCTTCTCTTTGGACACCAAAATTGTCATTATAGATCAATAGGTACCATGAAGTGATGCTCTTCCGCGTTACAAAAATATAAATAATAAATCACCTTTTTCTAAGATTTTGAAGGGATTGTCACAGTTCTGCAGTGTCCGTATGGAAAACCTTATAATTAAAATTCATTGTAATGATTTTTGCCTTCAGGCAGCAACATTTCTCCTAGGAACAGAAACTTTTTGCTATCACAAGTACTGGCTCTAGTTTAGACACTGGGAGAAAGCTACCAAATGGCTTTCTGAAGGTCATGGTCAGGAGTTCTTTTTCCTAAGTTAAAGTAAGGTACTGCTCCATTGTGGGGTTCTCATTTGGTATATTATTTATTTCAGAGTTTACTCAACCATAACTGGATTTTCAGAAGAAAATTTCCTTTTTTTCTACCTTTTTGGTCTCTCTACCAAATAATGTACAATTTCTCCCATCTCCTCTGGCACTTCCTTCCCTGCTCCCAACAAGGAGAATGTGATGAGCAAATAGACTTTATTGTACAAATTTCAAATTGCAGTTAGACTGAGTAATTGGAGAAAAATTTAGGACTTTAGTTCAGTCATATTTCAGTTATGTTTCATTCTTCCTGACTCGGAGCTTTCTAGGAAAAGATACTGGAGTGGTTTTCTATTTCCTTGTTTAGCTTATTTTACAGTTGAGGAAACTGAGGCATACATGATTAAATTACTTGCCCAGATGACAGACACATCAAGTGTCTTGAGGCCAGATTGAGCCAGGCCTAGCACTCTATCACTGAGCCACCTAGTGCTTAAGACTTAGAATAGCGAAGAATAAAAGAATATGATCAATAGCAATCAGCCCTACTTAAGGACCATAGGCACTCTCTAACCAGGCATTCCCTAATGTATAGTGTATATATGTATATTACATAAATATATATATAATTTGTCCTTTAGGAACAATGCAGTTCACATTGGTAAACACTTTTTAAAATTTACAATGCACTTTTTTTAGAACATCCCCATGATGTAGGTAGATTATTATGGATCCCATTTTATAGATTTCACAAAGGAAGATAATTCTTAGAGTAGTGAAATAATCACATAAGCTAGTAAATAGTAGAGCTAGAATCTAAATTTAGGTACTTTTGCAAGGTTCTTTAACCCTTGGGACATGAGCATGAACTCTAGTGTTAAAAGACTTGGACTTAGAGCCTGCTTCATGCTTACTTTAGACTTTAGGAGAAGGGGTTACAGACAAAATGAAGGGGTATAATAGATATCAGGAATGGTAAGTATGAAATGGAATTGGAGAGCATATAGTTAGAAAGGATAAAGACAAATTCTCTCAGGGGAACTCACAATTAACCAGGAGTAAGAAAAACTCCATGAGGTGGGGAAAAGCCATTGACTGACAAGAGTTAGCTAGAGTAAGGAAAATGGCACCATTAGAAGAAAGGCATTATGAGGGAGAGAAAGAGAATACCTCATAGGGGGCTTAGTCCTGAAGAGAACTTGGCCCATGCTTTCTCTTCATTGGGCAAGTTATTTAAATACCCTGAACCTTAGTTTCCTCATTTGTAAAATGGAAGGCATTGAACTAGATGGAGGTACCTTTTAATTCTACAATTTTGATTATTCTATGATGGGCAGGTAGGTATAATGAATAGAGCACTGGATCTACTTATCTTTTTGAGCCCAGATCTGGCCTCAGATACTTATTTAGCTGAGTGATCCTAGGCAAGTCACTTATGAAATAAAGTAAAATCTGTTTGCCTCAGTTTCCTCATCTGTAAAACGAACTGGAGAAAGAAATGGCAAAACACCTCTGTATCTTTGCTGAGAAAAATCCCAAATGGGGTCACAAAGATCTGGACACAACTGAAATGACAGAACAACAATGACTCCAAATCCCTTCAGCTACTTCCCCATATGAAAACATAGGCAGATACAAAATTGTCCTGGGAATGAATTAATATTTTGAGATAGGACTTTCCCACTTGTCTCAGATCTACCTTATAGAGTCACAGAGTAAGAGATGGAGGAGCTCTTAAATGTAATTTATTCACACTTCCACAACTGATATCTAGAGATTTATGTAGCTTGCCCAAAGTCACAAAGGATAGCTAAGGGAAAGAGGCAAGATTTCAACTCTGCTCCTCTGATTCCAAACCTAATGCTCTTCATATTGGATCATACAACCAAAATATTCCATTCTGTTCCTTACTCTAATACTTAAAAGTCAAGAGTGGTTGAATATATACATATATACCTGTACAGATATGCATATATACAGAGATCTCTAAATATCCCTATGTCCATGTGTGCATATATATATATATATATACACACACACACACACACACATATATATATATATGTATGTATGTATTAGATAAACACCAAAAATTATAAAAATGTTTTAACATGACTCCAACCTGGAAGTTTACTTGGAAGCCATATTTAGTTTTATTTAGAAGAGATGATAAAGAGTTGAAAGCTAGGCAGAGCTATAAGGGGCTTAAACTGTCTCCATGAAAAATGTCACATTTGATGTCAATTATTCATGTTTTGAGTAGAGAAGAATTTTCCTTATAAATGCCAATGTTACTGTTATTCTTGTCTTTGTTGACAAAATATGAAAAATGTAAATAATATCAAAGTTGAATTTAATCAGAAGATTACTAAAAAATATAAAGAATACATTTTATTAAAAATAAATAAATGTCAATATGTCCATGCATACATGTATATGTGTGCATATATGTGCGCATGTATATGCATGTAGCAATATGCATGCACATGCTTGCATATATATATACACATATACATGTATACATTCATATATACATAGACATTGAAGTATATATATAAAGTTATATATGTGTGTGTGTATACACATATATACATACATATAAATTTATAGGCAAAGGGAGTTCCAAAACTGGATCAAGCACAGAAGGTAAACTTTGTACCTTGAGATTATCTACAAAGAATCCTTTGAGTTCATTTAGTCCAATCCCCTTAATTTTCTAGACGATGAGGAGGAGGAGCAAAGTCTTGCCCAATATTACACAGGTAGGAGTAGAGACTGATTTTCTGATTTCAAATAAAGTAAATATTCTTTCCACTGTGCTATAATATATCATACATGAGGCCAGGAAAAGGGCTACAATTCAGGAAGTTTGGATCAATCAGACCCATAATTGCTATATATGGAGCACATAAAAATATAAGTGACTATAGGTGAGGAGAAGAAGAGAGTTTACCACTGAAGCCCTGATAACTTCAAATAGGGAAGTTCTCTGAAATGCTCCAATGTGGTTAAAATTTTAAGACAATTCCCACAACATTCTCGAGGGCATTTTTCAAAGCCCAAGAGCCCCACAATAGTTGCTTCCAGACACACCCCAGACCTTATTAGTTGGTTGCACAAATACATAGTGTTAGACAAAACAGCACTGGAAATTGGGAGTACAGGGTAGAATTTTAGGTGTACAGGTGACTGAACAAATAATGGATTTTAAGATAGTATTTGTTTATAATGTCTTAATGTTACCGTGCAATGACATTGGACAAACAACTTTAGACAGAGTGTGTCTTTTCTTTTCTGAGCCCTTTCGAAAGCCTGCAATAGAATTTCTAAAGCAGAAAGAAGCAACAGCAGAGAGATGAGGGCAATTAGTTAGCTATCCTTCACCTGGAAAGAAGATAAGACTGGCCTATTATCAGTGATGGTTTTGCACTGATCTAGTCATATTACTGTATCTAGTCCCCCTGAAAACCAAAGACAAAAAGATATGGGCATCTCTGAAATAGCTGCTTGGGATTACATGTACAGTTTGTAATCCTGTGGATAGTCTACATTGTAGACTTATATGTTTGTAGATTGTAGACTATCTATGGACTAAAAGTTTCAAAATGAAACTTGAATATATATAATTCAGTTAATTCACCTGAACTAACTGGTCAATAGGAAAGATTACATATCACAATCAAAACAATTTACAGGAATACAATTTAAGGAGCTACATTTGTAGGATATAAAACATACACACACACACACACACACACACACACACACAAGACTTCTACAAATACAAGCTGGGAATTGAGGTTTTTCTTTTCTTTTCTGTACAATTTCTGAAAATTTTGACTTGAAAAATCACTCCAAAACACTAGAAGAAACTTCCTTTTTCCCATAAAAAGGTAATACATTTTTGATGACCTGAGGCCTTGTTGCAAAGATATAAGCTCTAAGAAATAATCTGGCCCATTTTCCACTTTGCCAACAAAGAGCAATAGGTACCAATTGGCATTTATGGAGGTTTGCAAAGCATTTTGCATATATTATCTACCCTGTATGGTATATGTTATTAATATTGCCATTTTACAGATGAGAAAACTCATTCTGAAAAAATAAAATGATTTGCACAAGAATACACAGTACCTAAGGTAGGATTCAAATTCAGGTTTTTTCCTGACTCCTAGTCCTACATTCTATTTAGCTGTCACTTAATTGCTTGAAGAGTTAAAATAAAACTATATATATGCAATATACATTTCTTTAAGCAATAAGAGTCATTTTAATTAGCAAAGGCAAAAGTGGAACAAAAAACAAGAGGATGACATCTGATACTTAAATTTTGCTCCAGAATCATTTCTCTCATCTAAAGTTATTTCTTCTCTCTCTCTCTCTCTCTCTCTCTTTCTCTCTCTCTCTCTCTTTCCCCTCTCTCTCTCTTCTCTCTCTCTCTCTCTCTCTCTGTACATATGTGTATCTCTTGTTCTGTCTCTCTCAATATGTCTCTCTATGTCTCTCTATTTCTGTTTCTATGTGTACATGTGTGTATCTCTTGCTCTCTGTCTCTCTCTGTGTCTGTTTGTCTGTCTGTCTTTCTCTCACTAGGTTCCTGCCAAATTCCACCTCCCAATTTAAAACCATTAATTGATTTTTGTGTTTGAACTTGTGTGAAGCAGATAGAACACTGGGCTTGGAGGAATATCTGAGTTCAAATCCTACTTCTAACACTTAACTTAGCTATCTGAAACTGGGCAAGTCACTTTATCCTGTTCACCTTAGTTTCCTCATCTGTAAAAGGGGCTGGAGAAAGAAATGGCAAAACCATTCTAATATCTTTGGCAACAAAACCCCCTGTCGATGGAGTCATATAGAGTCGAACACAACTAAACAACAAATATGAATTCATATATAAAGAGATTGACTTTTTAAATTTTTCATATATGTTGCCTCCAATAAATCTGTAAAATTAATCTCACAATAAATATCTACAATCTTGTAAAAGAGAACCACTTGTTTTGGAGGTGATATGAGAGGAAGGCTGATGCTAACAGACCTCTAAGGCTAAATTTAAAAAATATATATAGCTTTACTTGCATTATTAAAATATAAATAAAGGCTCTAAGAATAGAGTCCAGATGCATGTTAGAAAGGAACTTAAATATTGTTATTATACTGCTAATGAACATTATGATTCTTTTGGATGTTATCCCTCTTCTAGCTCTAATATTCTATGAACCCATGAATTTTCATTGCTGTGGGGTTTTTTAATTTTTTAATTAATTTTGCTAAAAGTCAAGTGACTAAAAAGTATGAGGATTTCTGATTTCACAATTACAGGTGTATTTATATCAAACAATCAGAAAAATCCAAAAAGAATCTTCCTTATCCAGATGTCAAGGAACAACTTAAAAAGCTGAAAATATGGCTGTTCATCTGATTTTTTTCCTATTCTTAAGTTTTTCTAATTTAATAGTTATAATATCTTCAAATGTCATTTTAGCTTTCTCATGGGACAGCTCCAGATTCCAGACCATAATAAGGGCCTCCAAACCTGGGGCTTTATCTTTTACTTGTGCCCACAAAAATTCTTCTACCTAAAACCTTACAATTGTTTGAACTTAAGTAAATCAAGCTCTTTCTGTCTCTTTTTTTCAGTTCCTGAGGCTCCTGAGCAAAAAATCTCTTTGGAAAAGGCAAAGAAGAGTAAGTCTCTGTTTCTTTCTTTCCTTTGATCAAGGGATGACTTTGTGAACTTTGAAGAGTCAGAGAATTTATTGGTATTCTAAAAGTGTTCCCAAAACAGCAATATCTAGTAGCCACATAAGCATCAGGAACTGAGAACAAACAGGATTCTACAAGAACTGCTAGTAGAAAGGTACATTATATCTAAGAGGAATATCTAGATTATTCCATCAAAAAACATCCAACCACTATAAATTACCTCTCTACCCCTGCCTTGTCAGATTTGCCCTAAACTTAAGCCTACTTTCCCCCAGACTCTGATATACTGGAGGGGAGTATATGTCATAGGTACTTGGGAAAATGTTTCCAATTCTTATAACCCCGTTTTAGCAAAATATCCCTTCTGTCAGAGCTAAATAATTCTGACTAATTGATATGAGCCATGGTTAATAGAGGAAACATACCTATGGGGGTCATGAGTTATGGTCCTGGAAACAATTCCCCTTAATCCCTTAAAGCTCCTTAGAATTGGGAGATCAAAAGTAGCTAGCTGCCATCTTGGGATTCAAACACAACTGAAAATGATTGAATTGTGTATGTATTATGTATGTATGTATTTTTGGACATAGCAAATGCGAGAATTTGTTGTGCTTAACTATAGATATAGATATATATCTATACTTGTTTTGACTATACATGTTTTGTTTTTCTTTCTTTTTAATGAGGGAATGGGGTGAGAAAAGACTTTTCATGAGATGACTTGGTCAAATGGTTTTAAGGGGTTCAAAGTCAGCAGATTTGAACTCTGTAGATTCCATCATATTTCACTCTCTTTCCTTTTATAATATAGACTAAAGTATTGCTAAAATATAGTAGGAATTTTATTATTTTCTCCTCTAATAGGAAATATATTTCTAATTTTACTATAGGACAAAATAATCTAATTGACCAACAATATCAAAGAAATAGTGTTTACTTTCTTTTTAAAGTAGTTTTTCCCCCCATCAGTCTTGTTTTAAGGTAAAAATACAAAGAATAGCATACAAAATTATTTCCTTAGAAAAACTACCATTATTGACCCAGCATCTTGAACTTAACTTGAGGTTTCTACCTGTTTTAAGAAAGCAAAAGATTAACCTGATTGAAGCACCAGTACAAAAAGTCAACTTCCCAATTATATAAAAGGGTATTTAGGCAATCTACTTATATCATTTCTCTAATGAAAAGGAATCATGGAAATAAGATTCTTAGTAAGTCTCTAAAAAAAAAAGAAAAAGAAAGGAAAAGAAACAGCAAGAACCCCAACCAAATTCTCTTTTTTAAAGGGATCTTAGAATCATAGTATGGAAATGTTTGGCTCTCTTCAGACTTGAGGGTCTTCTATATTTTGTGGACATTAAAAGCACAGTTTCCTACTGTGCATTATATTTGGGAGGGGGGGAGAAGTTGTATCTTGAATAACAAACACTATTATAAAGAACCCCATTCTCTCTTTGATACCACATATTTGGTATCAATCAGCCCAATTCATTAATTCATCAAAAACAAGTCTTGCCAAACAACCTTATTTCCCTTTTTTATGGTGTTACAAGATAGAGAGGAGATATATTTTAACTACATTGGATTTTTATTTCAGCCAGTTATTTGACAAAATCTCTTATGACATCTTTGTGGACCAGAGGGAATAATAAAATGTGGGATAAATAATAATGCAGTTTGTTTGCCTCATACTTTCTTGCTAAGCAAAGAATATGGATTAATGAACTACTAGAGCTAGAATAAGAACTCTAGTGATACATTATAAGTTTCTGTTTTCCTCTTTGTCCTGGTCAGCATTTTTATTAATAACATGGATTAAAATATTTTAACAAATCTACAGATACTCAAAGCAGATTAGGATAACAAATACTGGATGATGGAATCAAGATTCAAAACCAAAGCTATTACTGGAGGCTAGAAGAATGATCAAAAACAATGGTGTTTAATAGAAACAAATATAAAATCCTCCAACTAGATTAAAAATTAACAGCATAAATTAAGGATGTGACAAACAACATTCAACAGTAATTCACGTGAAAATTCCTGAAATGGAGTATTTAAAGGGTTCTGCAAAAAACAGACATACTAATACACAGCTTAATAGAATTCTTTCTATTTTGGAAAGCAATATGAGTGTATAAAATATATATTACCAATTATGTTGATATGTTGGCTAATTTTATGAACTGTTTTCCCCCTCTTTTTTATTCTGTATTTTAGGTGATGGTTCTTTATAAGGATTCTTGAGGAGAGATACATTGGGAAATATTTATAGATGTCTTAAAAACAAACACTATCAATACAAAAACAAATCTTTTATGAAAAGATGTAGGGGTAATTAATTGGGTGGATCAATATGATCCCAGAGTATAAAAGAATTGTTAAAACAAATAAAAACAAACCCTTAAAATATAATAAAAACCTAATGCAATACTGCATACAGTATAAGTACAGGATGGTAATAGTTCTACTTCACTGTTCAGACTACATCTACTATTGTGTTCATTTATGACCCAAAAGCAATATTAACAACTTACAAATTAGAAAACTAATCAACTATCTGTTCCATGTACAATAATATATCTTGCAAAATCTCTTAACTGGAATGTACTCCCTACTCATCTCTACTTCACAAAATCCCAGGCTTCCTATAGAACACAACTCAAATACAGTAGGTCTTTACTCACACATACATACCCACACATTTTATATTTATTCATTTAGGTTTATATTGTATCTCTACCCCTACCCTTCACCTTTGCCTAGTAGGATATAAACTCCTTGAATATGGTGTTATTTTATTTTTGACCTTAGAATACCAGACCCTAACACAAAGTCTTGCACATGTGGTTTATACATGCTTGCTGAATTGAAGTGATCTGTAAGGAATAGGGTAACCAAGATATTAAGGGATGGGAAATCATATCACATAAGAAATGATTTAAGGACCAGGAGTGATTTAGCCTGGAAACCAGAAAATTGAGGGTTGAGGAAAAGATGGTACACTAGAGAAAAAATATGGCACACTAGTTCAAGTACCCTTCTACCATGTGGAAAGAGTAAGAATGGAATAGAAGATATGGGTAGACAGATTTCAGTTCAAATGAATGATTTAATAAAACATTTATTAAATATTATGTGCCAGTAACTGCTTTGGGTGGTTGAACTAAATGATCACCAAAGTCTTCTCCAAAGCTAATATTCTTTGACTCTCCTGTGGGTCACTTTTATTCTCAATAAATTTCATTTTCAAGTACTCATGTAGTGGTCATACACTGTACAAAACTAAGATTTGGAAGACAAGTTCTTGAGAGTAATGTTTCAATATTACAATATTCAATATGCCTTCTCATTCTTAATAGTTAATTCTGTGAAAACACTTTTATTTGTGTAAACATCTACAAAACTTTGTATCAATACATTTAGGCCCTAAGATAAGATTCCCAGAGTTTTGAAACAGTTCCCAGATTGCAGTGCTTATGGCCCACTTACCAATGAAGCCAGGTTCATTGAGAACCTTAGAAATAAAGTTACTTCCACAGCTCATCTGCCATACAAGAAACCCTCCTTTAAAATGTGTGTTCATTATATCATTTTTTACTAATCAAAACATAAAACAAACAAACAAAACAGGCTGCATTATTCAGTGGAAATAATTCTAGATTTGGAATCAGAACATGTTGGTCTCAATTCTGGCTCATTTTGGAAAACTCACTTAATCTCTCTGGACCTCAGCAATAAAATCAGGGGATTGGACCTAACATCTCTGAACTTTATCTTTAAATGTCTTCTTTGTATATTCAATTCAATCCTACTTGACAAACATTTTAAATTACCTACAATGTTTAAAGTAGTCAGCTAGATACTGGAGAGACTTAGTTACAACATGAAATAGTACCTGCCCTGTCAAGAGCCTATGTGCCACTGAAACCCCTATCATAGATACTAAAAGATGACAATTTTTCTTGTTCAATCAAAAAAGTAACAAAGGAGAGGTTCACTATCTTGATGTTTTAGCAAATTAAATGTAATGATGATTCACAGTGAATCTGAAATTATGACTCAGACTGTCAGTATTTTTGAGAGCTTAAGGGGGTCTCTCATTTATTCAATGCCACTTTGTAAAAAAAAATACCATCATATGCAGGAAGGAAAAATATTCATTGTTGCCATTTTAGGAACATAAACCACAACATGGTATCAAGAACTTTCTATGTAAATCAGTCAAATTATTTTTTATTTAAAAGCTCAATTCTAGGCAAAATCCAAAACCCTAGAAAGAAATCTGATGTTATGACTGGTGATGAGGAAATTGAAACCGTGAATTATTACCCTCTGAAAAATTGCTCTATTTTTGATTATTTTGTGATGGGGTTAAAACATATTTTAATGAAGCTGTTAGATTTTCATAATGCTTCAATGGAAAAAGAATGGCAGCATTATAGAAACACTCAAGCAAGTATATTAACCAGATCTCTCTGATTTCTGCTAGCTTGAATGCAAAGACCCAGAGTATAAAAGAAAGAAGCCGTCCTAACAAAAGGAAATCCCATGATTAGAGCTGGCATAAACGAAAAGAGTCAATCTCATCCAAAGAGCTACTGGAAATTTCTTTTGAAGTTTAAAGTTGTATGCAATTGCTCTGGATGGAATGGTATTTCCCAAACTGGGATCTCCTTAGAAGGTCAGTTCCACTAAGCCAGAGACAAGGGAAGTACAGAATTCAAAATGCCTATTAGTGATATCAGTGCTGAACTGTGGATTATGTGAACCAACGTGTTCGCCCTTTCCTCATATTTGACCTTCTCAGCATACTTTTCTCTTCATACTCCCCCTTTCCGCTATTTCCCAAATCTTTAAGATTTGTTGCTCCAGATCTTAACCTCTTAACCTCTTAACTTTGGAGTTATGAACAGCTGTTTGGTGGTGGCAGCTATTATAAGACAAATTGATGACTTTTGGTGGAGGGCGTAATGTGGGAATTATAAGATCCTTTGGTGAGGCAGCATGATGAAAAAGTTTCAGCAAACTCTGAAAACCCTCATCTGAAAGTGATTAAGATCAAGTCTGTGCCAATTTTAAGAATAAAATTATACCAGGATGCTTGAAAGTGTGATCACATTAACACTAAACCTGTCTAAGAGCCATCAGTTTGGAAAACTATGAAATACACACACTCCATGAGGTTCTTCACTGGGCTTAGTTTCACAGAAAAACATTCTTCTATTGACCAGCTACAATTTTTTAGTTATCATATTATAACATGGAAGAACCTAAGGAGGTCCAGTATAATAGAATTTTCATATGCTATGATACAAATTCATCCCATCAGCAGATAAAGAAAGAGACACATAGTATTATTTCTTTCAAATCATTGTACTAACTACATAGGCATACACTAATGCAATATAGCAATTTAGGGTTTCCCCTGTATATGAAACATAATGTAGAAAACAAATGAACCTCAAGAAGATGAAAAGGAAATATATAGAGTCCTAACTAGCTAGAATTCAGGGCTTTGCTCCAAGCACTGATGTTAAGGGAATAGGGAAGATGAAACTCTTTTCTTTTCTGAAGGAACAAGTTTCTTCTGCCTCTATCATAATCTCTTGGCCTAAGCTCCCAAAGGAGTTGGTAGGGGAAAGAGTAGAGAGAAAGTGTATCAGAAGAGGGGGAGGAAGCCAGTCCCTATAGATTAGTAGAGGATAGGAAGTAAGAGTCTGGACAGACTAAAAAGCCTTCATTTATATATATATATATATATATATATATATGTGTGTGTGTGTGTGTGTGTGTGTGTGTGTCATACTATACCTTTCATCAATCTTCCCTCCCAGCAACCTAATTGCCTCAGTTGTCCTGTATGCCATAGTCTATACTTATTTTTTTTGCACTAGATGAAAAGATAATCAATGATGGTTCTTCAAAAGTGCCCTTCCCCGTTGATTGAAAACTGTTCTAATTTGGGGCTGAGGGGAAGAAACCAAACCACAAAGAGATTGAGTAATCCAAGACCATAGACCCTAAAATGGATCTGAGTGAGGAAATTCACTCTTGTGTCTCCCAAAGAACAATCAAGTTTAGATTCTAGCTTGACTGTGTGTCATTGATTCCAACCAACTGGCCCATTCACTGACAGATGATTCTTTTTATCTACCAAAGATGGAAAACCACATCTATCTTTTACCAATTATCCCCATTGACTCTTTGAACTATTATAATGCTTGAAATGATTTTTTAAAAAATATTAAAACCTGGTAGGAAATTACCTTTTTGAGAGTAAAGCTAAATAGTAAACAAACATTTCATCATCTTACTTCTCAGAACAAGCAGTAAGAGTATCTGAGCAGGAAACAACATTTATAAGAGAACTTCACTGGGGTGTGAGGCATGTTGGGTGTTATAAATAGTTTAAATGCAGAAGGTAGGAAGTTACGGAGGTTTAAGAAAGAAAGGGGCACATGTAGACTATCAAGTTAGAAGAAGAAGGATTTCTAAGCCCCTCCTCCCTTTGGTAATTCCCTGGAACATCAGCCATGAGAAAGGGAGATAAAAGTCCTAAAGGAAAAATCAGAGTATAAGGTATCCTTCTCTCCTAAGACTGATACCTTCAAAGATCAAACTAGTACAATACTATGCTAAATATATTTGAGGAGGAAGAGAGCTCTGCATACAAGCTTTTCTAATATGATCTTTAAGGAAGAAAAATTAAGCCTGACAGATTTTTATTCTCTTTCTAAATAAGGTTATTAAATAAGTTACTTTACTCTCACAGCTTTGTGTGTGTGTATGTTTGTGTGTGTGTGTGTGTTTGTGTGTGTGTGTGTCTAATTATATGCTCAACCAAAGTAGATAATGTCTATATCAACTGTATTTGCTCACCATGAACTTAGAGACTTTGAAAAAAGGGAGGAAAACCTCTCTTTTAGTTATTAATGATTATTTTTCACACATCAAATAACATAAAAGATTATATTCAATTCAATGTATCTAAAGGTGATTGCCCCTATGCCCCTTTGCCCCTATGGAAAGCAGTAAAAGGATGATACATCTGTTATTATTGGCCTGATTTCCAGTATATGAAACCTAACCAAAGAAAATTACATATTCACAAACATTTGGGAAATGTAGACACCACTCACAGTCTGCGAACCTTTTCTCCAGCTATTATTTATGTGAAATCATCACTAACTTAAACCATACTACACAGATATTAACAACTGTTGGAAGTATAGAGCCTGTCCCCACTTTAGATTTGGAATGAAAAAGGAGCAGGATTAAAGTACTCATTGCAAATAACAAAAATAAAATATTACTTTTCCCATGATAGTCCTAATTCTTTCCAGAATTCATCACCATAATAGTTCTTCTTTGAACAACAGTCATTAGTCCAACTCCAGGTCTTCATAGCTATGAAAACTGATCATGAACATCAATTGTTTATATATATATATATATATATATATATATATATGTGTGTGTGTGTGTGTATTATGTATATATAAAATGTGTGTATATATGTATACATACACATTTTAAAACATCATTTCCATCATGAAGTTAGAAGCATTCTTAAGGCAGGGGCAAATTTGCATTGGAGTATGGTGAGAAGGCTGGATTTTGGATGACTATCTGAGATGCCTGGAAAATTCCCTAGGAGATCCTCCACCCCCATGATCTACTCCCACCCCCACCTTCAACATCCCCCCCCATCTAGCAGCCAACCCTTTTACTAGCTCATATGCAGCAATATCAGAAATCCTAGACAGGAAGCTTCTTATATGTCAGAAACCACTGACATCATCTCTCATATTCCAACCCAAACTGCTTCAGATGCCACACAGATAGATGCACATCAGTCCTCTGAGTAACCCTGCAAAGGCTGTGGTTGCATATAAAGATCTATAGCTAAGAACGATACACACATGTGTCTATGTTTCCAAATATGTGCCCTACAGAGATAGAGAGTAATGTTTGTACTCTGTTTTGGAAAGCCTTACCAAAGAGCTACCATCTTTCTATCATTTAATATTAGCAAAGGACTACCCAGCTGTGTCAGGTGAGGACTGCACAGTTTTTAACCTTGTACTAGATTCCCAAGTCTTCTTTCCCTAGGCATGTGCCTGCCTCTTCTCTCCTTAAATTCTTTATTTTCCCTCTGCAACCAGCAGACTCTTTGGGCCGCAGATATTGGCGCAGAAATCTCCACATAGCTCATTCACAGAATCTCAGAAACTTCCAGTATAAATCTCTCTCTCTCTCTCTCTCTCTCTCTCTCTCTCTCTCTCTCTCTCTATCTCTCTCTCTCTCTTTCTCTTCCTCCCTCCTTCTCCTTCCCTCCCTCCATCACCCCCCACACACACACATACCATGCTACAGCATGCCAGGTGCTTGCTGTTCAGGAAACCCCAACCCCCTTACTCTCTAATGTCAAATATAGAGCAAGCACCAAATCTCGCCTATAAACTCGGATATCCCTCAGACACACACACATACACACACACACACACCACACACACATCTGCTGGCACTTTCCAAGTGCTCATAAATGATCACGGCTGCCACCGACCTTCAATCCCAAACTCCTTCACTCACTCTCTCCAAGGGGAAAAAGGAAAAAGGGAAAAACCTCCAAGGTGCAAAAAGAAGATGGAGAGATCCTTACTCCTTATTTATTTCTCATAATCTCCCTTCTTAGCGCACCTCCACCTCAACCTGCGTCTGTATGTTAGTCCAGAGGGCGCCCCACCAAACTTTCCCTCATTCCTCCTCATCTCGGTTTCCCTGACCTCGGAGTATACGCCCCCCAAATCCAATTGTATCCAAGCCAGTCTAGCAAGTCCTATAGATGGATATGGAGTTCGGGTACGTACTGAGAGCCAATGGTATCCAAATCCTTCCAGACTTCATGTAAGGAAGGTGGGGAAAGCTATGCGCAGCATTGGGCGCAGTGCCCCTGAAGGCTAAGTCCAGGGGTGGTAAACTGAGGAAGGAGAAGTGTCCAGATACTTACGTACTGCCTCTTGCTTGGGATCCATGGTGGCCAAGACGCGCTGGACGCCACTGATCTTGCCTTGGAGAGCCCGGACCCGGCGATGGGTCAGTTGTATGTCACCCTCAATCTCCTGGAAGAGAGTGCACGCGTGCCGGGCCACGTCCGAAAGCTGCCGAAGGATCCGAGACAGGGCCACATTACTGACTGAGCATAAATCTAGCATCATAAGCATCACTGCGGCCGCAGAAGATGGCTCGCTCCCGGGGGCCCCGGCCGCTACCACTGCAGACTCCGCCTGGGCAGCAGTTCCAGATGCCTCTTTCCATTGCTGCAGCGGCTGCGGCTGTGACTGCTGAGGCTGCTGGGGCTGTTTCGCCTCCCCGGTCGCCGACTCCACTAGCAGCAATCCAGTCGCCTTGTCCTTCTCCTCCGGTCTCGGTGCCTCAGCCTCCTCCCGCCAATGAGGAGGCGACTGCTGCAGCAGTGGCCGGGGCGGCGGTGGCTGCTGCGGAGGAGCTGGCTGTTCCTCGCAGCCCGAACTCCCGTCCTCAGCCAGGCCGGGGGCCAGCTGCCTCTGCCGGCACAGCCACTGAGGCTCCACAATCCGCTTGGCAAAAGGCATCGCAAACAATCCTGAGCGCGACTTTTCTGTCCCCGCCGGTGTGTCTGGGTCTCTCCCTAGTCCACTCTCTGGGAGCTGGGTGCCTCCACCTGGGCGGGGTGGGAGGCCGGGAACGACCTCGAGGGGAAGGGTCCAGGAATGAAGCAAGGGGGTGAGGCAGTGGGAAACTAACGATTCGCAGTCTAGGTTGTGCAGACCGACAGGAGTATTCCAGCTACTTCAGTCTCCTCCAGCTCCTTCAAGTGAGGAATACTCTCCCCACACCTTGCCTCCCTATCCCTTAGCCCTCAGAAAACCACTCACCCCCACCCCAAGTCCCTGGCGCCCTGCGCCTCTGTGGGTGACAACGACGGGGGTGGTGGGTGGGGGACGACAAACCCAGGGACTTTTAATTGCCTTTAGTCGTTTTCACTCGCTAACCGCCGGACGCTGATGATTAAGCTCCATCTTTCGCTCTTTTCAGGGCTGTGTCGCCGCCGCGGCCGCCCCCGCCGCTGCTGCTGCTGCTGTTGGTGATGGTGCTGCTGCAGCTGCTGCTGCTGTCTGGATGGGAGTAGGAGAGCGAGGGAGAGTGTGTCTAAGCGAGTGCTTCTCAGTTTGAAAGTAAAACAGCGCAGCCCGGCACCGCCTCTCTAGTCCCCACGCTCTCTTCCTCTGATCATCAGTCACTTCTGGGGAGCGCTCTGTGTCTGTGTCTCTGTCTCTGTCTCTCTCTGTCTCTGTCTCTGTCTCTCTCTCCCCTCTCTCTCCTCTCTCTCCTCTCTCTCCTCTCTCCCTTCCCTCTCTCCCCCCTCCTCCCCCCCGCCTTAGCGCGGCTCTTCCCGGGAGGTGGATTTGGGAAAGGCGGTCCGAAAACCCGGAGAGAGGAATCCGCCTTAAGCTTGAGGGAAGGAGGCGGCGTGGGGGTGGGGGAAAAGGATTGTAGGAGAGAGAAGGGAAAAAAGAGCAAGGGGGGAAAAAGAGGAGAGAGGGAGCATGGTCCCCTCTCCACCACTTGGTGGAGTATCCCAGCTAGCCTTGCTGGTCAAGCCGCTTTCCTGCTGCAAATCCACTTCCTCGAATCAAAGTGAATGAGATTTTCACTGTCAGCGGAGTGGGGGAAGGGAGAACGTTCTAAAGTTTGGCAAACCAGTCTCAAGGCATTAGTGTCAAGCTATAGGTTGGAGGAGGAAGGGAGGAGCTTCCTAAAGTAGGAAGACTTAACGCGTGTTCTCTCGGTACAGAATCGTTCAACACAAATCAGGCTTTGATCTAGAACTCCCGCATCATTTCACCTTAGAGGATGGCTCATAAGCAAATTAAAAGGGAACTAGGAGGGAGATGTGGGCCGGGCTTTTGCATCCAGATAATCTTCAGTTGCCAAAGTGGAGTTTTTCACATTCCTTCCCTGTCTTACACATCTTACAATTTAAGACAGTTGGAAAACAAATACTGATATATGGTGGGCGTGGAGTGGTTAAAGATCGAGTTTCCTAGCAAAGTTCATTGAGATATTTGGTGAGACTGGCCCACTTAGTCTCCTGTCACCCCCACTCGATCCTCTGTGGAGTTCTCACACAAAAGTTCCCAAATATTGCTGAACCACTGGAAAAGCTATACACAACCCCTCCTCTTTAGCCCTCCCTATTCAGCTCGAAGGTATAATTTTCAGAAAGAAGCAGTTTTCTATTCTTCAATCTGCAGTCTACATACTATCGACATAAAGCATACAGACTAGAAAATATTAATAAAATGTGTGCCTTCATCTCTGTCCTTCAATTCAAATAAATTATATTTTAATTTAAAAACCACAAGCAAAATCTGGAAGGGCACCCTTCATTTTCTATGTCTAAACAATATAAGGAATAGAATATTTCTGATGTAACTCAGAAAGTTCTCCCAAAGTTGGGGCCACTTCACCAAAACACTTCTTTCTTCATTACCTCTTAGAGTTCCATGCATATGTTCTACATCCAGATAAGATTGCCAGCTGATTCAATGATTGAATACTATTTATTGTTTAGTTGCATCCAACTCTTCATGATTCCTTCTTGGGGAGTTTTCTGGGCAAATTTACTGGAGTCATTTACCATTTCCTTCTCCAGCTCATTTTACAGATGAGGAAACTAAGGCAAACAGTTAAATGACTGGCCCAGGGTCACTCAGCTAGTAAATATTTGCAACCAGATTTGAACTCATGAAGATGTCTTCCTGATTTCAAGATCAGTGTTCTATCTGATATGTACCCTAACTGTCCCCAAAGAAAAACACACACAAACATTTATTTTGCTGTCTTAAAAGAACAAAACCATCAATGACAGGCTTTCTTTGAGTTGATCTCATTCCAAAGACACATCAAGTCAACTTAGTGTTGGAGTTTAGAATTCAGTCTGCCTATTCAAAATATTCAACATTTTGAAATTAGAATCAGATAACCAAACAAAACAACCTTCTTTCCAAAATTATATTCTTTCAGCAAAGATTAATTAAGTACCTCCTATTCACATCCCCTAGTTGTCCTCAACTTTTTAATCTCTCCCTTATCCCTCCTCTCCAATCAGCTATTGAGACTTGTTGATTTTACTTCCATTAAACTCTCACCCATTTTCTTTTCACTATTTACAAGGGTATTCATCAGGGTATAAACCCTCATCATCTCTTCCCCTATATTATTATAATAGCTTCTTAATTGGTGTCTCTGCTTCCAGTTCTTACTTTGGAAACATAGCTGCCAAATGAATATCTAAAACCCAGATAAGAAGGATTACTTTCCTACTTTAAAAAATCCTTAATATTTCATTACTGCCTACATAATAAAATGCAAACTCTTCATAATGTCACCAGCCTGCTTTTCTAAACATTTCATAATATAATTCTTCATATCATTTACATAGAAGTGAAATTGGCGTTCACCATACCATCTCCCAAGTCTTTGCCTTTGACTAAATTATTCCCCATACCTAAAATGCATCCCTCCTCACTTCCTCGTCTAAAAATCTTTAGCTCCTTTCAAGACTTAGGTGTCACCTTCCATGCCAAACTTTTCCAAATTCCCTGGTTTTTCTTTTCTTCCTTCAATTATCTTGTATTTGCTTCTCTGTTCATATGATGTATTCTGCAGTAAATCGCAAGCTCCTTAATGACAGAAATTGTTATGTTGATTGTTTTGTCTTTCTATTTATTATTTTGCTTCACTATTGTGCTTACTGCAATTCTTTGTATATCAGGTACTTAATAAATGCTTTTTGAATTGAAGTGTATAGAATGCCATTCTATGTGCATGGAGATAAAATTCACATAAGAGCAACCCTTGCTCCCATGAAATTTATAGTCCAGTAAGGAAGGAATGATGTAATGTTCTCTCTAAAAATGTAATGTTCTCTGTTGAGGTTTTCTTGGGGTCTCTGGGAACAGCCTTCGTTTCAGTTCAGAGTAATCACTACAAGTGCAGTCAGGGATTAAAGTCCAAATCCTTTACTGTCTCTTTTAAAGTCTTGTCTCCTTTCCTGGGGTCTATTAGCTTTCTTATAGTCCAGATCCTTTATTATCTCCTTCCTGGGGATGGGCAGCTTTCTTGAGAGCCTTTCAGTCTGGCCTTGGTCTTAGTGAGGGAAGTGCAGGAGTCCAGGTCAGCCACCAGGAAGATCGAGATCGAATTGAATTTCTCCCCTTGGTTCTGAGAGTTTAAGCTCCTGCCGCCAGTCCTTTGCGAATGTCTCTCCAAATTCTCTCTCCTGGCTAAGGCTCCTAGCTTATATGCTCCACACTGAGTGTACACCAGTCATTATATCACTAGGAAACCATTATTTGTTGTAGGGTTAAATCAATGCTAAACTAGATTTAACCATTGTCTCTTCAATTCCACTTAGTACCTTGTTTCAAGTTCTGGCCCATAACATCTCCTTGTAGGATTAAATCAATTATACTGAACCATGCTAAATTAGATAACTATTGTCTCTATCAATTCCAAGTCTTCTTTGAGCACAGAAGAGGATAGGCTTTGAGTTAGGTATTAAAATATACAAACAAAAGTAAAGATTGGGAGGGGGGGGGGGGCGGAATGGAGAAAGGGAGCAATTCCAAGGGATCGTGTAGGCAAAAACATAAAGGATATTGGGGACTTTTCTGTTGAGCTCTATATCTGCTTAGAAACCTTACAGATCATTTAATCCAACACTTTCATTTTAGAAATAAGGAAAACTGAGGCCCAGAGAGATGATCTTGACTTGCTTAAAATCATAGAGGTAGTAATTATTAGAGCTGAGATTTGAATTCATTTCCTCTGATCCCCAAAACTTTTTTCTTTATACTATGCCATTTTTAAAATACCATGAAGGCCAATTGCTTGATTAGCAAAATTCAATTAATAAGGCCTCTGGACAGTACAATAATCAGAGTTCACTGGTGCATTGAGCAGGTAAGGAACCTTCTCTACCAATATAAATCATTACACAAGGTGATGGTCTTAGAATTCCTGGGACACAGAAAAGTGAAATGATTTATCCATGATGACACATTAATTCGTATCAGAGATGGTACTTAAATCTAGGTTTTCCTGACTCTAGAAACCATACTTATTGTTACTTAGCCATCCAAGGTACTATGTGCAATCTCCCCTGATGTTTTCCTTTTAATAACTTTTGGTGATAAAAGGCCCTGAAATGAACCTTGTGTAGCACTTATATGAACAATGGATGAGGTATTCCTGTCTACAATGAAGAAAAGTTTCAGTTTTTGTAAGATCACTCTCCTACATAGGAGATGACACTGAAAGAAAAAATACAGTCAGTGGAGATAGGAATTGCTTTGCCTTCTTATCATCCTATCCAAAGAAGGAAAGCACTAAAGGGTATAATTAAATTGAAGAAAAGGACAAACACTTTTGTTTCTGCCTCAAAAGTGGTCAGAACAAAACAAAGTGAAGATTTCAAAATGATTAAAACTCACTGCATCCATTCTGTCAGGTTCTTTGGCATGAAGTTGATGATTTGTTGATCAAGTCATTTGGCAAAATGTAAGTTAATCTTATAAAAGGCTTGATTATTTACTTTTGATGTTGCCCTTCCCTTCTTTTCCCTATCCCCCCTGCTAAGTAAAGAGGAACATGAATTTTTGGAATCCACAAGGCTCCAGGGCTTGCATTTAGGGTTTGCTTACCATTCACTTTAATGAATGAAATTATCTTGGATTATTCCCACCAAAATGCGCTGGAAACCATGATGATTATCTGTAATCAAATTTGTATATCTATATATATATTGCTTATACAATATGGACATAACTTATGCTTGTCTACATTGAGGTAGTAGTAAAATAAAAGGGAAATTAATTCTTTAAAAAATGGCTGTATTGTTTAACCTTCAAAAGTCATTCTTTCAGCTCAAATGCCAACAAAAATTTCTCCAAAAAATAGAAATCTCCAGTGAAAATAAACTTTATGACAATGTTTAACTAAAAGAAGAAAATTATCCTACTTTATCTCCAGATCTCCACACTTAAATTCCTACTTTTTATATTGCTTCAGAGATGTAATTTAGGACCCAAATCCTTGCCACTGGCTATTGCCACATTTCAGAATATATCAGCTTCAATGAGATCCAGACAGGGCCACCTGAAAGTCTAGTCACTATTACATTAAAATGTTTGTCCAGTCCAGAATATACCACTATTAATGCTACTCTATCATTATTTCATACTTCTTTAAATTGCCTTTCATCCAAAAAATTCCTAGTGATCCATAAGTATCTTGTGGTATAACCACACAAGAACCTTGAGGGATTATTTAACTTTCCCCTTGACTGAATAAAAAATTTATCAATATGTTCATTTTTTATATAGATTTTATTTACCCCAATTACATGTTAAAGTAATTTTTTTAGCATTTTTTTATAATTTTGAATTACAAATTCTATCCTTTCCTTTCCCTCTTCCCCCTTCCCTGAGACCTAATATAGGTTATACATGTGCAATCATACAAAACATTTCTTTATTAGTCATTTTGTACAAGAAGACTCAACAGCAAAAAAAAAAAAAAAAAAAGAGAAAGAAATAGTATACTTTAGTTTGTTTAAAAAAAAAAAAATAACTGGAGGCAGATAGTATGCTTCATCTTTAATCTTTGGGGATTTTATCTTTTTTTTTTAAAGTTGATGCAGCCAAAAATTTCATCTCTCTTCAGCTCAGCCTAGTAATGACTATTGCTAACTTAGCTAACCACATGGTCTATCAGCCACCACTATACTTATCTTTCCACCTTTCACTTTGATAATTAAGTCTTTGAGAACTTTGGGTCTTCCTGATGAGGAATTAATAGTTTTCTTGGAATATGCAAAAGACCTTTGACTTTACTGATGTAAGGGACTCTGAAGAAATTCCATCTACCAAAGCAGGTCTGCAACCACCCAGCAACTGAAAGTCTGAGAATGTTACCTGGAGCACTAACCACTTAAATTATTTGCCCAGGTTCACAATGCTACTTTCTGAGATGGGTCTTAAATCCTGGTCTTCTTGACACCATATTGCATCTCATTTAGATGCCTAAGTATCGTAATGTAAATATGGTAGTTCAATTATATTTATCTTAACAAGCTCTATAAAGTGATTTTAATGTATAAGTCATCATAATGAGGAAAATGAAATCTGGATAATACTTGTTTTGCTTGAGGATATATATTGGTAAAATTTTGGGAAGATTTTTCTCTTGATTGCTCAATGAGAAGGAGGGGCAAGAGAAGGTGGATCTTCATTTGAAAAAGAACTTGTTTTTGTTTTTGTTTTTTAAGCTGAAAATAAATAGGAAAAAAGGAGGTAATGAAAAAGTTGGTCTCAAGGAGCTTTTACTCTACTTAGGGGACACAATATGTAAAAAATTATATAATATACAAAACTGTATGAAGATAATAATATATATACATTATATATAAAGGTGATATTATATATTACATATGTATTTAATATGCATATATTATATATATAAAGATAATACAATATACAAAAAGTATGCATTGTCCCTACTATTCCATGACATTGCTACTATAATAACTAGATTTTAGAATTCTTAATATTTACCTGAAATTCCATTTGATTGGAAAAGCACTAATATCTGAGAGTATCAGGAAAAGTTTCCTTATAGGGGTCCCTGTGCTAAGCCTTGGAGGAATCTGGGAATTTTAAAAGTTGGGAGTAGAGAGGAGGAAAAAAAAATTCAGTCAGAAGAGGCACAGACTGTACAAAGAAATGGAGGTGGAAGAAGGGATTTCCATGCACTAAAAATAGCAAATAGGCCAGTTTGACTAGAATGCAGAGTATGTAACAGAGATGAATAGCAAGATGGTCTAGACTTTTTTATTCACATCCTGTGAAGTGTGAGAATTGTAGAAATCGCATTTTATATTTTATATTGTAGGTTTCACTACTTGCATTTTACAAATAGGAAAGCTGAGTCATGGCAAGATTAAGTGACTCGTCCAAGAACACACAATAAGTTAGAGAAAGATCACGGACTAGATCCAAAGTCATCAACTTTCAGTTCATGATTCTAGCCACTTCATGTGGTCCCAATAGAGAAGGACTTTTTGCTTCATGTTTTTTCATTTTTCTTTCTTCAAAAATTCTAGCAATCCATTTTTACAAAGATATAATAATAGATATATAATACAACCTCGACAGTCTGGGTTTAGTAAGAAATATGACTCCATAACTGGAAATAGTCCTGACAGAGCTGAAAAAGATAGGGCTAACAAATAACTAAAAAAAATTCACAAAACAACAAAAAGTATTATGGTTTGGCCACTGAACACAGTCCAGGAAGTGATGGCACAAATACTTGAGAAGCAGAAATGAAAGTGAGTAGGACTTAAAATTCATATCAATAACACACATGGTGAAAAGCTGCTGGAAGTCATTGTTAATCATCAAATGGCATTTCACACAGATCTTTAGGATGCTAAAATCTGGACAAGAGCAGTAATAGTAGGACAATATTTTGCCAAAAGGGGAATTGGTAAGTGCTAAATAAATACTTGTTAATTAGCTGATTGATTGATTGGACTAAAACCCTTAATATAAAGGGGATCACAATCTCAGGTTTCTGCTTAGAGTTAAAGAGATGTCAGTAAACCTAAACATAACTTTCCATCTTTCTTTTTAACTGTTCAGAATGAGTTACTCAAATGACTCCTTTGAAATGAAAATATCCATAGTGGAGGTTGGCTCAGAAACAAATTTTTTCACTATCACAGCCTTTTTGAGACATCCATGGGGGAGGTGAAAAATGGCAACACCCATTGCCAGTACTCCAATTAGAATTCATGAACTGCAAAGGCGGCAATTTTCAAACTTATCAAGATTGTAGTCCTCATGAAGAAGGAAAACCAAGCCAAACGTGAAGGAAAGCAGTGTAGTAATTACAGACTTATGAAGATTTAAAAGCTATGTATCTGAGCAGGCAGAGCCAGACATGTTTCTTTCTGGTTCAGAAGCTGCTAAAAGTAAACTGTGTTGCCTGCCTAAAAGGG
Source organism: Sarcophilus harrisii (assembly GCF_902635505.1). Taxonomy (NCBI): domain Eukaryota; kingdom Metazoa; phylum Chordata; class Mammalia; order Dasyuromorphia; family Dasyuridae; genus Sarcophilus; species Sarcophilus harrisii. The sequence continues at coordinate 194,786,978 of NC_045428.1, forward strand.
TTAAGGGGCAACAGAGCACTGAATTAGAATTCTGAATTACTTGATTAACTAAAAATGGAAAAGTAGCCATGGAAAAAGCTGTCCCTATTTTGGGTCCTTAATTTCCCCTGCTCCATCCTTTTACTCTTTGTTTTTATTTCTTTCAATTTCTCTGAAGGACTCAAGATGAGTAAAGATACAGAGAGGGACATTCAAAACTTGAATTAAAGATAAAATAGAAGATTAAAAATTCAGAAGCTCACTGAGGTCTCTGAAGCAATGATACAACTGTTAAATATGATATAATAACTCCTTCCTTTCTTTTTCTTGAGCTGTTAAATATTAACAATATAACCACATGCTGGTGGATTTAACAAGGGACAAAATAATTTAATGAGGTTCAACATTAGATAAAGCTGTCTGAAAGATTAGTGTAATAGTCATTCAATTACATTACATAAGTACTTATTATTAGGCAACTACTGTCTTCAAAAGTACTGTGCTAAGTTTTTGGGAAAAACAAACTTTATATAAGACCACAGGCTTATAGAGCATCAGGCTGGGTATGCCTGGCACAGGCTGGGAAGAATATTTTACCATGGGTCCCGACTTGGTGGGGGAAAGCTTGAGAAACTCCTTCAGAGAAGCTCTCCTCTGGTCCAAGACCTGGTCCAAGGAATCAAGATAAAGTGGTTTCATTCTGATATCTGGGTGGGACTAGTTGAGTCCAGGACCACTCCTATTTACCTCTATTGAGTTGGAGATTAGTCCAGGTTCACTCATTCATTTCCAAGATTCTCTATTTTGATTTCAACTCAAATTGCTTCCAGCCCCCACCAAGAACTATCCATATAACAAACTTCCTTCAGCTCAATTCCTTGCAGAGGACCTAAAAGCAGGAATCATGTCAAGGAATCTCTCTCTCTCTCTCTCTCTCTCTCTCTCTCTCTCTCTCTCTCTCTCTCTCTTTCTCTCTCTCTCTCTCCCTCTTTATCTCTCTCTCCTCTCTTTATCTCTCTCTGTCTGGACTTTGCTGCTAGAAACTTTCTTTTTCTCTGCTACCTCTTTACTTTTCTGCCACTAAGGAAATCAGGCTGCAAAAGCTCACTTCTCAGTTCTAATAATAAACTTCTTGTTCCAGTTTAACTTTTCGGGTTCGGAAAATTCATTTATGACCAGAAGAGGGTTCCCCCAAACCTCATCATTTTTGGCTCCCTGACTGGGAAGCAAGGGGAGCTGAATAACAATCAATAACAATGGAGAAGGAAAAAGGAATATACATTGATATAGTATAATATACTAGACACTTTTGTTGTGACTGGGAAGTTCATTTTTTTTCAAATTTATTTTATTTAAAGAAATAAAATAAGAAAAACAGAAAGGGTATATAATACAAAATAAAACAAAATAAATTAGAACATTGTCATGTGCCCAGCAGAATATCAGGAAGGATTCGAAATAGATAACAAATATTAAAATTATGTATTATATATTATATATATGTAGAAGAAATCATATTCATTAGTGTCTATCTTTTCTTTACTTCCTTATAAATTGTTCTTTTGTTCTCTGCTGTGCACCTTTTTGACTTTATTCTTTTTTCCCCCTTGCATCATCATCTGCCCACCCCAAGCAGGCTATGGTTAAGAAAGGATATATTTATATATAAATATGTAGATGGACACACACACACACACACACACACACACACACATCTTTCCTTTCCTGCTGAGCTTTTGCTTTAATTCTGCTCCTAACTTGCCTTGCTATTGCTTAACTTCCCCCTACCTGAAACCCTCCCCTGTCTTCTTCTCCTCACCCTTTGCTTCCCTGTCCATCTGTTGAGGTATAGACCAAATGTTGAGGTCTAGATTTGGATTCCTAAATGAAGTTAGGGTTTAGTTAAGGTTTAGTGGCAGGTTTGGGGTACAGGAAGTCAAACAGAGCTCCCCTGCAACCCCTTTAGATTCGGTGCAAGGATACAGTGCTAAATGAGGTCTAGTAGCGGCGCGCGTCCCCAATAAAAGCATTTATTAGCCCAGAGACCTAGATTGGTAAAAGAGGTTTATTACTGAGTTTAGAAGTAGGAGATAGGTGAAGGTAGAGATAAGGAGGGCACCAGACAGAGGGTCCAGTGGACAGAGGGTCCTCACATGGCTAGCATGTTTGGAATCTCTGCCAAGAGGGGTTCCCAGCATGTCCCTTTTATAATAGGAGACTTAGCTAGAGGGGCTTTTGGGTGTAGCCCCAAAGTTGGCTCAGATCCGGGTGGGGCTGGGACAGGTCTGGATCTTCTATTGGAATTCAAAGGGACCAGGATTTGCGAGTCAAAGGGTAATTTACATTAACTAGGGGGGGTTGGGAATCAAAGATTGGAATCTTTCCCACATTACATCCATCTCTTCCCCCTTATTTATTTACACATTTTTGGAGGTTGCTATACCCTTCACTGTATAAATATATGTAGTATTGCCTATTTGAATAAATATTCAGAATTGTGAGCCCTTCTCCCCCCTCTACTGCCTCTGTGTCTATTCTTCTTCTCCATCTCATTTGTATAACATAATTACTATTTTTACCTTAACTCTGCCCCAATCTTTCTTTTGAACTGCCCTATTGTTGATGTCAAACTTAAAACATATGGTATTCACTTCCCATATTGAAAAAATCATAAACAATTTGTCCATGTTGAGTTCCTTGAAATTGATCTTTGATGTTGGTTCTTATATGTTGAATTTTTTATTAAGTTCAGGTTTGGTTTAAAGTCTTGAAAATCTGCATGTTCATTGAATGTTCATTTTTTCTCATTCAATAGTATAGATAATTTTGCTAGATATGATTTCTTGGCCAAAGGCCTAGTTCTTTTGCTTGTCCATAGATATGCTTCTAGGTTTCTGTGGTTTTTGTTTTTTTTTATTGTGGCTGCTGCTAAGTTCTATGCACTTCTAATTGTAGATACAGTGTATTTGAATTTTTTTTTTTCTTGTTTCTTGCAAAATGTTTTCTTTGATCTAAGGGTTTTGAAATTTGTTCTTATGTTTCTATGTGTTTTCCACAAAGGATCTCTTTGAGGTGGTGACAGGTGATTTTTTTCGGTTTCTACTTTCCCTTCATGTTCTATCACTCCAGGACAATTTCCTTACATTATTTTATGTTGCTCTTTGGTTTCTATGGTGGGGTTCTTTTTTCTTTGCTGTTTCATTTTTTTAAAGAGGTATCAATATAAGCACCTCTAGGGGCTAGTGTTTCTGGCTTCACTTTCACTGAAGGGAATTTTCTTCCCTTTCTGTCCTTTCAAGACTTTTATTCTTTAATTCATATTTTAATTTCTTCTTTAGTCTCTATGTTCCTCATGGAAACAATGTTTCTAAGGTACCTATTCTAAGCTCCTCCTAAATAGTTTCTACATGATTGACTTGTGACATGATCTTCCCTGTGACCAGGAACCCCAAATCAAGAGCTCCCCCATCCAGCAAGTGCCCACAGCCTGAAGCATCCTGCCCCCCACTGCCTCTGCACCCACTCATGTGTTGATTCCTTCTCACCTAGGGGCCAGGTCCCACAGCACAACTAGGCTTGGAGTTTCTAATTAGCTGAGATCCACTCACTTTTCTGGGATTCAGACCCAGATCCCACAAGCAATACAGGAGGTAAGTCTCAGTGCTTTCTGCTGAGGGTCCAGCCACATCCAACTAGCCCCAGGGCTCTTTACTTAGTGCTTTGGAACTAACCCAGTGGTATTTGAACTTCACAGGGGTTAATCCCCTCCTTGGAGCTTTCTTCAATTCTTGAGTTGTATCTGAGAGACCCCTGTTCTACCCCAAGTCTTCTTGATTTTTCATGAGTCTATGTTCACTCTGAGACCAAATTTGTTCTATTTATGGGGGAAATCTGGAGAGCTTGAAATTTACCAACCTATTCTACCATCTTCCCAGAATCCTACCTATATACCTTTAAAAAATATATATTATTTCATTTGATTCTTACAATAATGCGATTAAGTAACTATATTTTACAGTTGAGGAAACTGAGAGAAAAAGATATTAAGTAACTTGCTGAGGGTTACACGCTGACTAATTGTTTGGGGCTAGATTTGAACACAGGTCAGCCCCTGTTCTCTCTCTCCACTGTGTCAGAAGACCTGTTAGGGCCCCACCTTTTTCCCTATCTCCAATATTAATACTTAGAAATTGCCAATCATGAAGAGATAAATCCAAGAGCCCTAGGAGTGGCAGAAACCTTCAGACTTTTGCTTCTATATAGCAAAAGCCTAGTCATTAGTTAGAAAAGCTGATATGACCCCCAAAAATAAGTTCTTGCTACCAAAGTCCTTGACACCATCAACCAGTTCAACATCAGAAACCAATATCGTTTTTTCAGTAAAATTATCATTAATGAAGGTGCCTTGACATCTGCTTTGCTACCACACTCTAAAGCTAATGGTGGCTTTCCATCTGATTTGCAGATGAAATCTTCTGTGTTTCATCTCATGATAGAATATGAGCTCCTTCATAATAGAGATTAGACAATCTAGAAATAGCAAAGACAATTCATATTCTTAACATTTAAGACAAGTCTTTGCACATAGTAAATGCTTAAGAGCTTGTTTATTTATCCAGTCATATGTTACTCCATACTCAATATAAGTATAGAAATCTCTCTTAGCCTGCAGGAAAACAGGAATGAATGGAATATAGGAAGGGGGGAGGGTGACAAAAGAGAGGGCATATTGAGGAAGAAGTATTCAGTAACAACACTTTTGAGGATGGGTAGGGCAAAAGGAGAGAGAGAATAGAATAAATGAGAGGAAATATAGTTAGCAAAAGTAATTGTAAAAATAATTTTGAAACAAATTTCTTTGATAAGGTTTTATTTCTCAAACATGGAAGGAGCCGAAGCAAATTTATAAAAAATAAGAGTCATACTTCATACATATCCTTTGACTTTACAATACTACTATTAGGCATGAATGCCAAAAGAAAATTAAAAGGGCTGGGGGAAGAGGAAAAGGACCTATATGTACAAAAATATTTGTAGCAGTTCTCTGTCCAGGGAAAAGAATTGGAAATTGAGGGAATGTCCATTATTGTGGTGTATAATTGTCATGGAATATTGTTGTTCTATAGGAAGTGATGAGCAAGATGTTCTTGGGGAAAAAAAACAACCTGGAAAGTCCTCCATAAATTTAAGCAAAGTGAAATGAATCATATACAAAGTAATGGCCATTCATATGTTACAGAATGCTTGCTGCCCATCATATGCTTCTCCATTATCTTAACATAATAAATTCCTTGGAGATACTGGTATTTCATGTCTTGTGCCAAATAGCCACACTGGCAAAATGTTAGTATTGAAAAGACAGTCTTTTGATTTCATGGGAAGTCTGGGTGTAAGCAAAAAGAACTTTACAATTACTTGAGAGCAATACAGCCCATTCTTTCTCCTCTTCAACTCTGGATTCCGTTTATTGCCTATCAGTCTTAAACAATTATGTTGTACAAACTCTATAGGGTGTTCATTCAAATGCACATAAAAATCTGAGAAATAGACATTATTTGATTGCAGATCATTGCCTCTTTTTCTCCAGTACCTGGAGAGAAGAAATAAGAAAGATTGAACTGAAAATGAAAGTTCTGGCTGGAGAGCCAGAAGATTATTATGGTGTTTGAGACTATGTAGTAACCCTAGATGCTCATACTGGTCTACCTCAGTCTATTGCTTTGGGACAAAAACCATTGATTAAGATTTCTAGCAGATACCTGTTGCTTTATGAAAAATTTGAAGAAATAAAACTAAGATTTATATGTGTATGTGTATACATATATATACACATATATATGTATATACTTTTGTTGATATGATTGGTTTTTATGTAACAGAAGTTTCTATCAAAGTCTTTCCTTTCTCCCCTCTCAAAGAAAAAGAGTCACAACAAAGTTTAATCAACAAAACTTAATCAATTATATTCTCATACATTCTCTCCTCTCACTCTCAAACCCCAATACTTTCATTTGCTACTCTTTCTCCCAGTTTGATTTTTACTTATTAATTCCCTTTTCTTCCCTCCCTTCCCTTGCTCCTTCTTTTCCTTTCTTTCTTTCTTTTATTTCTTCTTTTTATCTCTGTATCTAATTGTTCCCCTTTTTTCTCTCTCAGATAAATGGTTAAGTAAAATCCTTTTATTTTTCTTCACCTTTCACTTCTTTTGTTTATTAGAGTTTTTACTTTTTTGTTTGACTTTTTCCATAAGAGATTTCTTTACCTTATTCTTAACAGCAATTTTCTTCCCTTTCTGTCCTTTCAAGACTTTTATTCTTTAATTCATATTTTAATTTCTTCTTTAGTCTCTATGTTCCTCATGGAAACAATGCTTCTAAGATACCTATTCTAAGCTCCTCCTAAATAGTTTCTACATGATTGACTTGTAAATCATAGTCACTCTCCCTTCACCCAATGAATCTCAGTCTTAGAAGTTCAATTCCTGCAAGCAGATAGAGATGATAGAAATATTGCTCCATAGTAGAAATCTTCCTGTATCTCTAATTGCATGATCCATTTCTAGCCTCCATTCTTCCCAGGATTGTTTGGTCACACTTAAATATTCTGTTGGATATCTTAATTGTTTAAATATTCTGATCTTATTTTCTTTTTACCCAAAACAAATAAATCCTATAATGCGTACCATTGTACATTCTGGTCATGTTCAGAGTAGGAGAAATGCTCTGGCTGTCCTAACCAGAAAGAAGGAAAGGAGCTTAAAAACACCCTTCCTGGTCTGGGACTGGGATTTTATTTTCTGATGGTTAGACGAGAGAAATCACTTCTCTAACAGGGGTCAAAAAAAACTATATTGATTTATTTTGTATCTTATTAAAAATTCTATGTTCCCAAATAGCAGAGAGAAAAATCCATATGTATTTGGGGCTATTGTTTCTGAATAATATCAGGTCTATTGGTTGTTGTAACAAGAAATAAATTTCCAATCAGGCTTTAGAGGAGGGAAGGAAGGAGAAAGAGAGAAAATATAGTGTATAATCTTTGAGTTAACAAATCTTTGTTTTTCTTATGAAGACAAGGGAGAAGAAAATTAGAGTAGAAGATGATGGCCAATAGGGAAGGCCTCTAACAGATAAAGATGAGTATAGTCTGAGTTGATTTTGTACTTTAACCCTTTTAAGATTGAAGGGAAAAGAGAGGAGCAAGTAGCCCAACCACCAAATTTAACTCTTTTCAGTGAAAGCAAGAGGTTGGATGAACATTGCATGTATATTTTTTTTCTAATTTTTTATATATATAAAGACTAGACAATAAACTGGGTCTTGGCTTTTATATATACTTTCCCTTTTTATATAATTTATTTTTATTTTAATATTAATTTTTTAGAATTTTGAGTTCAGTTTCTCTCCCTTTTTCCAGCTTTTCCCTATCCATTGAGAAGGCAAGTAAGATGATGTAAATTATGCAGGTATAGTCATGGAAAACATATTTCCATATTAACCATGTTGCCAAAAAAAAAAAAAACCCACACAAAAAAATAAAGTAAGTGAAAAAAGTTTCAATCAAAGTTCATCAGTTCACTCTCATAGATAGCATTTTTCATCATAAGTCCTTCAGAATCATATTGGATAATTGTATTGATTAGAGTAGCTAAGTTTTTCAGAGTTAATCATCATTAGGATATTGAAATTACTACATACAATGTTCTCCTTTTTCTGCTCACTTCACTTTGCATCAGTTTATACAAATCTTTCCAAGTTTCTTTTCTGAAACAATTCCCTCCATAACAATATACTTGTTCAATAGCTACCAAATCCTCTGGGATTCAGGCTTCCCAGTTTTTGAATCCTAAATCTATTTCATTATCTCATATAGACAAGCAGGTACACTCTGAGTTTTTTCATATGCAGATACAACCGGCCCTCAAACCTTGACAGGGTTTTGAAGCATACATATTCTTACATTGTAAAATCATAGATTTAGAGCTAAAAATAAAAAATCTAGTCTAATCTTCCTGGGAGATTAATTTTCTTGCTCAAGATCATATATCTGCATATCTGGGATTTGAACTCAGGTCTTTAGTTTCTCCAACTAGTGCTCCTTAATTCTGAATGGAACATAATTAAGCAAGTTATATTTACAGGTAAATGTCCATTTGAGTGAATTGATTGAGGTGCAAATAGATCAGCCCTCAATAAAAATCTTTTCTTGATTATGAAATTGTCTCATTTGCTGACATATCAAAAAAATGTTAGTGATCAAAATATTTGAGTTCAAGGAGCAAGAAGGAAACATGGGGCAGGCCAAAGGAGCAGGTGTGCTAGCTGAATTTACCAGACTTTCCATAACTGAGGGATTGCATATTTATATTTAGGTCAACAGAAGTCATGCAGTGGTTTCTGATCTTTATTTAGATCAGTCTTCATAATGATACAAACACAGAGCGATTAAATCCAAAGAAAGAGAGATGAGGAAAGAAAGGAAAGGGAAAAAGAGAGAAAGAAAGAGAAAAAGAAAGAAAGAAAGAAAGAAAGAAAGAAAGAAAGAAAGAAAGAAAGAAAGAAAAGGAGGAAGGGAGGGAGGAAGGAAAAGAAAGAAACGGGAAGAAGAGAGACAGAGACAAAGAGAGAGACAGAGAGAGACACTCACAGAGACAGAGAGAAAGAGACAGACAGAGAGAGAACCCTCAGGGTAGAATAGAGCAAACTGGGTTTTAAGGGTTTGTTTGTTTTTTTGATATATGCCTTTTTAAAAGTTATGAACTTGATAGATAATTCAGATATCAAAAAGATTTTCACATGAAAATATGAATCTTTATTCTGTATAATTTGTGTTTAAATTTTATGATAAATTTATCACAATAATTCCACACTAACCTATTTATCTTTATCTCTAAACGTCCTTCTGCTCTTTTCATATGCTCTATTTTGGGGGCATGAGTATTATTATTCTCTCTCTTCCTAAAACTCTCCCAATCCATTAAAAAAAATTAATGCCCTTCCTTGTAGCAAATAAATATAGTCAAGCAAAATAGATGCAAAATAGAGGTACGTCTTGCTTCTGTCTTAGAAGTCGGGAAATATCATCATCATTAGTTTTGGGAAATCATGATTATTCAGTGTATTGATGATCACTCATAAGTATTTCAAAGATGTTGTCTTTTATAACGTTTTAATCATTGTATAAACTGTTTTCTTGATTTTGCACAAATAATGAATTCTTATTCTAGTAATTGGAGTCATTGTGGTCATTACATACTATATTACAACATCTATTGCTTTTAGACCTTTTGTACTTACTTTTTTCCACTAATAAACTTCTCTTTTTTTAGGTAGTGATGAATGGTTTTGAAGATTATTCCTTTGTATGGTACTTTAAGATTTGGTGTTGTTACCCCCTCCCCCTACCTCTTTCCCACTTTCAAAATAATTTTGCATTGTTTTCATGATCTTTTTATTCATTTGATTGTATAATTAGCATGGCAATGAATTAGTAATTCATTTAGATTGTGTTGTTTTCATTACGTTGGAACAGTCTAGCCTTGAGCAATTAATATCTCTCCAATATTTGTCTTTATTTCTTCAAAGATTATTTCATAGGTGTAAGCATGTAATTCCTATATGTGTCTTGGTAGATTGCTCCCTAAATATTTTTAACATTCTATGATTATTTTGAATGAAATGTCTTTTTCTCTTCTTGATGGATTTAATTGGTTAGGACACGACCAGTATAATGAGGTAGTACAGCAGAACTGTTCTGGGTATCTTTTCCCCTGGGTGTTAGTAATGTAACACTTATTCTTATAAGGCAAACAGGAGAGTATATTGTGTGGGTGTTCAAAACAGCATCTGGCATGTTTCTGTCCTCAAGCTCTTTCATTGTCTAGCTTCAGTAAAAACTATATAGATTATGCTACTTACTGAGAACACTTTTTCCTTTTGGTTGTGTTTGATAGGACTTAAGAGTTTATCATTAATCAATTGTTCCATATAAACACTGTCAAAATACTGCTCACTTTTCAAATGGAGAAGATGGAAGCCCTGAAAGGTCAATATATTAGTTCAAGGTCAATACTACTATTTGGTGCTGGAGCTGAAACTAGAGCCCCTGGCAAAAAGGCCTTAGACTTTTCAACCCTTATTTTGTATTGAGATGATTGTTGTCAGGAAATGTTAATTCAGGTTCTAGATTCTTGGCAGGAGTTTTTCTCACATTAGGAAGTAATAATAATTTAAATTTTCCCTTTTTATTTCAGAGAAAGAACTCTGAACTAAGTGTTAGGACACTCTAACATATATAATCTAGAGCAAAATCACTTAATCCTTCTCTGAGCTTTTCATTTTTAAAATGAGTGCTAATAATTGCTCTAACTCAAGTGGTTGTTCTAAGAGTCTAAGAAGATGACAAATGTAAAGAACTTTATACAAATAAAAATATGCAAATTGCTACTACTGTTGTTTCTGTGATTTCATTGTTTTAAGAAGCTCCAGGTAAAGAATTCCCTCTTCCATCATAGACCATATTTACTTCTCTGTAACTTATCTTAGATTTACCCAGAGTTCTGAGAAGTTATGACTTGGGATCATGTGATATTTAACTTTTCAATAGTTGTACTAAGACTGACATCACATGTATTATCTAGGGTCATAGCCACAATGTGTTAGAGGTAGGATTTGAACTAGGGTCTTTTTGGTCAACTTGTTGTGCCACAGTTCTTTTTTATTGTTCTGCCTCAGATTCCCTAAATTGTCCTTACTCAGTTTCCCTAATTGGTCCTGCCTTGGTTTCCTTAATTGTTCTGCCTCAATCTCCTTATTTGCAACCCTGCCCCCCCCCTCCTCCTTCATGAAGACTGATATAACTCGGGGTTATTTGCTCTAAGGTTATAAATTGTCAGTGTGTAAACTCAGAAAGGGGGACTCCAGACTCTGTGTCTGTAATCAGACATTTTCTTAGCTCCCAGTTTGTTAGAATTTATGGTCCTACCCCCCAGCCTGTCAGAGCTGAGTTGATGGTTCCTGCCTGGAGATTCCTGCTCAACAGAGTTTGGGCTCCACTCCTCTGCCTTTGTTTAGCTACTGTGTATAAATATGTCATTGAGAACTCAAATTGGCTGCTGGATGCAGGTTGGATGCTGGCTGGATGCTGGATTCTTGGAGACGATAGTCTCATTCAGCCCTGGGACCAAACCATGGATCCATTTGGCCTCAGTAAATCTCCCCCTTTCAAATAAAATATTAAAAACTGTCTAATCTCTATCATGCCTCAGTTTCTCTGGCATTACAAACTCTCTATCTTCTTTTCCATGGCAGCCACTAATCCATGTAAAGTACTAAACAAATGTCTATTGAGTTATCCTATTAGTACATATATTTTGATTGGACTCAAATCAATCAGTAAAAAAATTTTAAACACCTATTATGTGCCATTCACTATGCTAAGATTTTTGGGACAACATTCTTTCCTGGTTCTCCTTCTATTTATGTAACCACTCTGTTTTCTTTGCTGAAGGTTCATCCAAATCATGCTCTCTAACCACATGTGTCTCTCAGGATTCTGAACTTAGTCCTCTTCTCTTCTATGCTACTTGGAGATCTCATCAGTTCCCATGGATTTAACTGCATTTCTATGCTGACTCTGCTGACCTCTGATCTCACATTTCCAACTGTCTTTTACACATTTCAAACATTCTCTTTCTCTTTAAACCTTACCCTTCTCTCCTACCTTCCCTATTAGAGAGCAACATCATCTTTACAGTCCCTCAGGCTTACAACATCAAAGATTCTTCACTTTCAAGGAAACAGTGAGAAACAGTGTCAAAGGCTGCACAGAATGAAGGTTGGGAAAAGGCCATTAGATTTTGAAACTAAAAGATGATTAGTACCTTTAGAGAGAGCAATTTTGGTGAACTAATAATTTTGGAATATATATTATAAGAGTAAAATAATAGAAAGTGGAGATAGCTATCATGGCTGATCTTTTTGAGAAATTTATCTATAAAAGACAGAAAAGACATAGGATACTGGTTAGTGGGGATGGAAAAATCAAGTGAGGGTTCTCTCTCCAAGGTAGGAGAGATATGGCCATATTGATAGGCAGCAAGAAATAAGGCAGTATGAAAAAAACTTACATGAAATGATGCTAAGTAAAGAGAGCAGAACTAAGAGAACAATTGTTCAAAATAACCACAAGGTTATGTGCTGATCAGCTGTGATGGACTTGGCTCTTTTCAACAATGAGTTGATTCAAGGCAATTACAATTGATTTGGGATGGAAGTGCCATCTTTATCCAGAGAGAGAACTATGAAGACTGAATGTGTATCAAAGTATAGTATTGTCACCTTTTATTGTTATTTTTTCCCTTTTGATTTGTTGTGGTTTTTTTTGTTTGTTTGTTTTGCTCATCTTGATGAAAATGTAAATATCTTTAGACTAATTGCACATGTTTAACCTATATCAGATTACTTGCTGTCTTGGAGAAGGGGGAAGAGGAGGAAAGGGAGAAAAATTTGGAAAGGTGAATGCTGAAAACTATCTTTGCATGTATTCGGAAAAATAAAATACCATTAAAAGAGTTAAAAAAAAAAAAAAAAAGAAAAGAAAAGAAATGAGGCAGTGGAAAGGGCTGTTGATGTTCAGTTATGTTCAATTCTTCATGACCCCATTTGGAATTTTCTTGGCAAAGATACAGAGTAATTTGCTATTTCCTTCTCCAGTTCATTTTTCAGATGAAGAAATAGAATTAAATGACTTGGCCAGGGTTACATAGCTAGTAGGCTGAATTACAGGTTGGATACTCCTGTTTCCAGCATTTATTCACTGTACCACCCATCTGCACCAGTATATAACAATATGACACTCTAACAAGCCATTTTTTATTCTTTCTTTCCATGAAACAATGACATAGCCCATATTCATATAGGTTATTGATTTGAAAATTGATTATTAGGGCTATTCTGAAGGAATAAGCGATCTCCTTATAGCATGATAGAAGAGGTACCAGAAAATTCCCCTAATTCAGTTATGGCTCCCAGTGGCCTTCAGCAGTGCCTGAAAGATTGATTACTAGTTTCCCTTTGGTGTTTATGAGTTATTCCCAGAGGCCTCTGTTAAAAGAAAAATGCTTTGAAAGAGTAACACACTCACACCCACTAACGGATGTGAGAGAACAGATTATTTTATGTTATAAAAGCATAGTTTATTGAATAATAATATAGTAGCTATTTGGTTATCTTGTCAACTACTGTAGCAGACTCAGGGTCCTGAAGGAAAGGGAGATTTGCCTACAAAGAGGAAGGAAAAGTTCTAAGCATGAAGCAGCCCTCAATAAATGGATTACAGAGAATGAATGGAGCACAGAGAAGGACCTAGAAGTCATGAGACAAAGACAGCATGTTGTAATGGATGGGGTATTAAGCTTGGAGTCAGGAAGACTGGGTTCAAATCAGCTTTAGATTTAAGCTTGTGTGACTTTAGGAAAGTACTTTACTACTATGTGCCTCAGTTTCCTTATCTATATAAAAGAAGACATTGGAATCTATAGTCTCTAAGATTTAAATATATGCTCCTATGAAAAAGATAGGTTAATGTATTTTCATAATTATATTTAGACTGGGCCAAATGATCATGTGCTTTGCTGATAACATTTTTCTAAAATGATCCATAACTTTGTAGTTCTATTACTTAGACTTCTCCAAGTCTCCTTCTTCACCCTAGTACCAGTAAACATACATGCCCACATGCCCACACACAATGTTCCAGTGTATTCCTTTATACTATACTACTAAAAAACAATAATCAAAAGAAAATTTGTATCTCTAAATATGTATATCAAAAAATGGAGAAAGAGCAAACTAGTGAATGAGGTGTACATTAAAAAAAAACTAGAAAAAAAACAAACTAAAAATCTCTAATTAAACATTGAAATAGAAATCCTGAAAATCCTATTAAAAAACAGACAATACTACCTAAACTAATCTATTTATTTAGCGCTATACCAATCAGACTTCCCCAAAACTATTTTGACAACCTAGAAAAAATAACAACAGAGTTCATATGGAAAAACAAAAGATCAAGAATTTCAAGGGAATTAATGAAAAAAAAAAAATCAATGAAGGTGGCCTAGCTGTACCAAATCTAAAATTATATTATAAGGCAGTGGTTACTAAAACTATCTGGTATTGGCTAAGAAATAGACTAGTTGATCAATGGAATAGGTTAGGTTCAAAGGACAAAACAGCCAATAACTTTAATTATCTAGTGTTTGACAAACCCAAGACCCCAGTTTTTGGGATAAAAATGCATTATTTGACAAAAATTGCTGGGAAAATTGGAAATTAGTATGGCAGAAACTAGGCATTGACCCACACTTAACACCGTACACCAAGATAAGGTCAAAATGGGTTCATGATCTAGGCATAAAGAATGAGATCATAAATAAATTGGAAGAGCATAGGATAGTTTACCTCTCAGACCTGTGGAAGAGGAAGGAATTTATGACCAAAGAAGAACTAGAGATCACTACTGACTACAAAATTGAAAATTTTGATTATATCAAATTGAAAAGTTTTTGTACAAACAAAACTAATGCAGGCAAGATTAGAAGGAAAACAATAAACTGGGAAAACATTTTTACAGTCAAAGGTTCTGATAAAGGACTCATTTCCAAAATATATAGAGAATTGACTCTAATTTATAAGAAATCAAGCCATTCTCCAATTGATAAACGGTCAAAGGATATGAACAGACAATTTTCAGAAGATGAAATTAAAACTATTACTACTCATATGAAAGAGTGTTCCAAATCACTATTGATCAGAGAAATGCAAATTAAGACAACTCTGAGATACCACTATACACCTGTCAGATTGGCCAGAATGACAGGGAAAGATAATGCAGAATGTTGGAGGGGATGTGGGAAAACAGGGACACTGATACATTGTTGGTGGAATTGTGAATACATCCAGCCATTCTGGAGAGCAATTTGGAACTATGCCCCAAAAGTTATCAAACTGTGCATACCCTTTGATCCAGCAGTGTCTCTACTGGGCTTATACCCCAAAGAGATACTAAAAAAGGGAAAGGGACCTGTATGTGCCAAAATGTTTGTGGCAGCCCTGTTTGTAGTGGCCAGAAGCTGGAAAATGAATGGATGCCCATCAATTGGAGAATTGTTGAGTAAACTGTGGTATATGAATGTTATGGAATATTATTGTTCTGTAAGAAATGACCAGCAGGACGAATACAGAGAGGATTGGCGAGACCTACATGCTGAGCGAAATGAGCAGAACCAGGAAATCATTATATACCTCAACAACGATACTGTATGAGGATGTATTCTGATGGAAGTGGATTTCTTCAACAAAGACAAGATCTAACTTAGTTTCAATTGATCAAGGATGGACAGAAGCAGCTACACCCAAAGAAAGAACACTAGGAAATGAATGTAAA
Organism: Sarcophilus harrisii; assembly: GCF_902635505.1. NCBI lineage: Eukaryota > Metazoa > Chordata > Mammalia > Dasyuromorphia > Dasyuridae > Sarcophilus > Sarcophilus harrisii. The sequence goes on from NC_045428.1 coordinate 194,802,404, forward strand.
CTGCTTGCATTTTTGTTCTTCTTCCCAGGTTATTTATACCTTCTAAATCCAATTCTCCCTGAGCAACAAGAAAACTGTTTGGTTCTGCACACATATATTGTATTCAAGATCTACTGTAATCTATTTAACATGTATAGGACTGCTTGCCATCTTGGGGAGAGGGTGGAGGGAGGGAGGGGAAAAATCGGAACAGAAGTGAGTGCAAGGGATAATGTTGTAAAAAATTACCCTGGCATGGGTTCTGTCAATAAAAAGTTATTTAATAAAAAATAAAATAAAATAAAATAAAATTCTAATAAAAAAAAAAAAGATGCAAAGAGGCAACTTTTCTATCATTACAACCCCAGAGAGTTGCTTGGATTACTGAAAGTGATTTTCATGATACTCTCAGTAAGTATCCATTATAACCCAGGTTTTCCTGACTCTATGATCAGCCCTTTATTAATACAATCCTGCTTACTTTCTTTTTGAAATAAAATTACAGTAAAATATAGGAAATCTATGTGATTATTATATCCATAGTCTCATTCTTGCAGATTGTTGGAAGACAGAAGAATGAGATATAATTGTATTAATAATAATAATTAAATATAATTATATAATAAATAAAATAAAAACAAAATTGTAAAAAAAACAACTAGAAAAAGAACAAACTAAAAATCTTTAATTAAATATTGAAGTAGAAATCCTAAAAATCCTAAAAAAAAAAAAAAACTAGAAAAAGAGCAAACTAAAAATCTCTAATTAAACACTGAAATAGAAATCCTAAAAATTAAAGTAGAGATTAATAAAACTGAGTGTCAAATACATTGAATTAACAAATAGAACTGAATTAGTTTTGTGGAAAAAACACAATAAAATAGATAAACAATTAGTTAATTTATTGAGAAATAGAAAAGGAGAAAAACAAGGAGACGAAGAAAAAAAAAGGAGGACGATGAGGAAGACATAAATAAGAAAACCAAATCATAGTACCTGGAAAGCAAAAATTCCCTGGCAAGTCAACAGCTGGGTTCTCTCACTAATCATACAGAAAATAAAAACAATTACGACAATTTGTGTTTTTATAGAGTTTAGGTCACAATATGTTTTGAGACAATCCTTGTCTCATTTGATTTTCACAATTTTCTCATAAGGTAGGTAATATAAGTATTATTATTCCCATTTTCCAGAGGGAGAAACTGAAATTGGAAGGTAGACAGAATTTATGGTCAGATATCTTCATTCCAGATTCTCAAACGGAACTTTGGTTGCAAAAGTTATGGAATACTAAGAATAGTTGTTGCATCATACAGAAGAGAATAAATATAAAACTTGAAATTAAACTAATAATAGCCAACATGTAAATTTTATCCAAACCATTGCCAAATCTTGTCATATCTCTCTTAGTACATATTTATTATCTCCACTCATACAGCCACAATCAAGTTAAAAGTCCTTCAATAACTTTATTAAATCTCTGCTGCCTAAAGTTTCTCTGGACTCCAATGTATCCTCTACTTAGGAGGCTATTTTTCAAAAGGGAGAAAGGTCTGACTGTGTCACATCCTTCTCCAACCTCAAGTGTCAGTAATTCCCTATTATTGGCAAGATCCAATGTAAACATTTAAATTTGACATATAAAGCTCTTTATAACTGCTCTCTTTCTATCTTTTCAGACTTCTGATACTTTTAGGCCACAAACTCTAAGATCCAACTACAATGATCTATTGAGGGATAGCTGGAACACTTGAGTTCAAATGTAGTCTCAAGTCCTTACTAACTGTGTGACCTTGGGCAAGTTACTTAATCTATTTATCTCAGTTTCCCCAACTTCAAAATGGAGATAATAATAGCATCTACCTCATTGAATTGTTGTGAGGATCAAATGAGATATATTAGCCCTGACAAGCAGGCTGATTTCAGAGAAGTCTGAAAAGTCTTATATGAACTGATGCTGAATGAAGCAAGCAAAAGCAAAAGAACATTGTACACAGTTACACCAAGATTATGTGATGATCAGTGTTATGAATTTGGTTCTTTTCAAAAATTCAGGAATTTAAGATAATTCGAATAGACTTGGGACAGAAAATGCCATCTGCATCCAGAGGGAGGACTATGGAAACTGAATGTAGATTGAACCATAGTGTTTTCACCTTAAAAAAAAAAAAAAAAAAAAAAAAAAAAAAAGTTGTTTGTTTACTTGGGTATTTTTTCCCTTCCTCATGGTTTTTTCCCCTTTTGATCTGATTTTTTCTTATACAACATGACAAATATGGAAATATGTTTTAAAGAACTGCACATATTTAAGCTGTATCAAATTGCTTGCTGTCTTGGGGAGGTGAGAGATAAGGGAGGGAAAGAGAAAAATTTGTAACATAAAGTCTTACAAAAATGAATGTTGAAAACATGTATTTGGGAAAACAGCATTGCCTGGCACATAGTAGAGGCTTTAAAAATACTTGCTTCCTTGTTTCCTTCATATTTTCTGTCTTTTAAACAGTAAATTCCATCTCCCATCTCCCTATTCACTGACCGTGTCCCATGCCTGGAATTCTCTGCCCTCTTGCCTCTACCTCTTAATTTTCCTGGCTTCCTGTTAAACTCAAATTAAATCCTAACTTCTGCAGCTGACCTATCGCTAATCCCTTAGCTGTCAATGCCTCTCCTTTGCCATATACTCTATTTATCTTCTATGTTCTTAGTTAATTTACATATTGTCTTCTATGCTCTTTGAAGGCAAGAACTGATTCTAGACTTTTTTTGGATCTCCAGAGCTTAATGTATTGGTTGGTACATGGTAGCATTTTATTCATACTTGTTGACTTACTGACTAGAGTTTTAATTCTACAAAGCATTTTACGTACATGTCATATTGAGGCCACATAAAACTATTCTATTATGTAAATAATTTGTTGTTCAGTCATTTCATTTGTGTTTAACTCTTTGTGACTCCATTTCTTGGCAAAGATACTGGAGTGGTATGTCATTTCCTTCTCCAGCTCATTTTCCAGGTGAGGAAACTGAGGCAAACAGGGTTAAATGATTTGTCCAGATTCACACAGCTAATTAGTGTCTGACATCTGATTTGATTTTGTGTCTTTCTCAGCATTCTATGTACTTTGTCACTGCAACAATTAAAAAGGATAAAAATAACAACAATAACAACAACAAAAAGGAAACAAAGACTCAGATAATTAAAATTACTTGCCCAAGGTCACAGTGGTAATTGGCAGATTCTGGATTCAAACCAAGACTACTGTGCTCTTTCTGGTATGTCACTTCTGCCTCATAAAGGAAAGAGAAGGCAATATCGCATATTAAGAAGAGCACTGGGGGTGGAGCCAAGATGGTGGAGAGGGCACCTGCATCTTTCTGAGTTCTCTTCTGCCCTCAAACTATTTTACAAAACTCAGCTTTTGAATTAGTGTTTGAATTAGTGTCAGAACCCATGAATATTGGGAGTACAACACATTACCAACAGAAGATAATCTCAAAATTTGCCAGAAAAATTCTGTTTTTGCTCGAGTGCAGGAACTGAATGGGGCTAGGCCAGGCAGAGACACAGGTAGATAACCAGTGAAAGCCCAGAGAACAGCTCACACTGAGCAGACTGGAGAAGGGTGGAGTGTGGTCTCTAGCCAGTGGAAAATCTGTGGGGAGAACTCTACCACATTGCTGGCTACTCTGCCCTGGCATCAAGCCAGTAGATCAGCACAGAAGCTATAAACACAGAGGGTAAAGCCTATAATCCTAAAACACTAGACTCTTTCAGCACCTGGCCAGACCCACCCAGCACAGGGAGGTAGTCAGCATTATCTCAGCCCACAACTCCTAATCCCAGCACAGCCACTGCTGTCCCACTGCCAGTTCACTGCCAATTCCTGTTAGAGGCAGCTTGGAAATGCCTCACTAACCCATAAGCAGACTGCAGCATTTTTTTAATGAGTAAAAAGGCAAAGCAGGCTCTAACGATAGCTAACTTCTATACTGAAAGAGAGCAGATTCCAAACCCTGAGGAGACTAAGAACAGTTTGTCTCTAGATGAAAACCCAAAGGTGGATATGATCTGGTCTCCACCACATAAGGTTCTCATAGAAGAAATTTAAAAGGATCTTAAAAGAGAACTAGAAAAAAATTGGGGAAAGAAAAGGAAAGCTTTGTAAGGGGGTCTGGATAAAGCATATAACTCATTAAAAGGTAGAGTGGAAAAAGAAAACAACTCCCTGAAAAACAGAATTTGTGAATTGGAAAAAGAAAATAACTCCTTAAAAAAATAAAATTGGCGAAATAGAAAAAAAAAAAAAATTCCACAGAACAAAACAACTCATTTAAAAACTCAATTGGACAAATACAAAAGGAAAATTTAAAAGTAAATGAAGAAAATAATTCACTAAAAATCAGAATTGAACAAATGGAAATGAAAGACTCGAGGAGACACCGAGAATCAGTCAAGTAAAACCAAAAAAATGAAAAATAGAAAAAATGTTAAATACCTACTTGGGAAAACAACGGATCTGGAAAAGATTTAGGATAGATAATCTAAGGATTACTGGACTCCTTGAAAATCATGATGAAATAAAAAGAGCCTAGACATTATTTTTCAGGAAATCATCAAAGAAAACTGCCCAGATGTCATAGAAACAGAAGATAAAATAGCCATCAGAAGAATTCATCAATCATTTACTGAAAGAGATCCCAAAATTAAAACTCCAAGAAATATTGTGGCTAAATTCCAGAACTATCAGACCAAAGACAAAATACTACAAGCATCCAGAAGAAAAAGAATTCAAATACTGAGGAGCTACAATGAGGATTACTCAGGATCTAGCAGCATTCTTATTAAAGGGTCTGGAATCTGATATTCCAAAAGGCAAAGGAACTTGGTATGCAGCCAAGAATAACTTACCAAACTGAATAACTTAGCTAAACTGAGTATTTTCTTCCAGGGAAGAAGATGGACATTCAATGCAAGAGATGAATTCCATTTATTTCTGATGAAAAAACCAAAGCTAAACAAAAATTGTGACCTCCAAATTTAGGACTCAAGAGAAGCATAAAAAGGTAAAAAGAACTCTTGAGAACTGCATTTCTGTTATGGGTATACATAAAGAATACATGTATAATTTGGTTTTACTCTTATAATATTAAAAAGGATGTAGAGATAGAAAGGAAATTATACCAGAAAAAGGGGGAAATGGAGATACTACAACTCACAAAGAGGCAAAGGAAATCTATTATATCTGAGGGAAAGAAGGGAGGGGATAAACATAGTGTAAATCTTAGTCTCATCAGAATTGTCTCAAAGAGAAAATATTAGACATATTCGGTTTACAGAGAAATTTCTCCCACCTCATTGAAAAGTGGGAGGGGAAAAGCAAAAAGGAAAGGGGTAGGCTAAATAGAAGGGAAAGTATGAAGGTTTTCCTGGGGGCAACCTTAGTCTCAGTTGAAATAAATAATTACTCCAAAATCGCAGCCAGCTGGTAAAAATGCAAACGTTTATTTCTCCTTCCAAATTAGCCCGGTTAGTTCAGAGACCTATCTCTCTGCTTGAGCTCTTGCAGCTTTGTCCTTGGCTTCTGCCTCTGCTTTTTTCAGCCTCCAGCCAGCACCAAGGTAAAAGATACAAGGAATCTCTCTTGCCTCGAAGATAGGGCTTGTAGGCTTTCTTCCAGAATGTTCTGTCTCCTAAGTCCCACAAGAAGAAACTAAGCCCAAGCTTCAAAAGCTCCCTATATATGTGATCTCCCAAAGGTTAACTCCGCTTTCTGGAGGGAGAGGAATTCTGGGTTATCTCCCAGAGTGCTCTTTGGCCATAAGGGAGGTGTGAATTCAGACTAAGCCCTACTAAGCCCTGCATCCTCCCACACATGTGAACTCCATTGAGTACTTAGATACTTATGAGCTCTCTAAAGGTGTGAACACAAGCATTGTTCAATCAGTTCCACTTAGTACCTTGTTTCAAGTTCTGGCCCAAAATAACTCTTTCTAAGATTAAATCAACTCCAATGGCTTAATACTTTGTAAAGATTCCAACAGGAAAAGTTTAAGAAAAGGGCAGGAACTCTAAGGGGAGGGAGGGATTCTAAAGAGAGAGGGCTTTGTGAGGCAAGTGGTGCTCATAAGTTTAATACAGGGGAGAGGGAGAATGGGAAAAGGAAAGAGAAAAGCATAATCTGGAGTTAACAAGATGGCAGGAAATACACAATTAGTAGTTTTAACCACAAATGTGAATGGGGTAAACTCCCCTATAAAGCGGAGGTGGATAGCAGACTGAATTAAAAGCCAGAATCCTATAATATGTAGTTTACAGGAAACACACTTGAAGCAGGGAAATACATAGAGGGTAAAGGTAAAAGGCTGGCATAGACTCTACTATGCTTCAGGTGAAGTCTAAAAAAGCAGGAGTAGCCACCCTGATCTCAGATCAAGCAAAAGCAAAAACTGATCTAACCTGTGTTCTAAAACAAAAGAAAATGTGAGATGTAGAGGAGTGAAACTCTGAAAAGGTGTACTTGAATCAGACAGCAGAGCACTTAAAGCTAATTACCTATTTGACAGAGAGATAATGGCTCTATAAGCATATACTTAGATGATATGGTAATGTGATGGCTCTCCTTACAATTGGATTTTGATGAATGTGTGGTGGTGAGGTAATCATAGGTGGTGAGGTAATCATAGGCAAGGATTGGAGGGCTGAAGGAGAGAGGTCAGAGTCACTTGGCTGCAGGACGAGGAGGAGAGAGGCTGGAGACTCCAGACTCCAGAATCCAGGATACATCTTTGGCAAGCCAAGTGGCAGCTTGCCTGCCTCCTTCACATTGCTTCATGATTTAGTTCTAATCCAATAATGGGTGAAGTCTTCACATACTTAGGAAAGACATCCCTCTAAATCACCAACAGGTTCGAGATCTGTTTATTTTCTGCTGAGATACTTCTATGGAAATATGGTCACTGTATATTATATAGCTTCTTGGGGCCACAGGTGAGAGTTGGGTGATGAGTGATATCAAAGATGGATGGGCAACCCTGAAAATGACTTGGTAAGTCTTCACATCAAAGGTTCTAGTGTTTTCTGAACACCCCTAGACTAGAGCAGCTGCAATTTTCCCAACATCATACTCGTAGTAAGTGGTCAAGACAGAATTCTAGCCCAGGTTCTCTAATTCCTAATCCATTATCAATATCCTTTCTTCCTTACAATATAATTTATTGGGATAGGGGTTAAGAATAATTTAGGAAGTATCTAATAAAGAATCATAAATTTAATAACATTCAATAAACATTTGAGAAATTTTACATTGAGCTGGAGAACTTATCCTGGATGGTTAATAATAGGGATCCAGAATTTCCCCTCCTCATTTCTGCTTTTCATGGGCATCCTTTATATGAATAGAAACCAAATGAAAGGATGTTCTATTCCAGTGGTGCTCACATTTGTCTTCCATCCAGGACCACTTTTATGGGACAAATGAGCATATAACCAAGTAGTTGTGGGCTAGAGGAAAGAACACTGAATTTAGAGACAGGCTACCAAACCTTCATACTTGTTAGCTGTGTGACTTTGGTTTAATTCTTGAATCTCCATTAGCACCAGGTGCCTAATCTTGCCAAGTTGTTATGGACCTGAAATGAGATAATAGATGCAAAGAGCTTTATAAAACACTTATAAATGTTAGTCATTATTTTATAAATTTTTTTTATTATAGCTTTTTATTTACAAAACATGCATGGGTAATTTTTCAATATTGACCCTTGTAAAATCTTCTGCCACATTTTTGCACATTGGCATGTCCTTTTCTCTTCTTTAAGATCTCTTTGGGATATAAGCCCAGTAGTAACACTGCTGAATCAAAGGGTATGTCCAGTTTGATAACTTTTTGAGCATTAGTTCCAAATTGCTCTCCAGAATGGTTGGATTCATTCACAATTCCCCCAACAACATATGTGTCCCAGTTTTTCCATATCGCCTCCAACATTTGTCATTATCTTTTCCTGTCATCTTAGCCAATCTGACAGGTGTGTAATGGTATCACAGAGTTGTCTTAATTTGCATTTCTCTGATCAATAGTGATTTGGAGCACTTTTTCATATAGTCATTGTTTTTAATAGTATTTTATTTTTCCAAATACACGCATGCAAAGATAGTTTTCATCATTTACCTTTGCAAAAAACTGTCTTGAAATTTTTCTCCATCTCTCCCCAAGACAGCAAGTAATCATTGGATTGTTAAATCATTGGAGGTTAAACATGTACCATTTTTCTAAACATATTTTCATATTTGACGTGCTGTGCAAGAAAAATCGGATTCAAAAGAAAAAAATGTGAGAGAGAAAAAAAAGCCAACAATAACAACAACAAAAAGGTGAAAATACTATGCTTTGATCCATATTAAGTCTCCATAATTCTCTCTCTAGATGCATATGGCACTTTCCATTACAAGTCTACTGGAATTTCCTTGAATCTCCTCATTGTTGAAAAGAGCCAAGTCTTCACTGTTGATCATCACACAATCTTGTTGCTGTGCACAATGTTCTCTTGGTTTTGCTCACTTCACTCAGTGTCAGTTCATGGAAGTTTTTCCAGATTTTTCTGAAATCAACCTGGGTAGCCACTATTTTCAAAACACATCTCAGATACATTTATAGGAAGACTTACCTGATTCCTCCCAGTTAGTATTTCTCCCAAATTACTTTAGCTATATTTTTATCATAATAAAAGTTATATATTAATATATACATTATGTCCTATATACTTAAATATGTATATACAGAATATACAATACTTTTAACTTTTTCACCTGAATCTGGCAGGCTTTAAAAAACAAAAAAAACTAAAACCTCAATTTTTATCTTTTTTTGGAAAGATCCTCCCAGATCAGCCATTCCACAATTTCCTACTTGATTGCTTCATCATTTTCTCCAGAAATTCATCTTCCTGAAGTATCATACTAACTTTGAAACTCATGCCTCTGCAGTATCCACTGCCTTGAGGACCTCTCCCTTTCTTTGACTATAAAGAGTATAGGGTGGATCCTCACTTTAGAAAGGACTCAGGGGAGCTATCTCATAATTTCTCTCCTGGCTACCAGATTTCATCATGCCCCCCTACTTCCTTCATTATGCTTGTTTCTCTGTGTAAATGTTGTATCCCTGCAATAAAATGTATATTGTTTTCTGGAGCAGGATTTACTTTTTCACTTTGACTTTGTGTTTCTCATGCTAGCATAATGTTTTGTACTTAGTAGTCACTTTATTTTCATTGTTGTTGTTGTTGTTAGTAAATTGAGACATTGTCTTTATTCCAAAGAGATCATAAAAGAGGGGAAAGGACCCACATGTGCAAAAATGTTTGTTAAAAACAAACAAACAAAAAAAAATAAAACCTTTCTGTAATGACAAGGAACTAGAAATTGAGTATATCAGCTGGGGAAGGGCTGCATTAGTTATGGTATATGAATGTACTATTCTGAAAGAAACAATCACTAGGATGATTTCAGAAAAGCCTGGAAAGATCAGTTGGAGAATGCCTGAATAAATAAATTATAGTATATGAATGTTATAGAATATTATTATTCTTTAAAAAACTATCAGCAGAATGATTTCAGAAAGGCCTGGATAAATTTACATGAACTGATGCTAAGTAAAGTGAGTAGAACCATTGTGTACAGCTGTAGCAAGATTATGCAATGATCAGCTCTTAATGACATGGCTCTTTTCATCAGTGAGGTGATTCAGGCCAGTTCCAATATATCTTGTGATGGAGAGAGCCATCTGCACCCAGAGAGAAGACTGTGTGGACTGAGAGTGATTCACAACATAGTTATTTTCACCTTTTTGTTATTGTTTGTTTGCATTTTGTTTTCTTTCCCATTTTTTCCTTTTTTGATCTGATTTTTCTTGTGCATAATAATAATTGTAGAAATATGTATAGAAGAATTGTACATGTTTAACAGATATTAGATTATGTGCTGTCTAGGGGAGGCCATTGGGGAAGGGAGGGAGAAAAATTTGGAGCACAAGGTTTTGCAAGGGTGAATTTTAAAAAGTATCTTTGCATATATTTTGAAAATAAAAAGCTTTAAAAATTTTAATTTTTTTTAAAAGAAAGAAAATCCTGGAAAGACTTACATGAACTGATGCTAAGTGAAGTGAGCAGAATCAAAACAATATTATACACAGTAACAAGATTATGTGAGATCAACTGTGATGGACTTGGCACTTTTCAACAATGAAATGATTCAAGGTAATTCCAATAGACTTGGGATGGAAAATGCTGTCTGCATCCAGAGAGAAAATTATGGAGCCTGGATATGGATCAAAGCATGGTATTTTCACCTTTTGTTATTGTTGTTATATGCTTTATTTTTTCCCTTTTGATCTGATTTTTCTTGTACAAGATGATGAATATGAAAATATGTTTGGGATAATTGAACACATTTAACCTAAAAAATTGAATTATTTCTCCCCTGCCCCCCCCCCAAAAAAATAGTCACCAGAGTCAATTGGGAAGGATAGGAGTGAAATGATACCTAGTTTTTCTATCATCACATTTACAATTATTTAGTATTAAAATGTTAATACATTCCTGGGGAGGGGGAGAGTATTAATTTATGAGAAAAAGAAAAATAGAAAACTTAGTATATTATAAATGTTATCAGGAGTTCAAACCCTTTTGTATAAGAGTCTCCTCTGGTGGAATTTTATTACTCAATGTTCCATGCTGTCATGAAGGGAGCATTTGGAAAGAGCTCAGGAGAAGGGAGAACTTGGCTTACTGGCTTCCACCTTTGAGGTTCTAGGTGCTTTTCAGTGAGAGATCCCTGGAGGAAGACCATCTCTACCAATGTTGAAAGTCATGCAAAATGGAATTCAGCCTCTGGTTATATAAATATTAATAATGCCAAACACTTTGTCTCATAGTCATCTGGAAGTTTCAAGATCATGCTTTGAAGACCACAGCTCTGTTCAGAAGATTGATCACACATTTTAAAGCTTGAAGTGACCTCAGAAATTATTGCAATGAACCAACCCTTATAATTTCAAATCAAGAAACTGAAGCCAAGAAATGTTCAACCTTTGTTCTCAAAAAGAAACAATGACATCACAAGGGTGTTGTCTTGACTTACAAGTTAACTGGACTTAAGTGAGGCAGAGCTGTACAAAGTCTTCAGCTTCACTCTCTGGAGGTCAGTTGCAAGAAATAAGTCAAGACTAATAAGTAACACAGACAGGACTTGAACCCAGATCTTCATCCACTCCCCTGCACTACTCTGTCTCCTTAATTGTTTAGATTTGGTTTCTCCCTTCCTATAGTTATATTTATCCAATTCAATTTGGCAAATATCAGTTGAATGCCTATTATTTATGTGCACAGTGTTCTTGTTAAATTTTCAGTCTGAAATTGTAACTTGAAAATTGTAACTGAAATTGTAACTTGGAAATTGAAGCTTAATTTATTATAAAAATGTTAGTAATAACTCAGACTAAACTATTGAGCATGTTTCCCTGCCTATTCTCATACCCAGTCAAGAGCTAGATATTGAACATTATCAGTACATGTTCAATATCTAGCTCTTGACTGGGGATATTTCTGAATTAAAAATAGTAATAATAGCCTCTATATGTGCTTATTATGTGTCAGACACTGTGCTGAGTTTTTGATCCTCACAACCTTGAGAGGTAGATGCTATTATCATCCCCATTTTATAGATGAGACAACTGATAAATAAAAGTTAAATGACTTGGCCAGGATCACACAGCTAGAATGTGTCTGAGGTTGGATTTGAAGATATGGCACCACCTAGTTGGGAAAGGGATCCTGACAGCTGTGTTTACACTCTTATTTGTCTGTAGTCTCTGGCATCCTTCCAAGTCAGCCAGAACCTTCAGAGATCTATAGAAAACTTACACAGAAAAAAGGGAAGCCAGGTGTTCCAATGACTCTATGTCCTCACCTGTAAGTTGAATTTTAATTGTATTATGCTTCACTTTCTTACTGCCAAATGGAACTAGCCAGTTTCAAAACCTTGGAATCTTTGACCAGAGGCAAGTAGTTTTGGCTGATCTTCAAATATTATTTCTTGGAGCTTGCACTTGTATATTGCTCCTTTCTTTGCTGTTCCATAGTCTGAAGTGTCTAGTGGGCTCTAGACACTTAGTAATTAACCTATCCCTGACAAAGTTAAAAAAATTAAATTTATTTATGCCTTTTGGGTTTACATCACAGTCATTTCTGAAAATACCTTCCCCCTCTCCCCAAGTCTCTTCTTTCCCCAGTGAGCCTTCTTTTGCAAAAGATTTTTTAAAAAGTTAAACAAAACTAATTGACAATATATGAAGTATTTCATACCTGTAGTCCCTTACTTCTCTTAAAAAACAACAACAACAACAACAACAAAAACACCTATTCCTTCTTATCTTATGCAGCTCATGTCTATATATCCATTTGTATCCTCCACTGGGGAAAGAGAACATGTTTTTTCTAAATCCCTTGGCAATGCTTGGATACCAGTGAAGTACAGAGATTTCCCTTACCTTTGTATTTTGTTTCCAATTTAATCCATGGATAGATGAGGCAAGTCACTTGTGGGAAGTATTGCAGTGGACCCTCAAGTCTGGCTGCAGATACTTACTAAGCTGTGTAATCCTGGGCAAGTCACTTACCCCTATTTACCTTAAGAAAAAAAAAAGGGGGGGAATGGAGCTAACTGCCAGCCCTACATAGTCCAATGTTATCTTTTGTAACCCAGAGCCCCCATTGATACTCCAGATTGATCCAAAGAATCTAACATCTCTGACAGATGACAATTAATTTAATGAATTTGATTAGATTTATTCAGAATAAATATTTTGGGTTTTTTCTTAATATACCCTGTAAGACACTTTAGCATCATGAACAACAACAACAAATGCTAGGCTAAGGAGCTAAGATCTAGTCCTGGTTCTCCCACTCACTATTTGTGTGAGCTTGGATAAATCATTTAACCTCTGTGAGGCTTCTTTTTGCTTCATTTGTAAAAATGAGTAGTCTGAATTATATGATTTCTCTGTCTCCTCTAACTTTACAAGTTTACTAAAGCTTATTTGACTTTTATTTTGTGGTGTGCTAAACCAGGTCAAATGAGTTTAGGAGAGTTGATCTTTAAATTTTCAGTGTGAGCAAATACACCCTGGAAATTGGCAAACTACATATCAGGACTTTATTTATTATATTGTTGATTGTCTAGACTTAAGTAAACAATTGAGAAAATATTAATACTGCAGATTAAACTTTAAAGTGTGTTAAGCATACATTCCTCCTCCCTCCAAAAAGCTGCTTGTTAAACATTCACCAGCATACTCCCAGATGCTACCAAGAGCCACACAGCCTCATAGAATACAGAGTGAGAAGGAAGCTGTCTGATGTCTCTTCTCTGGAGATTTTTATAAAGTACCTCCCTGAAGGGTTCCATTTCTGCCATGTTTCACCCCATTTCAATCTATTCCTAGGATGTATGTGCCTCAGGCTGTTTTGGCAGCCCAAAATCTGTGATGTAATTAAAAGCAGGCAACTCATACAAAGTTCTAGTTTATGATAGCTTGAGTGAAAGTTACATAGAACATCCACACAATAGCTACTAATCACTGTGCAATAGTGGAAAGGGTCCTAGATATGAAATACAAAGATTGGGATTCTAGTCTTAGCTCCAAGAGTAGCTCTAGGAGAATGGGTCAGGCATTTAGTCATTCTGAATCTCAATTTTTTCATCTTTTGAATGAGGATAATAATTATTATACCATCTACTTTAAAGAGCTGTTGTATGAAAAGGAAAGTGCTGTGTATTTAGGAGATATCATTGTTCTCATTATCAAAGCTGGTCTTTCACCCACCCATGGACTTTGTTTTTCATCTAATCTCTTCTCTCTCTAAGATTTTCTGAAGACACAGGACTGCCTTATAAAGACTTTGTTTTACTGTTTTGAACCGAGTAGCCCCAAGTTATGAAAATATGCACCAAAGTAATATTCCAAAGTCAATAACTAAGAGGAATGAAAACAAAATTCTTAGTATTATGTTGTGTATTTTTTACATACAAGTCAATTCTGCTGTTGCTCTTCATGTAAGGGCACTTGAATAAAAAATTGAAATGAGGCATATTGCTGATCATGCAAAAAGATCAGAAGATGTTCCCCTGATTTCTAAGTGTTTGAGAGAACAGGAAAGAAGCAAGCAATTATTAAACTCCTACTGTTAGGGATGATACTAAGTCATTTACAAATATCTCTTTAACCAGAAAGAAAGGGCACTTGTATAACATTCTGAAATAAGCCATGTGGCTAAGACAGAGATAATATGGCCATATGTTGGTTTTGGAGGCAGAGTGTCCAAGACCTTTCCCCTCTTAGCATTGTCACTCATTAAAATCATGAGTAAAGAAGTCAAATCCAGAGAGAGAATGGATTAAAGTTGCCTAAGTTTTTTTTTTTTTTTTAAATTTCCAGTTCCAGTTCTAAAAGTACAGCCAATCAAAGAATCTGCTGTCTACCACATGGTGAGCAGATCATAATCAGTTTCATGTACACTCCAAAGTCTCTCCAAGATACTTTTATTGCATATCATCTCAGCTCTCCCAGAAGCAAGATCTCCAGGTCCCTGCATATGGGGAGTAGCATTAGAAGTTGTCTGTACACATACAAGTTTTCCATTACAGATAGATACCAATAGGGTACCTAGTCTTCCTCTATTGCTGCATGATCTCCTTTTCTTGTTATACATCACTCATGGTAACTTTGATGATCTTCTCCTGTGTAATTCTTCATTGGCAATATGTTGTAATCTACCTACATTCTCTTCTACATGTATATACAATATTATTTATGAAATAAAATGTTAAATTATATATTATCATGTGACATTAAGTTATATTGGCTTTTTATGGAAATAGTTTATATATGACATTATACAGAAATAATTTTATTATTGGCAATAATATTAGTAACAAATTTATATAGTTTAAAATAAAACATAAAATGCTTCTCTCAAAACAATTCTATGAGGCAATTATTACTATTATTTATATGTGAAGAAATTGAAGCTCAGAGAAATAATTTCCTATAACCACACATTATCTTCAAAACCTATATGTCCTATAGTTATCACTAGCATTTATGTAGGATATTAAGGTTGCAAAGGACTTTACATATGCTATTTTATTTGAGTTTCTCAATAACTATGAGATTAGTACTATTATTCTCTTCATTTTAAAGGAGAGAAAATCGAGACTGTGAAAAGTGACCTGCTAAGGGTTACAAAGTTGGTTGTGGTTGTTTGTCCTTTGTTCTTCTTTTTTTTTAAAAAAATAATTATTGACAGAACCCATGCCTGCATAATTTTTTACAACATTATCCCTTGCACTCATTTCTGTTCCAACTTTTCCCCTCCCTTTCTCCACTCCCTCCCCCAGATGACAAGCAGTCCTATACATGTTAAATATGTCACAGTACATCCTAGATATAGTATATGTGTTCAGAACCAAACAGTTCTCTTCTTGCACAGGAAGAATTGGATTCAGAAGGTAAAAATAACCTGGGAAGAAAAACAAAAATGCAAACAGTTTACATTCATTTCCCAGTGTTCTTTCTTTGGGTGTAGCTGCTTCTGTCCATCATTGATCAATTGAAACTGAGTCTTCTCTTTGTGAAAGAAATCCACTTCCATCAGAATACATCGTCATATAGTATCATTGTTGAGGTATATAATGATCTCCTGGTTCTGCTCATTTCACTTAGTATCAGTTCATGTAAGTCTCTCCAAGCCTCTTTGTATTCATCCTGCTGGTCATTTCTTACAGAACAATAATGTTCCATAACATTCATATAGCACAATTTACCCAGCCATTCTCCAATGGATGGGCATCCATTCATTTTCCAGTTTCTAGCCACTACAAACAGGGCTGCCACCAACATTTTGGCACATACAGGTCCCTTTCCATTCTTTAGTATCTCCTTGGGATATAAGCCCAGGTGTAGCACTGCTGGATCAAAGGGTATGCACAGTTGATAACTTTTTGGGCATAATTCCAGATTGCTCTCCAGAATGGTTGGATTTGTTCACAACTCTACCAACAATGCATCAGTGTCCCAGTTTTCCCACATTCCCTCCAACATTCATCATTATTTTTTCCTTCTTCTTAGCCAATCTGACAGGTGTGTAGTGGTATCTCAGAGTTGTCTTAATTTGCATTTCTCTGATCAATAGTGATTTTGTCCTTTGTTCTTAAAGAGAACCAGGACATCAGAGAGGTAATACCATGACATGCAAGTGAATTGTATGGAAGTGAGGGAGGGCTGTGCAAGGTCACCTGCTTCACTTCCCCCTCCCCGCCCCAGAGCCATCTGGGACCAGTGGCCAGATATAGATCAAGATGACTGGAGATGGCCCTGGATGCAATGGGAGATCTTGGCCTTACTGAGCTCAGTTGAATGAGGCTGCCCCCATTCAGTAAGGCTAGGTAGCCATTAAGGCAAAAAATCTTCTCTTTCACTTAGTCCAAAATAATCTAAATAAGTAAATGAATGAATCTGGGAGGGGAAGACCCTCAAAGTTTCTAGTCAAAGCAGAAAAGATTGCTATTTACATTTAATCTGAGTCAATCAGGATCCAAACAATTACCAAATGGGCCTTGGCCTAGGACCTGAGTCTAAGGCAGAATTCACAATCAGGTCTTCCTCACATGTGCAAAAATATAGTAACCCTTTTTGTAGTGGAAGGGAACTGAAAATTGAATGGATGCCCATCAGTTGGAGAGTGGCTGAAGAAGTTATAGTATATGAATGTTATGGAATATTATTGTTCTATAAGAAATGATCAACAGGATGATTTCAGAAAGGCTTGGAGAGACTTACATGAAGTAATGCTAAGTGAAGTGAGTAGATCCCAGAGAACATTGAGAAGGAAGAGGAGGAGGAAGAGGAAGAGGAGGAAAAGGAAGAAAGACAGAGAGAGAGAGAAAGAGAAAGAGAGAGAGAGAAGAAGGAGAAGGGAGAGGGAGAGGGAAAGAGAGAGAGAGAGAGAGAGAGGAGAAGAAGAAGGAGGAGGAGGAGGAGGAGAAGAAAGAGAAGGAGGAGGAAGAGGAAGAAGAGGAGGAGGAGGAAGAGGAGGAGGAGAAGAAGAAAAGAGAAAGAGAGTAAAGTAAAATATCCACATCCTTTGACTCATGATCTCTACTGCTATACACAAAGCAAGATAAGGATTGAAAGATTACGTAATATGGTGAGATATTCATTACATCACTTTCCACTGTAGCAAAGAACTATAAAGAAAGTAGACAGCCATTAATTTAAGAATGCCTAAACAAATTGTGGTCTATGAATGTAATAGGATACAATTGTATCGTAAGAGATTATGAGATAGAGAATGAACCTGTGATTTAATTAGTGTAGGAAGTTCCTGTTGAGGAATTTTTTCCTCCAGTGCAGAATGGTACTTGCTCTACAACTTATAGCTTTAAGAGAGTTGAAGGGTACTGGGAAATTAAGCAATCTGAAAAATGCATACAGTATATTTCTTGGTTTTGTGGGTACATCTCTATCCATGCTGCTTTTCTGAGTATAGAAACAATGGCTACAAAGAGTTCAAAGAAGCATGGGAAGATAGATATAGATAGATATGTGTGTGCATACACAGAGAGAGAGAGAAGGAGAGAGCAGAGAGAGAGAGAGAGAGAGAGAGAGAAAGAGAGAGAGAGAAGAAGAAGAAGAAGAAGAAGAAGAAGAAGAAGAAGAAGGAGGAGGAGGAGGAGGAGGAGGAGGAGGAGGAGGAGGAGGAGGAGGAGGAGGAGGAGGAGGAGGAGGAGGAGGAGGAGGAGGAGGAGAAGGAGGAGGAGGAGAAGGAGGAGGAGGAGAAGGAAGGGAGGGAGAGAGAGAAGCAAAACCAAGAGAATAATATATACAAATCTAAAACAATGTAAATGGGGGGGAGGGGGACAGGTATAAAATGACACCAATGTAGTAAGATTTATGTTGTTGGTACTTGTCTAAACAAAGATTGCTCATATGTGACAAGGATAGTTAGCCAGCTATCTGATTTAGGATACGGTCCACCACTCAAAGAGAAACTGTGATTTCCATCTTTTGGGGGAGCCAGGAAGAGGACCTTTGCCTAAAACTTGTTCCTTCCCCCACCTATCTCCAATAGGGATAATGGGCTAGAATTATTTTCATAAACACCTCAAATATTGATCATCTAGGAGTATAATACTCCAAGGTCCAAGATCAATGCCATTTTCTCTGGGTAGTCTCAAATACTCTCATTTTGTTATCATCAGCTTAACTTTTCCACCAAATGCAGCTACATAAAGATCATAAAAAGCTAGCATGCCTTTTTTTTAATTAAAGTAAACAGTAAGTAGAAGTTGGGTAAATTAGACAAATTAGGATAGATCAAAGACCAAGAAGTAAATGGACTCTTTGGCAGGGAACAAGATAAATACTCAATTCAAATTGAGAGAGAACAATTTAATTGAGGGAAAGTATGCTTTCAGCAGTCTCTGAAGTTGAAAGTGCTATAAGTCAAAGGATCTGTTGGGGACAGACTCCCAACATGTCTATATTTCCCATTAGATATGCAAAAGTTTGTTTTCTCTTGTGGAAACTTTTCCCAAAGTCCTCCAACTATCTGTAGTAGTCCCTTCACTACACAGGTACAAATATTTTAGATTGTGTTTCTCTCTTTTAAAAAAATTTCTTACAGAAATGACCAGCAGGATGAATACAGAGAGGATTAGCAAGATTTCCATAAACTGATGCTCAGTGAAATGAGCAGAACCAGGAGATCATTATATACCTCAACAACGATACTGTATGAGGATGTAAGTGGATTTCTTCGACAAAGAGAAGCTCTAACTTAGTTTCAATTGATCAAGGATGGACAGAAGCAGCTACACCCAAAGAAAGAACACTAGGAAATGAATGTAAACTGCTTGCATTTTTGTCCTTCTTCCCGGGTTATTTATACCTTCTAAATCCAATTCTGCCTGAGCAGCAAGAGAACTGTTCAGTTCTGCACACATATATTGTATCCAAGATTTACTGTAACCTATTTAACATGTATAGGACTGTTTGCCATCTGGGGTAGGGGGTGGAGGGAGGGAAGGGAAAAATCGAAACAAGTGAGTGCAAGGGATAATGTTGTAAAAAAAAAAAAAAAAAAAATTACCCTGGCATGGGTTCTGTCAATAAAAAGTTATTTAAAAAAAATTCTTACAAAATATGGATCATTGAGCAGGGGGAGAGGAAAGATATATTTGGAAATAAACATCATGAAAAAAAAACCCTCAATCAAAATATAAGACAAGTCCTTTTAAAGCTGTATCTATGCATATATAAGAGATACAGGGAACAACAGCATGATTCCATGTCAAGAACACTAGATTTAAAATAAAATGATCTATACTCAAATCCCAGTTCTACAAATCACTGTCTTTGTAATCTTGGGAAAGGTTCTCAATTTCCTCATCTGTAAAATGAGGAAGTTTAACCAGATTATCCTTGAGAAACTTTCTATCCTAATCTATCATCCCATGATTTTTTTTCCAGTGGTGTCTGAGGGCAGGTATAGAATTATAAAACTTAGAGGCAACTAGATGGGTTCTCACTGGACTTAAGAGTGAGGAAAATCTGACTTTGTATCTTTCTTCAGACACTTGTTAACTGAGTCACTCCGAACAAGTTACCTAACTTCTTTCAGCCTCAGTTTAATCATCTATAAGATGGGGATAATAGCACCAACCTCACAAGATATATTGTAAGGATCAAATGAGTGAATATATGCAAAATCCTTTGCAAATCTTAAAGTATTATATATTAAAATTATTTTATATATATAATTATTTTATAAAATTAATTTACATGTAAAAATAATATATAAAATATATATTATATAAAATTATAAAAATAGTTTTATATATAAAACATTGCATATTATTATTGTTGTTTCATAAATCTCTAGTGTCTCCCATACTCAATAATTTTGATAGCTTGTGGCACCAAAGTTATGAAAATCATCTAATAGTTAACAGCACTAGGTGCTTCAGAAAACTAAGATGCCTTAATTTTTAAAACTGGAATGCTTTATGGGTTTATAAACAATTGAGATGTATTTTCTTAGGTAGAAGACATTCCTCCCAGGTTGTCAGAGAAAAAAAAGATACCAAGACTGTGATTGTTGTATTGTTTTTCAATTATATGTGACTCTTTATGACCCCATTTGAGTTTTCTTGGCAAAGATATTGGAATGGTTTGCCATTTCCTTTTTCAGCTCATTCTATAAATGAAGAAGCTGAGGCAAACAGAGTTAAGTGATTTGCCCAGAGTCATACAGCTACTAAATGCCTGAAACCAGAGTTGAACTAAGGAAGATGAGTTTTTCTAACTACCTATCTGTTGTACTATGCTGCCTCATCTGAAGAGGTGGCAAACTATAAGAAGGACTCTTTTTTTTTCAGATTCTTCAGATACTTTAATATTGATTTTTAAACTATTAATTATTATTGTTTGAGCTTGGCATTCAAATCAAAATATACCTAATTTTACTATTATCTAACCCAGCACCCCCCACAAGAATAATAAGAAAGTAGTTTAAATGTCTTTGCTAAAATTTGGATAAAATATAACTACAGTTTCCCCCTCATCTATTAATCTAGTGACTGTCATTAAAAGAAATGAAATTAATGTGTTATTCTTTGTTATTAATGAAGTCACATTGACTATTTGTTATTACTACTTCCTTCTCTAAGTGCTTCTTATCATCCCTCTAATAATATTTTCTAAAATCTAACCATCAAAAACAGCCTCAGTGGCTGACTCTCTCTCTCTCTCTCTCTCTCTCTTTTTTTTTTTTTTGAATTATAGCTTTTTATTGACAGAACATATGCATGGATGATATTTTTTTTACAGCATTGTCCCTTGCACTCACTTCTGTTCCGACTTTTCCTTTCCCTCCCTCCACTGCTTCCCCTAGATGGCAGGCAGTCTTATACATGTTAAATATGTTAAAGTATATCCTAGATACAATATATGTGTGCAGATCTATACAGTTCTCTTATTGCACAAGAAGAATTAGATTCAGAAGGTAAAAATAACCTGGGAAGAAAGACAAAAATGCAAGTAGTCCACCTTCATTTCCCAGTGTTCCTTCTCTGGGTATACTGATTCTGTCCATCATTGCTCAATTGGAACTGAATCAGATCTCTTTGTTAAAGATATTCATGTATGAATACATCCTCATGTGTATAATGTGTATAATGATCTCCTGGTTCTGCTCATTTCACTTAGCATCAATTCATGTAAGTCTCTCCAAGCCCACTGGTCATTTCTTACTGAACAATAATATTCCATAACATTCATATACCACAGTTTACCCAACCATTCTCCAATGGATGGGCATCCATTCATTTTCCAGTTTCTAGCCACTACAAACAGGGCTGCCACAAACATTTTGGCACATACAGGTCCCTTTCCTTTATTTAATATTTCTTTGGGATATAATCCCAGTAGTAACACTGCTGGATCAAAGGGTATGCACAATTTGATAACATTTGGGGCATAATTTCAGATTGTTCTCCAGAATGATTGGATTCATTCACAACGCCACCAACAATACATCAATGTCCCAGTTTTCCCACATCCCCTCCAAGTCATCATTATCTTTTCCTGTCATCTTAGCCAATCTGACAAGTGTGTAGTGGTATCTCAGAGTTGTCTTAATTTGCATTTCTCCAATCAATAGTGATTTGGAACTCCCTTTCATATGAATAGAAATAGTTTCAATTGTCTGTTCATATCCTTTGACCATTTATCAATTGGAGAATGGCTTGAACTCTCATAAATTTGACTCAATTTTCTATATATTTCATAAATGAGGCCTTTATCAGAATCTTTGAATGTAGACATGTTTTCCCAGTTTAATGCTTCCCTTCTAATCTTGTCTGCATCAGCTAAGTTTGTACAAAAACTTTTTAACCTAATATAACTTTTTAACTTTTAACAAATTGTGCATACCCTTTGATCCAGCACTGTTACTACTGGGCTTATATCCCAAAGAGATAATAATGATCTCTAGTTCTTCTTTGGTCACAAATTCCTTCCTCCTCCACAAGTCTGAGAGGTAAACTATCGTATGTTCTTCTAATTTATTTATAATCACATTCTTTATACCTAAATCATGGATCCATTTTGATCTTATCTTGGTGTACGGTGTTAAGTGTGGGTCAATGCCTAGTTTCTTCCATACTAATTTCTAGTTTTCCCAGCAGTTTTTGTCAAATAATGAATTCTTATCCCAAAAGTTGGGATCTTTGGGTTTGGCAAACACTAGATTGCTATAGTTATTGAATATCCTGTGAACCTAACCTATTCCACTGATCAACTAAGCTATTTCTTAGCCAATACCAAATGGTTTTGGTGATCGCTGCTTTATAATATAGTTTTAGATCAGGTATAGGTAGGTTGCCTTCATTTGATTTTTTTTCCCATTAGTTCCCTTGAAATTCTTGAAGTTTTATTCTTCCAGATGAATGTTGTTGTTATTTTTTCTAGGTCATTAAAATAGTTCCTTGGGAGTCTGATTGGTATAGCACTAAATAAATAGATTAGTTTAGGTAATATTGTCATCTTTATTATATTCACTCAACCTATCCAAAAGCACATAATATTTTTTCCAATTATTTAAGCCTGACTTTATTTGTGTGGAAAGTGTTTTGTAAATTTGCTCATATAATTCCTGACTTACCTTTGGTAGATAGATTCTCAAATATTTTATGCTATTGACAGTTATTTTGAATGGAATTTCTCTTTGTATCTCTTGCTGTTGGATTTTGTTGGTAATGTATAAAAATGCTGAGGATTTATGTGGATTTATTTTGTATCCTGCTACTTTGCCAAAGTTGTGAATTATTTCTAATAGCTTTTTAGTAGAATCTCTGGGATTCTCTAAGTATACCATCATATCATCAGAAAAGAGTGATAATTTGGTTTCCTCATTACCTACTCTAATTCCTTTATTCTCTTTCTCAACTCTTATCACTAAAGCTAGAGTTTCTAATACAATAATGGATAATAATGGTGATAGTGGGCAACCTTGTTTCACTCCTGATCTTACTGGGAATGATTCCAGTTTATCCCCACTACATATGATGATTTTAAATAGATGCTCCTGACTATTTTAAGGAAAAGTACATTTATTCCTATACTCTAAAGTATTTTCATTAGGAATGGATGTTGGATTTTATCAAATGTTTTTTCTGCATGTATTGAGATGAGTCCATTTATTCCTATACTCTAAAGTATTTTCATTAGGAATGGATGTTGGATTTTGTCAAATGTTTTTTCTTCATGTATTGAGATGATCATATGGTTTTTGTTAATTGGGTTATTGATACAGTCATTTTATGCTAATAGTTTTCCTAATATTGAACCCACCCTGCATTCCTGGTATAAATCCTACTTGGTCATAGTGTATTATCCTGCGGATGATTTTCTGTAATCTTTTTGCTGATATTTTATTTAATATTTTAGCATCAATATTCATTAGGGAGATTGGTCTATAATTTTCTTTCTCCGTTTTCAGCCTACCTGGTTTAGGTATCAGTACCATGTCTGTGTCATAAAAGGAATTTGGTAGGATTCCTTCAGTCCCTATTTTTTCATATAGTTCATATAGCATTGGAATTCATTGTTCTTTAAATGTTTGGTAGACAAACTGAAAAGTTTTTGTACAAACAAAACTAATGCAGACAAGATTAGAAGGGAAGCAATAAACTGGGAAAATATTTTTACAGTCAAAGGTTCTGATAAAGGTCTCATTTCCAAAATATATAGAGAATTAACTCTAATTTATAAAAAATCAAGCCATTCTCCAATTGAAAAATGGTCAAAGGATATGAACAGACAATTCTCAGATGAAGAAATGGAAACTATTTCTAGTCATATGAAAAGATGCTCCAAGTCATTATTAATCAGAGAAATGCAAATTAAGACAACTCTAAGATACCACTACACACCTGTCAGATTGGCTAAGATGACAGGAAAAAATAATGATGATTGTTGGAGGGGATGCGGGAAAACTGGGACATTGATGCATTGTTGGTGGAGTTGTGAACGAATCCAACCATTTTGGAGAGTAGTTTGGAACTATGCTCAAAAAGTTATCAAACTGTGCATACCCTTTGATCCAGCAGTGTTACTACTGGGATTATATCCCAAAGAGATTATAAAGAAGGGAAAGGGACCTGTATGTGCACGAATGTTTGTGGCAGCCCTTTTTGTAGTGGCTAGAAACTGGAAACTGAATGGATGTCCATCAGTTGGAGAATGGCTGAATAAATTGTGGTATATGAAAATTATGGAATATTACTGTTCTGTAAGAAATGACCAACAGGATGATTTCAGAAAGGCCTGGAGAGACTTACATGAACTGATGCTGAGTGAAATGAGCAGGACCAGGAGATCATTATATACTTCAACAACAATACTATATGATGACCAGTTCTGATGGACCAGGCCATCCTCAGCAACGAGATCAACCGAATCATTTCTAATGGAGCAGTAATGAACTGAACTAGCTATGCCCAGAAAAAGAACTCTGGGAGATGACTAAAAACCATTACATTGAATTCCCAATCCCTATATTTACACATTTTTGATTTCCTTCAAGCTAATTGGCAATAATTCAGAGCCTGATTCTTTTGTACACAAAAAAATATTTTGTCATGTATACTTAAATTTTATCTAAGTTATATTTTAATATATTTAACATCTTGGTCATCCGCCACTAGGGGGAGGGGTGGAGGGGGATGAAAATTGGAACAAGGGTTTGCAATTGTTAATGTTGGCCCCATGTATATATCCTTAAAAAAGGCAAAATAAAAAAAATCAACCATTCTCCAATTGAAAGATGGAAAGGATATGAACAGACAATTTCAGATGAAGAAATGGAAACCTAGTCATGAAAAGATGTGTCATTATTAATAAGAAAAAATTAAGACAACTCTAAATCCACTCACACCTGTAGTTGGCAATGACGGAAAAAATATTATTGGGGAGGATGGGAAAACTGGGACATTGATGCATTGTTGGGGGGGAACAATCCAACCATTTTGGAAGTAGTTTGGAACTATGCTCAAAAAGACAAACTGTACCCTTTATCCACAGGTTACTATTATATCCCAAAGAATTTAAAGAAGGAAAGGACCAGTCTGAATGTTTGTGGGCCCTTTTTAGTGGCTAAAAACTGGAAACTGAATGGATGTCCACAGTTGGAGAATGGCTGAATAAATTGTGGTATTGATATTTGGAATATTACTGTTCTGTGAAATAAACGGATAATTTCAGAAAGGCCTGGAGGACTTACATGAACTGATGCTGAGTAAATAGCAGGACCAGGAATTTATAACCAACAATACTATAGATAATTCTGATGGACCAGGCCATCCTCACAACGGATCAACCGAATCATTTCTAATGGAGCAGTTGAACTGACACTATGCCCAGAAAGAATTGGATGACTAAAAACCATTACATTGAATTCCCAATCCCTATATTTATGCACACCTGCATTTTTTATTTTCACAATAATTGTACAATATTTGAGTCGTTCTTTTTGTACAGCAAAATAACGTTTGTCAGGTATATTTTGTTTAATTTATATTTAAATATTTAACATCTACTGGTCATCCTCCCATCTAGGGGGGGGGGGGAAAGGGAAAAATTAAAAGAGGTTTGGAAATTTTAATTGTAAAGTTACCCATGTATATATCCTGTTGGAAAAATTAAAAAATAAATAAATAAATAAATTTTGGAGAATTCCGAAAAGGGTCCAGGGATTTTTTTCTTGGAGTTGATTAATAACTTGTTCTTTTGTTTTCTAAGTGGGATTTTAACCAATTTTTCTTCCTCTGTTAACTAAGTTTTTTTTAAGGTTTCTTCCATTTCTTTTTATCAAATTTATATAAAGTTGGGCAAAGTAACCCTAATTATTGTTCTAATTTCCTTTCAAGTGGTAAGTTCTCCCTTTTTCATTTTTAAGACTTAAATTTATTTTCCCTTTTCCTTTTTTCATCAGATTTACTATGGGTTTATCCATTTTTTTTTTTCATAGAACCAAATCTTGTTTATTAATTAATTAATAATTTTTTCTTTTTTTTATTAATTTCTCCTTTTTTTTTGAATTTCAAGTTTAGTTTTCCTAGGTTTTAATTTGTTTTTTTTAGCATTTTTAGTTAAACCCAATTTTTTCCCTTTCTTTTTAAATTTTTAAAAGAGGCCTCTAAATATAAAATTTCCTTTTTGTTTCTGCACCCCAAACATTTTATGATGTCTCAATTGTCATTTCTTGGGTGAATTATTAATTATTTAAATGTTTCTATTTCCCCAATCATTCTTAATGAAATTATTTAGTTTCCAATTATTTTTTGGTCTATTTTTCCCTGACTTTTTATTGAATGAAATTTTCATTGAATCTGGATCTGAAAATGATGCATTTAATATTTCTGCCTTCCTGCATTTGAATTTGAGGTTTTTAATGTCCTAATATTTGCTCAGTTTTTGTATAGGTTCCATGAACTGCTGAGAAGAAAGTGTACCCTTTCTGTCTCCATTTAGTTTTCCCAAAACTTCATACCTAACTTTTCGTATTCTATTTACCTCTTTGACTTCTTTCTTTTTTTTGTAGTTTGATTCCAATTTGGAAAGGTTGAATTCTCCTTTATGGTTTACTGTTTTTTCTTTTTTGGCTCTCTTTAATTTTCTTTTTAAATTTAGATGTAAATTGTCAAATTTGTTTAATATTGACATTTTCATTATCCATAATACCTTTTATAATGTCCTTCCTTATCTCTTTTAATTAGATCAATTTTGCTTTTGTGATCTGTCACCAGAATCTACCCCTCTTTTTTGCTTCATGGCATAGCAGATTTGCTCCACCTTACTTTGTGTGGCCCTGCTTCAGGGTGTTTCAAAAAAATAGTGTAGGATTTGGTTTTAATAGTCTGGATCTGTTTACTTTATGAGGGGTTTCCCCATTCCATTTTGGGTTAAAATATAATTCTTTTACTTGCCATCTTGTTAACCCCTTATGCCTCCTTTTCCCCTTATCCCCTCTCCTTATTAAACTTTTGAGCTCTTCTTCTCACAGCCCTCCCTTTTTGGATCCCTTCCCCACCTAGCTCCCCTTTCTTCCCTTTCCTCCCAATTTCTGATTCCTTCATTAGCTTACTCCTTCCCTTTTTTTTCACTTTTCAAGAGGGGGAGAACCCATAAATTGAATATGTCTAATATTTTTCTTTTAAGCTAATTTTGATGGAAAGAACATTATTTCATCCTCCCTTCTTTCCCCTAGAATAATATTTCCTTTTGCCTCTTCGTGGATGTAATATCCCCACTTTTCTCTTTTCTGCTATGTTTCCCATTCAGTTTCCAAATTTTCTTTTCTTTATTTTTTATAACGAAATATACTCCAAGATTTCCTTTTACCTTTTTATGTTTCTCTTGAGTCCTATATTTGGAGATCAAACTTTTTGTTTAGTTCTGGTTTTTTCATCAGAAATAGATGGAATTCACCTATTTCATTGAATGTCCATCTTCTTCCCTGGGAAAAAAAATGTTCATTTTGGCTTGTCAAGTTATTCTTGGCTACATACCAAGTTCCTTAGCCTTTTCAATATCAGATTCCAGGCCCTTCGATCCTTTAATGTAGATGCTGCTTGATTCTGAGTAATCCTTATTTTGGCTCCTCTATATTTGAATTGTTTTTTCTAGCTGCTTGTACTATTTTTTCCTTGATCTGATAGTTCTGGAATTTAGCTACAATATTTCTTGGAGTTTTGATTTTAGAGTCCCTTTCAGTAGGTGATCTATAAATTCTTCCAATGTCTATTTTACCCTCTGTTTCTATAACATCTGGGCAGTTTTCTTTGATAATGTCCTGTCTAGGTTCTTTTTTTCATCATATTTTTCAAGAAGTCCAATAATTCCCAGATTATTGCTCCTAGATCTATTTTCTAGGTCTGTTGTTTCCCCAAGAAGGTATTTGACATTTTTTTCCATTGTTTCTTTTTTTTTTTTTTTTTTTGGTTTTGCTTGACTGATTCTTGGTGTCTCCTGGAGTCATTCATTTCCATTGGTTCAATTCTGATTTTTAATGAATTATTTTCTTCATTTACTTTTTAAATTTCTTTTTGTAATTGTCCAATTGAGTTTTTAAGTGAGTTATTTTGTTCTATGGAACTTTTTTCCATTTCACCAATTTTATTTTTTAGAGAGTTCTTTTCTTTTTCTAATTCACTAATTCTGTTTTCCTTGGAATTGCTTACCTTTTCTAATTCACTAATTCTATTTTTCAAAGATTTGATTTCTTTATCCACTCTGTCTTTATATGAGTGGGATGACTAATTCAGACTCTCTTGCCAAGCTTACCTTTCCTTTCCCCATTTTCTTCTAGCTCTCTTGTAAGAGCCTTTTAAATTTCTTCTATGAGAGTCTTGTGTGTTGGGGATCAGATCATATCCCCCTTTGGGGATTCAACTGGAGACACTCTGTTTTTAGTCATCTCAGGGTTTGAAGTCTGCTCTCTATCTCTATAGAAGCTCTCTATTGTTGGAGCTCACTTTAATTTTTTGCTCATTTTGTTAAAGAAGAATCAAAGAAAACAAACTAACAACAACAAAAAAAAAAGCAAATGCAGTCTGTCTGGTCAGGTCCTGAGAGACTCTAGCGTTTCAGGATTATAGCCTTTACCCACTGTTTTTATAGCTTCTCTGCTGATCTACTGGCTTGCTGCCAGGACAAAGTAGCCACACTGTAGCAAAGTTCTCTCCACAGAAACGGCTGAAATTACACCTCACCCTGCCTCCAGTCTACCCAGTGTGAATTGCCTGTTGTGCTTTCACTGCCTGCCTTCAGTCTGCACCTGATCTAACTGCCCCCCACTTGTGAGCAAAACCAGACCTTTTCTGGCAAATTTTGAGGATATCTTCTGTTGGTTATGTATTTGTGGAGTTTTTTAGTCAAGTACTAATTCCGAGGCCTTGTCATGAAAAAAAAATTCTGAGAGCAAGAAGGAGCTTAGATAGATGCGTGTGTCCTCTCCATCATCTTGGCCAGAAGTCTCAAGAAGGACTCTTAATGTCTGTCTTCCTAATGATAAAGACAGAACTCAAATGCAGAAAAAGCTTTTCCTTATCAAAAAGTGGCAATAAAAAGGAGAGCTACATATGATGCTCTTTGCAAGGAGCTATAGAGTATTGCTAAAGTAGCCAGAAGGAAGAGCATTTGATGAAAGCTACTGGAAATAGTAGAGGTGCCCTATCTTCAGCGGAGAGCTATAGATAGTCACAGAAATCTGTTAAAAGTAGTTCCCAAAACAGTAACATATAAGTCTGTATATCAGTGGATTTTGACTTAGAAGACCTGAGTTCAAAT
Source organism: Sarcophilus harrisii (assembly GCF_902635505.1). Taxonomy (NCBI): domain Eukaryota; kingdom Metazoa; phylum Chordata; class Mammalia; order Dasyuromorphia; family Dasyuridae; genus Sarcophilus; species Sarcophilus harrisii. The sequence continues at coordinate 194,831,842 of NC_045428.1, forward strand.
TTTCACTCTGCTATATGATTTTCAGTAAGTCATTCATCATTTCTTAGTTTTCTTAGATCAGAAGAAACACAAAACGCACAAAGTTAGAGAATCCACCCCAAATGTTCATAGTTTATGTTCAAACTGTGGCAAGACTTTCCAATGTCATAATGGTCTCATTAGACACACTCTAACTCTCACATAGTTGTGTCATTTTTATTCTCTTCCAGAATAAAGGACAATAACCAACCAACCAGTGTTTTTCATCTACAGAATGAGTAGTCTGGATTAGATGACCTTTAATGTACTTCCTCATTCTAAATTCATGACCTGATAGTACTTGAGCTAAGAAATAACTGGGAATTTATATAGACCTTTGGAGAAAATTGCTCATTGAGGTTTTGTTTATTTTCCAAAAGGTTGGTTCTGGATTTTTAAAAAATTTCCCATTGTTTTTAATATAACCTCTTCTTCTTTAATATACAGAACTATGTGCTTATGAGGGGAATTAATATCCTCATACTGTGTGATCTCCAATTTCCTGAATCAGAGTTAGAAGTAAAAGATTGGTCCTAGGGATAAACCTTCTCAAAATGTGCTTATTCCCTTCAACTCAGAGTTTCTGACATGAGTCATATATGTTAAACCCCTACTGGTATGAGTTGCTTAGATGATGAGACAGCTAAGGAAAGGTCTTATCATGGAACCCAGAGATTGCCATAAACTCCAGAAGTTTTGCTCTAGGTTGCCCCAAAAGTCAAATGGATCATGGAAGGCTGGGGACACTGTCCTGAGCAGCCCCTCTGAGATTTTTGACTGAATCAAATTTTGGCCAAAGGAGTACACCTCCCCAGTCTTACCCAAGTCCAATTGTTGTTTCTTACTTTCTAGCGCCCCCAAGTTGGGGTGACAAAACATACCATTGCACCCCACATCGAGGTGATTAAGATATACCTTCCTAGTGGAGAAGTGATGAGGCAGGACTCCCGAAGATGGTGGAAAAATGGAGTCCATTTATTTCAAGGACTTTTCCCTTTATATAATGTAACAAAAATAACTCTATGCATGTGGGACATAATAACTTGCTACTGTATGTAGTTTGCCACCTGGTATCACTCTTCCACCTGCTATCACTCTGCTTCAATCTCAACACAGATTGTCACTGTCCCCTAACTTTTCAGGAAGGCTGAGCGCCCTTAGAGGAAATGGAGAGCCAAACCAGACATTGTCAGCAGGTTTCCTTTGGGCTGAAGGGTCTTATACTTAACCCAGAGTTTCCTCACTGATTGTGACTCTCTATCCCAATTTCTTAAAATTATTCAGAAACCTCAAAAGGGGGGGTGGGGGGTGGAGGTGGTGTAAGGTCAAAATCTTACTGTTTTTACTGATCAGTCCCTGGCTGTAACCTAGTCTAAGTATAGAGACAAATTGAGGAAGGCTTTAGGTCTCCCAAGCTTAAGTCAATGCTTTAACTAAATCAATAATAATACATTGAATGTCTATTAGGTGCAAGGTATAATACTAAATCATTTAAGAAATATAAGACTCATCTATTCAGTCACAAAACTGAAAGGAAGCTTAAAGTTACTTGGTTCAGTCTCCAGTTGAAGTATCCAACCTCTGTTTGAAGACTTTTAGTGATAGGAAACCTACTGTTTCTAAAATTCATGTTCTGCCAGAATATTGTACTCAGTAACAACAAGATTATGTGATGAGCAATTGTGATGGGCTTGGCTCTTTTCAATAATATGATGATTCAAGGCAATTCCAATGGACTTGGAATGGAAAATGCCATCTGCATTATGGCAGAGAATTATGGAGACTGAAATGTGCATCAAAACATAGAATTTTCACTTTTTTGTTTGTTTCTTGTTTTTTTTTTCTTTTGTCTGATTTTTCTTGACAAATATGGAAATATGTTTAAAATGATTGCATTTGTTTAACCTATATCTGATTGCTTGTTGTGTTGGGGAGGGGGGAAATAAAGGAGGGAAGGAGAGAAATTTAGAACAAAAAGTTTTACAAAAATGAATGCTGAAGATTATCTTTACATGTATTTGGAAAAATAAAATACTATTTTTAAAAAGAAGTATAAAACCCTGATTCTGAGATTTATGGAATAAAGAAATGAACTGTTTTCATTCTTATTCTTTGTGAAAAAATACAAAAAAGAAAGAAAGAGAGGAATGGAGGGAGAAAAGAATGGAGGAGGGGAGGGAAGGAAAGAAGGGAGGGAGGGAGAGAAGAAGAAAGGAAGGAAGGGAGGAAGGGAGGGAGAGAGGAAGGGAGAAAGGGGGGGAAGGAGGAAGGGCAGAAAGAAGGGAGGGGAGAAGGGAGGAAGGAAGAGAGGAAGGTAGGAAGGAAGGGAGGGAGGGAGGGAGGAAGGAAGGGAGGAAGGAAGAGAGGAAGGTAGGAAGGAAGGGAGGGAGGGAGGGAGGAAGGAAGGAAGGAAGGAAGGAAGAAAGGAAGGAAGGAAGGAAGGAAGGAAGGAAGGAAGGAAGGAAGGAAGGAAGGAAGGAAGGAAGGAAAAAGAAACTTCTTGAGGCTCCTTATTCTGTTTTTGAATGGTTCAGAAGGCCTGAGTGAATGTCCTGGCTCTAGCATTTACTGCTATATGACCTTGGACAAATCACTTAACTCTAAACTTACATTTATTCACCTATACAAAAGGCTAATATTTTATTACAATTGTTTATTGAATTTAATAGCTGACTTTTTTAGAATAATAAAATGGAAATGAAATTAATAATAATTTAAAAATTAATGTTATAAAAGATGATTTCAGCACCTGAGAATGATAAAATATTAGTTAATCATTAATTGTTAAAATTATTTATTATTCTCACTCTTAGTCTACAGTTTCAGGCCTCTAATGATGCCTTCATTTAACTGAGTACCTTATACCTAGTTATACACACACACACACACACACACACACACACACACACAAATATATGTCCCTATATACATCTATACACATATAAACATGTGCATATATACATGTATGTGTATAAATGCATGTTTGCAGTATTTATGTGTTCATTGCTAAATACCAAATATGAGCACAGTGTAACCATGTGCATAAGATCAAAAACAAAAGCCAAAGAGATTCAGTAGATTTTATTCATAATACTGTAAAGTTGCTCCAGTCAATGACCATCCCATCAGTCATTTAAACTAAGAATTCTAAATCTGTTTGACTCCTGATATCGTGAGTGTGGATACTTGTAGTATTTTGTAACATTCCTTTGGAACACATGTCCCTTCCTTCCCAAAATTCACATGGCATATATTCATTTTATTCAACTTCCAAAAGAAATCAAATGAATTTCTCTAATGCCTTTTTTTTTTTTTTGACACTTTTGGAAATAAGTAGGAAAATTTAAAAAGGCATCTAGATGGCTCTATGGATAGGAGAATGAACCTAGAATTAGGAAAACCCAAGTTCACATCCAGCCTCAGACATTCACTAGCTGTGTAATCCCAGACAAGTCGCTTTATTGTGTTGCCTTAATTTCCTCATTTATAAAATGAGCTGGAAAAGGAAATGGCAAACCACTCTAGTATCATTGCCATGAAAATACCTTGACAATATGGTTCATAAGGTCACAAAGAGTCAGACATAACAACAACAAAAAGATCTTTGCAATACTGTAGTTAGCCATTACTGGTTGAGATGGTCAAAAGTACAATACCAGATTCTGTACAAAGGATAATTAATAATCCTTGTACCATGTACTTCACAATGTCCTTATGATGAAAGTACCTTGTAAACATTTTACTATGTGGCATTGCATTATATTAATGTAAGCTTTAAAAATTATCATTGGAAATGCTGTCTAGATTGATGGGAAACTTCAGGTGTTTACAAAATTATATCATGTTATTAAATCCAAAAAAGAGGCAGGAGGAGGGATTGGTCTAAAATAATTCACATGTGTATGTTCTTTTTAATTCTTTTCTTTCCACTCCTCAGCTTCCAATATTTGGCCACTCTTCATCATCCCCTTTCCTCTTCTCAAAAATATGGAGACTAAATGTGTTTTTCCCTATTCCAGATGATGATCACTTTGGAATGAAATGCAGAAAAAAATGCAAGGATTGAGATAAGGATTGTATTTCCTTTTTACAAATATCATTCCAAAATCAAGAATGAAAACATGATCATTAAAGAAATGGCTGATAAATTGCTGATTTGCACAGTGTAACAATCAACATCAACAACAATAGCAATAACAACAATTAAAATTAAGAAATTATTCTTAATCCATTCATAGAGTCCAGGTTTAAGATGATGAGCACCTGTGTTAGAGTGGTGGCAATATAAGAAGAAGAATGGGGCATATCAACTAATCTCTTTAGGCTTCAGTGTCCATTTTCATAATTATCATAATTTGTTCAGTCATTTATTTTTTTCAGTCACATCCAGCTGTCTCTATTTGGGGTTTACAAAGATACTGTACTGGTTTGCTATTTCCTTCTCCAGCTCATTTTATAGATGGTAAAATTGAGGCAAACAGAATTAAATGATTTGCCCAGAGTCACATAACTCATAAATGTCTGAGGCAAGATTTGAACTCATGAAGATGAGTCTTCCTGATTCCAGGCCCAGGGCTTCATCTACTAAATAACCTAGCTGCCCTAATAATAATTAATAATAATAATAATAACAAAGAATTATAAATTTGCTATCTTATTTCATATCAATCTTATAACAACTTTGTGAGACAGTTGTGATTATTATGCTAATTTTACAGATGAGGGAACTAAGAGATGAATAAGTAAAAATAAGAAATTATTCTAAATAGACTGTGATTTCATATTGTATATTTTACTAGGTATGGTGCATATAAACATTAGTGAGCTTATGTTCCTAAAACACATATCTTCTTACAATTTTCTCCCCATGTGCTTCACACCACACCGAATTGAGTATATGCTTTTTTCCCATTGCAAGTCTTTGTTAATATAACCCTTATGTCAGGCTGACTCAACACCAAAGATCCAGGTTCACTCTGGGGGCCTATGCATTTCTCCAGATAATAGTCTCCATCCAGAAATTCTGGAGAATTAACTGAGAGACAGAATCCCACGATCAGTAGTGTTGTGAATTTCAAGTGAGAGAACTGATGTAAAGTACTCTGCAAACCTTAAAAGTATTATATAAATGCCAGTTATCATTATTATTTTTAGTCTACAGTTTCCAGGCCTTTAGCCTGATGATGACTTCATTCCCTAAGCCTTCTGCTGCACTCTTGCTCTGTTCAAGCCATATTTATAGAACAATAGAGGGGTATGGTAGGTAGTACAGTGGATAAAGTGTTGGATCTGGAATTAGGAAGACCTGAGTTCAAATCTGTTTCACATACTTATTAGCTATGTGATTTCCGGCAAGTCGCTTAGCCCTGTTTGTCTCAGTTTATCATCTGTAAAATGAGTAGGAAAAGGAAATGGCAGTAATTTGCCAAGAAATTCCGAAATGGGGTCATAAAGAGAGGACAACAATAGAGAAGTATGCTAGTAAATGTTTAACAACCAGGTTGGGATGAGGGTAAGGGGCATGAGTATGTATGCACATGTCCTTTTAAATTTAATTTGAATTATTAACATTTTCTCCATCAGTTTGTTGATTATCTAGACTCCAAAAAGTCTAGACAATAAGCAAAATAATAAATCAAGCTGTAATTTGTAGAGTTTGTCTATTTTTGAGGTGTAAATGCTCACAATGAAAATTTAACAATCAACCCAAGCTTCAACACTTTACTCTCCCCTCACCCAATTTAATAGATAATGTTGGATTTGGAGTGAGAAAGATATATATTCAAATACTGGTTCTGATACATATTAATGGTGTTAATTCAAAGAATCAGAGAGATTATGATGGGATAAGTAGATTTGAGAACCATTAGCATAGACAAAATAATCAAATCCATGGATCTGAGGAGAAGATAAAGTGAAATAGTGTCCATTAAGAAGAGAACAGGACCCATGACAGAAACTTGTAGGACATTCACAGTTAGCAAGCATAGTTTAAATGAAAATTCAGCAAAGAAAACTGAGGAGCAGTCAGATAGCTAGGAGAAGAACCTGGACTGAATGGTGTCATAAAAACCTAGAGAAAAGATAAGTATCCAAATGAAAAGGGTGATTGACAGTGCTATAAAGGCTATAAAGTGGTCAAGAAGAATAAGGATTGAAAAAAAGTCATTAGATTTGGTGACTGAGAAATCATTAGTAACTTTGGATGTTAAGTCCAAGCTAGCTTCCTGGAGACCTCAGGATCTGCCAGAGTCAGGATAAGTAAAAGTCCTTGGGCTTTAGGGGGAGGAGTGAAAGAAGCAGGCAAACTGCCAGGAGTTTTGCCAAAGATCTCTTCTTGATTCTGGAGTCCAGAATCTCTACCTTTCTCCTCCTCATCCTGCCACCAACTGAGTTCTCCCCTCTCTCACCCCATCCTCTAATCCTTGCCTACAATTATCTTACCATCAAACATTGAGCCAGCACCAATGGTGAGAAGAGCCATTTTTCCAAACATATGCTAATAGAGTCATTGTCTTATATCAAATAGGTAATTAGCCTTAAGTGCTTGGTTGTCTGATTCAAGTACACCTTTTCATAGTTTCAGCCCTTTACATTTGGAGAGAGTGGTTTTGATTGAAATCAGTCTTAAAGAATTAAGAAGATGAGAAGAAAGAAAATGGAAGTACTTACATCTGCAGCCTTCTCAAATTGTTTAGCCACAAAAGGGAGAATTATGGATTATTGGAGATGGATGGATCAAGTGATTGTTTTTTAAGATGAAATAGACATGCTTGTGGTTATAGGCGATCCAAGCAGTAAAATTAATAGGAAGAGATGGAAAATTAGAGAGAAAATGAGAATGATAGAGGGAGAAATCTGTTGGAGAATACTAAATGGGATGGCATCAATTGTGCAGGAGGACAAAGAGAAGGGCCACCTCTTCTTGTGTGACAGGAGTCAGAAGAGGAGATGGCAGCAGAAGGCAGCTGGATGATATGAGGCTGAAGGGAGAAGCCAGAGCTCTCAGCTAATGGTCTCTCTTTTTTTTTTCAATAAAATATGAGGCAAGGTCTTCAGCTGAAAGGATAAGGGTGGGATGTGGGATCTTGCTATTCACAATTTTTTTTTTTAAGTTTAATTGAAAGGTTGAAGAAAAAAGTTCAAATCCACAATAGAATCCTTGGATAACAGACACCCTACAATTAGGAGTCTTCCTCCTTCTCTCAGTCCATCCTCTAATGAACAGTCTTTTCTCAGTCCCCTAGAGTCCAGTCCAAAATTGTCAGTTTCCTCTGCCTGCTAGTGACAGCAGCTGTTACCTTGTAAACTTCTCCTACAATTCTATCAACTCATGTTTTGTTCTCTCTGTGGCTTCTCTTGCCTATCTGTGTCACTTCCAGTGGGCTAGCCTTGCCAAAGTCCAAATCCTCTGTTGAAGTTAATCTTTCCCTGAAGTTCACTGTAGTTTCTGCCCTAGTACAGGGAAAAGCCTCTAGAGTTTTTCCTGCCTGAAGCTACATATAGTTCTCCCTGAGTCATTATTTTTAGTGAAAGACTGGGAACTTCTTTTCACCTCATTAAAGTCATTCACTTTTTCTCCTACTCCTGTCTTGTCCAGGAAATAAAATAACAACATTAACAAATAATAATGTCTAGTATTTATAAAGTGCTTTAAGGTTTTCAAGGTGCCCTACAAATATGTCATTTTATTCTCATGACATTATTGGGAAGGAAGCAACTCTGAGAAAATTAGGTGACTTGTCCATGGTTACCCAGCTAGTATGATCCTGTGAGTCTTCAACTTCCAGTGACTGTATATTGTCAACTCCCTGATTTGATATGACAACTACAATATTTTTGTCCTTTCTCTTTTAGATATTTGGGAAAGGATATTTTCACTCAAGGATACTGTTCAGTAGCCAATAAAACACCAAAATTAATTTTGAGTTATCTCTCATGAATACTGAAGAATTGTTGTTGTTCATATAATTTTCAAAGAGAACCAATGACATCACAGATGATGTCTGAACTTGCTTATGAATTGGATTTAAAAGTAAGGTAAAGTTGCATAGAGTTCTCAGCCTCACTATCTCTTCCAGAGTAATTGGAGTCATCTGGAGTAATTGACAGGACAAAAACCAAGATAACTTGCCATGGACAGGTCAAGACAGAAGAATAAACAAGACAAACAGGTAGGATTATGCAAATCACCCCAGAGATGCAGAATAGCTTTACATTCCCTTAATTCTCTAGTATATTTTCCCTCACCCTAAATTCCCTAACCCTAAATTCCCTCTCATTTTGAGAGTTATGATGGAAGGAAGTTCCTATTGTGGGGTATGCTAATGAATGCAATAGCTCTCTATAGGAAGAAACTTTTTGTTTTTACTTTTGGATTTTTAGTGCCTAGATGCTATAGTCTTTTAAATAGTAAGTATTTAATAAATGTTCCTTGAATTGAATCAAATATTCAACATCAATTATTTAGGTGTAGCTAGGAGTGGATGCTAGATGCAGGGTGCAGATTATGTGAATGTTTAAATAACCACATTGATTTCCCCCTTTTTCTGGCATTTACTGGTTCACATCCTTATTATCTGTCACTATATTCAAAAGTAGTCTAAAGGATGAATAGCCTTTGGGATATTACTAAAATTACCAAAATTATTTTTCTAGTCAGCTCTCTTCCCCCCTATCACCTTTAGCTAAAGACAATCTCCTCTTCCTTTTGGGGAGTTTTTCCTCTGTACTAACAGGCTGGGACTAAATCTTGGTGAATGGTCAAATACTTTAATAGCAATTTCAAGTAACCATTGAACACAAACGAACATTAAATGGCATACTGCAATAATAACATGAGAAGTATAAGGGTTTGAATTTCTTTCCTTCCCACCAATCAGGAAGAAATTGGTCACAGAAGCAAATGGAGGGAGAGGAGAAGAGAAGGTAGAGCTTCAATGAAATTTTACCTAAGAAAAAGATAGGTGTGGTGAACCCAACTGTTATGTCTTACTGATGTAATATAGCAATGATGTTGAGATCCCCTAAATTTTTTTTTTGGGGGGGGGGCTTCTGTTCTAACAATAAGTCAGTAATCCTAAATCTTCTGGACTTCCCACACTCCCAATCTGAGAACAACACTCTATCTGATTCTGAATAAACCACTCAATTTATTGCTGACTGATAACCTAATCAGTGATAATTTGGTTAGTGAGAACCAAATTCCTGATACCACTCCTTTCCTACCTCTGGGCCATAGAATTAGCATGCCAATGACAGAAAACTGGATAAAGAGGTCTCCTCTCTTAGCACTTTGCTAATTTCTTTTGGAATTTATCTGGGTTGTAATGGAGTTACAATTACAATAAAACTTTGCCCCTTGATTAGGAAATGGGTTCAAACCTGAAAATTCTTTTTAGACACCCTGTTACACCAGTCTGTGACCTAAAACTTTTGGGATCTCCTTCCTATAAAAGAGGAGGAGGAGGAGGAGGAGGAGGAGGAATACATTATCAACTTAAATCTGCTAGTTAGGTATGATCCAACCCCTACTCTTCTCCAGTCATACTCTTTCATAACATGAGCTCTCAATTTTGCTTATTTTCCTTCTTTCTATTAGAAAGGGTGCCCATTCCTCCAAGCCCATTCCCTGTCAGCTTCAAGTAATAGGAATGGGAAATCAATGGTCTTTGCTCTTCTGTTCCCTAGTAACTACTTTGCTTCTCATTCATGTGGATTTTGTTCACTCAGTCAAAAAAGTTTTGGAATCTTGAGGAATTCTGGGTAATGTCTGTGGACGAGAATTCCTCACCCCACCAAATATTCATGACTCTGAGGAAAGGGATTGATTTTGTCAATTATTCATTTCTTCTTCTCTGTGCTTTTTATTTTGTTTTGTTAGTTACATTTTTTTTTTTCTAGAGAAGATGGGCAAGAGGTAAGGTAGCAAAATGTAAACAGGGAAATCCATGGGGGTGATAGTATTTAGACTGAACTGCTAGAGAAGTTGCAGTGGGAATCGGGAGGAACAAATGGATAAGAGAGAGGTCTTTGAGGTAGAATCAACAGAAATAGTCAACTAACTGAACATCAGAGTTGCAGAACAGGAAAAATTAAATCCCTTATAAGAATCTTTTATAAGTTTCTTGGAAACAGAAACTCCCAGAGTAAGTTTGATGAGAGAACACAACGTTGAGATTATTACATAATAAGTGTCTCAGGGATTATCTTTATATATCACATTGTCCCAACACACTTTAATTTGGTTAGTTTGTTGGTTTTTCCCTGTGTGCCTGGGTGGGTTAGTTACCCTTGAGAATAACCAAGTGAGAAGTGAGAATAACCAAGTCTAAGAAGACAAAGGTAGATCCATGTGGTCTGACGTGCCATAGATTGGTCTCAGAATTTAATCTTGAATGGACTCTGCTACCTGAATACAGAATCACTGAATCTACTTTGTAAGGTACCTAAAATAATAGCAATTTATTTTAGGGCATTTTTTAGCTATTGCTGCAATATATGATTTTGTCAATCAATTGTGAATGCATACATTAAAAAGTACATATGTATTTATACAAATTTATAGTTTATCTGCATGAATTATATGTGCAATAGGTTTGTTTGGTTTATTTGCGTATGTCTTCTTTGAGGAGCAATGTATGGTAGAGAAGAATGGGCAGCCCTTAAGGGTTGGAAGAACTGAAGTTAAGTTTTGCAACTGTTTAACACTATAATACATTGTAGTTTTGCTTCAGAGGAGGGAATTTCCACACTGGAAATATGCCATGCCTATGAAATCACAGTTCTATATGTATTTTGGCTTAGGAAATCATGAAGAACAAACATTCACTTGTATCCATCCAAAGAATTTCCTCTCTCTTCTAAAAAATGTAGAGACCCCAGGATACCCTAGACATTTCATCTATCTCTTCCACTAACCAGTGAAGTAGTGAAGTGAATAGAATATTGAATTATGGAGTGAGGAGGACCTAAATTCAAGATATTTATTAACTGTGTGGCTACTGGCAAGTTATTTAATATCTGCCTTGTTTTCTCAAATTAAAAATAGGGATAATAATAGCATCTACCTGCCAGGTCTGTTTTGAGGATTAAATGAGATAATAAATGAGATTATTTAGCAAAACTTAAAGTGACATATAAATGCTTTTGTTGCTCTTGTTATTTGTCACCATCATCTTCAATATCATCATAATCACCATTAAGTACTTAATCAGACTATGATTTCTTCTGTAGATTTTCCTTATTAGGTAAATGACCTGTGTGACCTAGTTCTTCTTGGTCCTTTCTTCACATAGTCTATGCAGGCCAAATGTCTCCCTCCTACAACTTGATCCTTCAGCAGGAAGGATGAGCAGACTTTTCTGAGGAGCATTTGGTTAAGCAGCTTTCATTCTGAGACTCAACAACAGCTGGCTAAAACAGCAGAGTTATTCAGCTACTTAGTTGCAGGTAATGGTATCCTGCAGGTAATGATATACATCCAGTAATCTGGAAGAATCAGCAGAGCTATTGTCTGCTATTGTCTCTTTTGCTGTGGTACAACCTGGAAAGACCATCCCCGGGACTTAAAAATAAACCACGATAAGCCATATCTAGTCTGATCAACTGAACAATATTGTGTTCATAATGTGATCCTGAAGCTGGCTTCCTGACTACTGCTGACAAGTTTAACTCTGAAATATAACCTATAAGAGTGTTACTAAATGTTAAGCTAATTTGGAGGAGGCAGGGAAGGAGGTGAGGGAGGAAACCATACACTACCATATCTGGAGTACACTTAAATCAGTCCTCAAGAAACATTATATCTCTGAAAATAAGTGTTAACAAAATAGAAAAAAAAATAGATAAGTGATGAATTGAATAAACAGTTAAACAAACTGGAAAATCAAGGCCAAACCAAGAATAAGTAGAAAAGAAGAAATATTAAAAATTAGAGGAGAAATTGATAAAAATGAAAAGTGAAACAACTCAAAAAACTCATAGCACTGACAAACAAATAAATCATACTACCACAAGAATACTTTATGGAGGCTAACAAAACAATATCAGTATTTATTTGAAGGAGCAAAAGAAAAAACAATAGGAAATGAAGAAGGGTAGAGCATATGCAGACCTCAAATTATAGTATAGAGCAGTAATCATTAAAACTAATTGGAAATAGTTTAAAATAGCATTGTGGATCAGTGAGACCAACTAGTTAGGGAAGAATCTAAAATTATTTAACTTAATGACCCAAATTTGATAAACCTCAAAATATAAATTACTTGAAAAAGAACTCCCTATTTGTTGAGAACTTCTAAGAAAATAGCAAAGTGGTTTGGCAAAAATTAGGATTGGACCATTATTTTATGCCATCTCTTATGAACTCAAAATGGATATGTGAGTTAAATACTAAAATATTAGTGATGAATCAGGTCAGATACTCAGCTATGAGTGGGTAGAACCTTAATTAACAAGGGACAGAAAAGTATGCAAAAGAAAAAAAACATAAATTAGATTACTTGAAATTTGCATTAACCTAAATAATACAACTAGGATAACAAGAGTTGATTATTATTAGAAAAACTTTGAATGAAATATATCTGCTAATGATTGATATCAAAGATATATAAAAGATTAACTCAAATATATAAGATCAAGAACCATTTCTCAGTAGATAAGGTAGATAATCTCTAAAGATTTATACACTCTTAACAATGCTAGTAAAGAATGTTCCAAATCAAAATAGTAAAAGAATAATACATCAAAATAATTGAGTTCTTATCTCACAACCAGAAAATTGGCAAAAATGACAAAAGAAAGGAAAGTTAAACTAAATCACTATTATTAAAGTACTCTTTGAGCTCTGTAGATTCAAAATTACTGAACTGCTTGCCTCTATTTGGTCTAAGATTCCTTCATTGATTACAAAGTTTATAGACTTACATCAAGGGCTACAGATGTGAACTATGTTGTCACTCTTCTGGAATCAAAGACACAAGCTGTGTTTTAGGTACATTGTTCCCTGATCGTTCCTCTTCACACGAGATCGGTGACCCAGAACTGGGGGATGGGCAGCAAAATTGCCAGGTAATACCTGCTCCTTTACCCAATGCTAGCTCAAGGATCTTTTTGAATCCCTTTCTTCCCCAGTGTTTCTTGCTCTGTTACATTGTCTTAAAACTTTTTAAATCTCTGGGCTCTAGAATGTTACATGTTTTCTTAGACAGCCCCTGTATCCAGTGTACATAGCCTTTTCCTGTCTTCCTAAGTTTCTCTGACATGGAAAAATGACTCACTATGAATTTTTCTCACTTCCTCAATCAGAAATTGGTCTGATGCATTTTCTGTATTGTTGGAGAAAAAGCATAGTAAAGAACCTATTCTACTGCCCTACATCTTTTTACTAGGTACATCATGTTGACTTTGTTCTGCCCTGAACTGAATTATAAATTAATGATTTATCTACATAAGCAATGTGTCTTAGACATGATAGAATGATCAGATCTTCATTTGAGATAGTGTTCTGAATTATGTGTGAGCTTAGGCAAGTCTCTTAATTTCCCTAAAGTCTCAGTTTTTCTGTTTGTAAAAAGAGGGCATTAGACTGGATGATTTTTTACAATCCCTTCCAGCACTTAATCTATGATTCTATGACATATAAACCAAAATGTGCTCTGATGGTAAAACTAAGACCATTGAACTTACTTTGACACCTGGGACATTCCAAGCAACTCTCAGCTAAACCATCTGTATATTGAAGCAACCACTTATTTACTTTAAAGCTGATCAAATAACCAGCTTCATTTTAAGAACAAAAATGGTCATTATTTCTCCACATGGGAAAAAAATTCAGGAAATATGAACTACTACATTTTCAAGGAAATTTTTTAGCCAGGTTTTCCCTAAGCAAAACATATTTCTATATAACTACCTGGTAAAAATTTAAATTATAACTTGAAAAAAATGAGGAAATCTGTTAAACTTAAAATGTCATGAATTTAGACTAGTGACATGGATAAGAAAAAAAAAACCCTCATTATCTCATTACCTTCCCCTAAAATTTCACTTGATTTTGTTTGATGGAATCTTTTTCTTGCATAAAAAAATACACAAAAAGGCTATATCCTGTTTACAATTCCACTTCAGCAGACTTCAAATTATTACCTAAGACTGACTGTATTAACTTTGTCTGTTGGCAAGAGAATAACCCTCTCATGTTATGTAATTATAGTTAAAGGAAACAGTAATGAAGAGGCTTAACAGGCCCAAGCCTGTTTTCTGTTGTCTTGAGGCAACGACAGCTAGTCTGTGGTTGTGGTCACTTTGAATTTGAAAGTGAATCAGATTCCAGTCAAAACAATATTTGGAAGGAAGTTTATCATTCCCCATTTCACTCAGAGTGGGTAGAATAATTTGGATGAGGCAAGATGATTTAGGAATGAATCCTGATTATGGTAATAATGTGGGATTGAGCCACCTATATTCACTGCCCCATGCTTGAAACCCCCTGAAAAGAGTATCATTGGGAATCATGGGCACATTAAGATTTTTGGGCATGTTATCTACAAAAAGGGCAATGTAAAAGGCACATGAGATAATGAAGTTATAAAGCTAGTTTAGAGAAAATTTTCTATTATCACTTTCCCTATGTGTGTGCGTGTCTGCCATCTATATGTCTGTGTAACTTTTCAGAACTGATTGCTAATCAGTATTTGGCTACAAATGAGGACAGTTAAGTGTCAACAAGCATCATTACTCACATCAATATTTAGAGAAAATCTTTTATGAATCAAAGACTCACTGTGTTAACCAATGAAAATGATGACTCTTACATGATTAGACCAGGAATAAATAGAAATATACTTTATGATAGGGAGTAGTAAAGGAGCAGGAGGATATCATTAACAACAACGAATAAATCCATATTTCTCAAGTTTTAGCCAACAGTTTTCATCTTTTTCCAGACTAAACCTATTCCAAGTCTAGCAAATCACAAAACTGATTGATTACAATTTTGCTTTTATGACAGCTAGATGGTGCAGTGGGTAGAGTATGGGATCTGGAATCAGGAAAATTTTCCCTTCTGAGTTCAAATGTGACCTCAGACACTAATTAATTGTGTTACACCTAAATAGGTCATTTAATGCTGTTTGCCTTAGTTTCCTCATCTGTTCCTTCTGGAGAAGGAAATGGCACACTATTCTGGTAATTTTGACAAAATAAACAAAAACCCTAACCCAAATGGTGTCCGCCAGAACTGGCTACAATGAATCAACAACAATTTTGTCCTGAGGCTCAAGAAGACCTACATTTGAACCTCAGATCTCAATGAGCACTGGTATGACATTGAGAAAGATATTTCTACTCTATGGACCTTTGTTTCTCTATTTATAAATTAGTTAGCTCACCCAGATGGTCACTAAACTTTCTTCTAGATCTATGGTTTAAGTCAAACAATTTCTTTGGACATTGGTTTTCTTGTCTGTTAAATGGGGAGATTTAACGATGCCAGATAGTTGTGATTGTGATCAATCACAAGATCACAGATTTAGAACTAAGACTTTAATGGCTATCTAATTATATGGTTATCTAGTTATTGAGAAAAATGAGACTTGTCCAGGGTTACACAGGCAGCAATAACACATAGCCAGGAATGGAAATAAGGATCACCAGTTCTTCAGCCAGTGTGCCTTCTATTTCCTAAAGTAATAGTTCTCAAACTTTTTGACTCCTTTTCAATTTTAAAAATTATTGAGAATTCCCTAAGAGCTTTTGTTTATAGAGAGTATAAATATATATGCTGGCAAATGTTCCCTGCATAAAAAATTGTATATATATATAAAATATTTTTTAAATGTATTATTATTAATATTTTCTATTACTCTTACAAGTCCAAACAATTGACAGAAAAATAAATCAAGCCCCATTTTATAACATTTACTGATTTCTGAGGTATAAATAATCACACTTCAAACTCAATAATCACTTATTGTATGTCAGTAATAGCTCCATATATCATTGGATAACCATATTGGATTTACCATATTAGAAATTAAAGCACTGTAGTATTATGAAAATAGTTTTGATCTTCTAGACCCTCTGAAAGGGTCTCAGTGATTCCTAGATCACACCTGGAGAACTGCTGAATCAAATCATGTTCCTTCTCGATCATACATGATCTCTTGTGTCCTTTCTTGCTTCAACATTCTATGATTTTCTAACTTACCTTCATTCTCCTCAAACCTTAGCAATTAAGAAATGATTTCTAGAACATGGCTGAGACATGTATATGGTATGGGCCTGAACTAAAACCATCTTATTTATTCTTAATTCATATTTCTATTTCAAGGGCACAAGCTTCTACTCTCTAAATTAAAATAAAACCAAGTTTTGCTTCCATGATCATATTTCTTTTCCCCCTTTGTAATTGGGGAGACCTAACTATTTACTAGCTGTGAAATCTTGAAAAAGTACTTAACTTCTATCTGAATCAGTTTCCTCAATTATTGAGTGGGAATAATATTAGCAACATACATCCCAGGGTCATTATGAGGATCAAATGATATAATATTTGTAAAGCCTTAGCACAGTGCCTGACACATAGTAAGTGCTTAATAATTTAATAAACATGTATTAATGGCCCACTATGATCCAGGCACTGTGCTAAGTACTAGAAATACAAATAAGACCAAGAAAGCCCTCAAAAAAATTACAATCTAATCAGGATATAATTAAGACTTGTCTCCTTCCCTTCCCTGAATATAAAGTAGAACCAAAGAATGAAAGATATTTTGGATTGATTTTTGGATGATTTTACTCTTGGCCAAAAGTTCTGACTGCTATGCTGGGAAGGTTATAATGGATGAGGAAGTCCCAATATAGAGACTTAGAATTATGTAGAACTTAGAATTAATGACTGTAATAAAGGACTAGAAACAGTGGAAGAAACACTGGAAGAAGAATTATAGAATAAATAAGATTTAGTGCTAGAAGAAGAGGTATACTTAGAAAGGACCTTAAATGTCATTGAGTCCAACTACTTAATTTTATAGATAAGGAAACTGAAGTCCAGACTTACCTAAATAATTTGGCTATGACCACACTGTTAAACCAATTAAGTTTAAATCTTAGCTTTTACATATGTTGTTAATAATAATAGCTCACATATACACATGAACTTTAAGATTCATAGACTGCTCCATTCTTAATAATCTAGTGAGGATGCACAGGTATTATTATACTGATCTGAGTAATGATATGACTTGTCCATGGTATTTCAACTGTCAGAGAGGCAGGATTAGGTCTTCTAATTCTCAGTCTTTCACTATAGCACACAACCCTCTGACTATGTTACAGTGAAGGACTAACTTAATGGATCCATTCCTTCAAGGAATAACAGAACAGGAAAAAGACAGTATCAGGTTTGATCAAACTATCAAGATGATGTCAACAAAGATGATCCCAGGACTAAGGAGAGACTGGATAGACTTTCTTAAAAAAAAAAAAAAAAAAAAAAAAGTCTCTGGCTTCCTGAGTCCTTTTATCGAGGAGGTAGTCCATGGTTATCTGCTTTGTTCCACTCTGATCAGTTATGATGATTTGAGATTCTTTTATACTAGCCCATTAGTTTTGGTATCCATGTCTGAAAGCTGATTCAAGGCCTTCAGACAGGCTTAACATTCATGGTGTTTCATATATTCAGATTTTCTCAATTTCCACAAGCAGATTGAGTTCTGTGATTGAGACATTGAGTTCCTTTTTTTTGTGACTTTCTCCCCAGAAATGATGGAACCTGGATGGCAGCCCAGGCAAATTAGGGTAATATAGGGGAGTAAATTCAGATTGGATAAGGAGGATGTTCTCCAAAGGGGAGATAAGATAAAAATAAACAATCTGCATCTCTTTGGGGGATAGTCTAGTAAAATTTGCAGCCTTTACATTAACAGAGAAATCAATCAATTAACAAACATTTCTTAGGCATTTACTTTGTACCTACTTAACAGTACATTTGGATCCAATAATGTACAAGTATGAAAAGCCACAACTGACTTGGGAAAAGTGGGAAGAAGAAAGATTAAAGACATAATAATGACTTACTTTAGATAGCTTTTTACAATTTCCAAAAAAGAACTATCAAATTTAGTATCACATTTGGGCCTCACAACAATTCTGTAGGGTATGTAAAGTATCATTATCTCCATTTCATAGATGAGGAAACCAAGATTCAGCGATAGAATCATATAATTTGAAGGTTAAAAGGAACCTCAGTAACTATCTAATCCAAACTATATATCAAAGGAACCCCCACTATAATATACCTACAAAGTAGACAAACAGGGAAGGATGGGAAGAGAATCCTCAATTTAATCCATTTTTGGACATATCTAATAGTTAAGAAATTTTTCCTAACTTCTAGCCTAACTTTGCTTTTTATGAATTCCATCCATTGCTTTTAGTTCTGAGGTAATATAAATAAATTACTTAGTATAGTGCTTGGAACATCATAGGTACTTAATAAGTGCTTATCCTTTTCCTCAAATGGGACAAGGCTAAAGCTTTCTCTATGGGACAATTATTTAAATACGTAAATGTGTAAAGACAAATATTTGGTCTCTTCAAGAATTTTCTCTTTTCCAGGCTCACATTAATTCACCTACTATGTACCAGGGTCTATGTTGGCTTCTAGGGATACAAGACAAAAATGAAAAAGGACAATTGGCCATCAAGGAGTTTACATTCTATTGAGGGAAACAAAATATACAGAAATGAGTAATAACAAAGTAATTTCACATGGTCGAGAAATAGCAACTGAGGAAATTAAATTAGGCCTTCTATACAACATAACACTTTAAGTTTTGAAGGAAACTTGAGTGACAGTGAGTCAAAGTCATATCCTCCGTATTACAAATATCCTGTAGATCCTTTCTTATTTCTCCCTTGTATTTGACTGCTATAGTGAGAAGCCTATTTGTCTCATAGGCTGGTATTTCCCTTATTTTTCACTGGGGGAAGATAGGGAACAGTGAAACACTGTACACTTGAAGTACTTGGATTAATTACTGCAATGGCCCCAGGGTATACCTTGTCAAGGGAAGTTTACCTTTTTCTTCAGAAGCTACCACCTATCACTGCCACCCTGTGGTGCCATGTTGTCTGCACTGAAGCCTGGGAATACTTGGTTCATTTACAACAGATTTCTAACTACACTGCCTCCACCTCATATAGAAAGAAATTAGTATTAATAAGGCTCAAGAAACAGGTCACACACTAGAGGTTGAGAATGGGGAGGAAATTTTTGGGGAGACTCAACTTTGGTCAACCAGAAGGAGTAAGTCATTAGGATCTTAGTACCACTGCAGTACAAACTGCCTAAAGAGCCAAAATGAAAAAATTATCTCTTCAACACTTTGCATTACAATTTATTCCCTTAACAATTCAATGAAATAGGACACATTTTGTTATCCCCATTTCATCTATAAAAAACTAAAGTTCAAAAGTTTCATGTTTGCCTAAGGTTACACAACTAATGATTGTCAGACTCCAAGTAGATTACATTTCTCCTAAACAAGCTGAAGATTTAATAATATCAAGGGGAACTATTGCCTTGCCAGGTAAATTCTGTCAGTCCACTAAATTTCCTGACTTTCTATTGTGTGCCCAGCATGATACCATAAGTACAGCCAGTAGGCATGAAGAAAGCAAGACATGAGTATCATTATTAAACTGCCTATACCTTTTGACCCAGCAATGCCACTACAAGATCTATTTCCAAAATGATTAGGGAAAAAGGAAAAGAACTTCTGTTCTAAAATATTTAAAGCAGAAATCTTTGTGATGACAAAAAAACTGGAAGTTGTAGGGATACCCATCAATGGAGGAATGGCTGAACAGGTTGTGTATGTGATTGTGCTGAAATACTACTGTGCTATAAGAAATTATAGGCTTGATGATTTTAGAAAAACCTGGATATATTTGCACAAGGATGAAGAGCAAAATTGTCAGAACTAAGAGAATATTATATAGAGTAACACTAATATTATTTTAAGGAAAACTCTAAAAGATTGTTATTTTGACTATTATAAATTCCCAAAATAACCTCAAAGGATATATGAAGGAGACACTATCTGTATCCAAAGAAAGAATTTATAAATAGAATCATATATAAAATGATTTCATATGTACATTACTTAGATGCAAAGAAAGAACTAATAAATAGAAGAATATATGGAATGATTTCACACATACATATAACACAGTTATATAAAACACATATATACTACAAAACACATTTAGTATCTATAATATATGATCATATATAGAGTATATAATATATAATACATACACATATTATATACACATAATATAATGTAATGCATAATATACAATATATATAATATATAATATACTAGATGTATACACACATATCATGCTACATATAATATACTAAATACATAGTATGCATAATATACTAGATATTTAACATATATGTGTTTTATAGTATGTACTATAGTGTGTGTTTTATTTAACATATTACATGTATCCTATGTATGAAATCATACATATTATTTGTAATCACACAATTATTATATGTAACATATTTTACATATACACACACATATCTATGTCTAATTGTAGACATCTCTAGATTGGGGGGAAGAAAAGAAAAAAAGAGAAATTTACATCATTATTTCATTATATATTTAAAAGGAATAGTAAATTATATATCAGTTATACATGATAGATTTTCAGTTTCATATACAACTATCCTTTTATTATGCTGTAGGAAAATGCTTGTTTTCCTAAAAATAAAATATATAAAATTTTTTTGAAAAAGATTTATGCCTTTGAGACACTTGTAATCTCCGGGAGAGATTATATAAGTACATGAAAACACAAGAAAACATAAATCATTTAAATATTTAGATATGTGCACACAACCAATTTGCCATACACTGGACAGGTTAGCTTGTTGACTGAGAGCATTAAGCTGAGTCAGTCACAGTGCTGAATAATTTCCCCAAAGAGAGGTAAATGATATCCAATAGAACCATATCCCAAGAAACCAACTTGGGGGAAGGATTGTTAAAGAACAGAATGAAACTAGACAGGAAGATCTGGAGACTGAATGACTGTTCAAAAAACTACATTATTTTCTTGGCATAACTGTTTAGGAAGAAAACAGACAGATGCCTATCTATGTGAATGCAATGCAAAGCAGTGCAGAGGAGTTCTCCCAAACTATAACTTAGGTCAATCTAGTTTTCATCCCTGGGAAAAGGTTGAGAACCTCTTGCAGAACAGTTACAAAATGATTCATTTGCATTTCAGGCTCATCCTCCCCCAGATTCACTCTTGGGGCAGCTTCTTTCAAGAAAGTCCCTACCTTTTTTCCTTTCTTTTAAAATTTTAAAAAATTCCTCCAACCCTCTTGTTAAATTTAATTTGGAAACAAAGAAAATATTCATTTTTTTTTTTTAAGGCTATTGTAGTTAAGTGACTTGCCTAGAGTTTCACAGCTAATAAATATGAAACTGGACTTGAGCTTAGGTCCTCTTAACTCTAAGGCCAGTGCTCTATCCACTCTTTCACCTAGATGCCCTGAAGTAAACACTTTAAAGGGAATTTTAAAAGGAAAAATAAGATGATTGTTGGAGGGATGGGGAAAACCATTGATGCATTGTTGGTGGAGTTGTGAACGAATCCAACCATTCTGGAAGTAATTTGGAACTATGCTCAAAGTTAGCAAACTGTTACCCTTTGATCCTGTTCTATGGGCTTATTCCCAAAGAATTAAAAAGGAAAGGGACCTGTATGTGCCAATTTTGGCAACCCTCTTTGTAGTTAGAAACTGAAACTAGTGGATGCCCATCGTTGGAGAATGGTGAATAAATTGTGGTATATGAATATTATGGAATATTATTGTTCTGTAAAAATAAGCTGGATGATTTCAGAAGGCCTGGAAGTTACACAGAACTGATGCTGAGTAAATGGCGGACCAGGAGATCATATACTTCAACAACAATACTATATATGACCAGTTCGATGGATATCCTCAGAATGGATCAACCAAATCAGTTCCAATGGAGCAGTAATGAGCTGAACCAGCTACGCCCAGAGAAAGAACTTGGGAGATGACTAAAACCATTACATTGAATTCCCTATCCCTATTTTATCCCACCTGCATTTTGATTTCCTTAAATAATTTAATATTTAAGTCGATTTTTTGTACAAAAATAATGGTTTGTCATTATACTTATTGTTATCTAATTTATATTTTAATATATTTAACATCTACTTCATCCCTGACATCTGGGGGAGGGTGGGGATAAAAGGAAAATTGGAACAAGAGGTTTGGCAATTGTTAATGCTGTAAAGTTACCCATACATATAACCTGTAAATAAAAGGCTATTTAAAAAAAAAAAAAAAATCCCCTCCCCCCCAAAAAATAAATAAATAAAGGTAAATGTTACCACCAAAGGAAGAACTGGAATTCATTTTTCCAAAATAGGATGGATTGATTTTTCTTCATCAGCCTGAATCATCATGTTTGCTGTCCTAAATATCTAATAGCAGGGGAATGAACCAGATGACTTCTCAAATTGAACTATAAATATTTACCAAGTGTAAGGTAGAAAAGTTTTGACTATTATTCAAACAGAATCTTGGAAGATTGAGTTTATATAAGTCCAAGTGCTCTTAGGCACTGAGACAATTAAGTGTAGCAGTAAATAAAGTTCCAAGTCTGATGTGAAGAAGATTCATCTCCTTGAGTTCAAATCTAGCCTTCAAAATTTGTGATCCTAAGCAAGTTACTTAACCTTGTTTGTCTCAATTTCTTCCTCTACCAAAATGAGCTGGAGTAGAAGGAAAACTAGCCCAGTATCTTTACCAAGAAAATTCTAAAAAGGGTCATCAAGAGTTGGACATGGCTGAAACTGACGAGGGGAACCTCAAAACTCTTTGTCTTTCTCTCTCTCAGACTTTGGGGAGAACACTAAGTTCTCCCCTGAGAGACCTGCCCCAGGGAATCAAGATGAAGTGGTTTCATTCTGTTATCTGGGTGAGACCAGTTGAGTCCAGGACCACACCTACTTAGCCAGAGCTGGAGGTGAGATTTCTCTCCAACTTTATTGAGTTGGAAATTAGCCCAGAGATACTCATTCCAAGATTCTCTATTTTGATTCCAGCTTAAACTGCTCCCAGCCCCCACCAAGAGCTGCCCCCAGCTTCTAGCTAAGGTTTCAATTATAAAAGGGGGCAGCTGGGCTCAATCCTTTGTGGCAGAGGACCTCAAAGCAGGAATCATGCCAGGCCAAGGGACCTCCCTTGGCATAGCTACCTGCAAGGGACACTCTGCCCGCTGAAAGACATTTTCTTTCAGCATTACTCCCTCTTTATCTTTCTCACCTATTTCCCTAACAAGACCTTATTCACCTCTCTGTTGGGATTTCTCTGCTAGAAACTTCTGCTAGAGGATTTCTCTGCTACCCTGCCACTAAGGAAATCAGCCTCCTAGCAAAAGCTGACCTCTCAGTTCTAATAATAAACTTCTTTTGCCAGTTTAACTTTTTGGGTTCGTAAATTCATTTACGAAGGACCTGCACCGACCAGAAGGGGGTTCCCACAACTCCCTGCCCTACTGAACCTCATCATTTGGCTCCCTGACCAGGAAATCGAGGGGAGCTGAACCTCATCAAAATGACTAAACCCAACAAAAACTATTCTATGATCTTTTCAAAAAGCCTTATTCAAAAATCAAACACTGGCCAATAGACAGCAGGACAGAGTCAAGAGAGAACTAGCTAACTTCAGAGTGAAGAAGACTTGGATTTAAATGTGATCCTAGGTAAGATGTATAATTTCTCTATGCCTCAGACAACCATTTCTGACTATCGCAGTAGCAGAATAGCATTCTTCACCAGAAATTCTCCAATTTTATGAAATCACTATCCAGATACATGCATAAATGTTTTTGAACTGAACATGTTTATAGTATTTTCTTTATCTCCCAAATTAAAAAATCATTTACCAAATATACTATAATATACATAACAGGGGATATATAATCTGCATCCTTAGAGAATTTATGATCTTGTTAGGAATACAAGATACATGGAATCAGAGAATTTTATTTTATTTTATTTTTTAAATTTAATAGCCTTTTATTTACAGGTTATATGTATGGGCAACTTTACAGCATTAACAATTGCCAAACCTCTTGTTCCAATGTTCCCCCACCCTCTCCCCCAGATGGCAGGATGACCAGTAGATGTTAAATATATTAAAATATAAATTAGATACACAATAAGTATACATGACCAAACCGTTATTTTGCTGTACAAAAGAATCAGACTCTGAAATATTGTACAATTAGCTTGTGAAGGAAATCAAAATGCAAGTGGGCATAAATATAGGGATTAGGAATTCAATGTAATGGTTTTAGTCATCACCCAGAGTTCTTTCTCTGGGCGTAGCTGGTTCAGTTCATTACTGCTCCATTGGAAATGATTTGGTTGATCTCATTGCTGAGGATGGCCAGGTCCATCAGAACTGGTCATCATATAGTATTGTTGTTGAAGTATATAATGATCTCCTGGTCCTGCTCATTTCACTCAGCATCAGTTCGTGTAAGTCTCTCCAGGCCTTTCTGAAATCATCCAGCTGGTCATTTCTTACAGAACAATAATATTCCATAATATTCATATACCACAATTTATTCAGCCATTCTCCAACTGATGGGCATCCACTCAGTTTCCAGTTTCTAGCCACTACAAAGAGGGCTGCCACAAACATTCGTGCACATACAGGTCCCTTTCCCTTCTTTATGATTTCTTTGGGATATAAGCCCAATAGTAACACTGCTGGATCAAAGGGTATGCACAGTTTGCTAACTTTTTGAGCATAGTTCCAAACTACTCTCCAGAATGGTTGGATTCGTTCACAGCTCCACCAACAATGCATCAATGTCCCAGTTTTCCGCATCCCCTCCAACACTCATCATTATTTTTTCTTAGCCAATCTGACAGGTGTATAGTGGTATCTTAGAGTTGTCTTAATTTGCATTTCTCTGATTAATAATGTCAGTCATGTTATTTTACAGATGAGAAAATTGAGGCCAAGAGAAGTTAATTATTTGTTTGATGTCACAAAATTCTTTACTATCACAAACCCAGGGCTAGAATTTAGATCTCTTTGATCCCAAGTCAGTGCTATTTCTATGATTCCTTTTAATCCTCTAGTCACTTGTATTGATAGTACCTACTTATGTGTCAGGCACAGTGCCAAGTGCTTTATGATTATTATCTCATTTGACTGTCACAACAAGCTGAGAGATATATGCTATTATTATCCTCATTTTACAGTTAAGGAAACTGAGGCAAACAGTGACATGCCCAGGGTTACATAGCTAATAATATTTGAGGCTAGGTTTGAAATCAGGTATTCCTGACTCCAAGTCTATCCATTATACCACCATTGTTAATATTATAAATTGATGAAGGAGAGAGCAATAACTGTAGGCTGGGGTAGTCAGAGAACATTTCATATTGGGTGGCTCTAAGTTGAACCTTATAAGATTTGTGATCCGTACTCAATTCCCACAGTCCTGTGTCTGGGTGTATATGGCTCTCTTCATCACAAGATCATTGGAACTGGCCTCAATCATTTCATTGTTGAAAGAAGCCACATCCATCAGAATTGATCTTTGTATAATCTTGTTGTTGCTGTGTACAATGTTCTCTTGGTTCTACTGTTGTACCACAGTTCTCTTTTAAAGTCCTGACTCAGTTTCCCTAATTGTCCTATTCAGTTACTCTCCCTCAGGTAATAACCATTCCCTCTTAATGTTTGACAGGATAAAGGTCTTATATCTTAGACTTCAGGCTATACTTATTCCTTCTTAATGTTTGATGGGATAAAGGTCTTAATCCATTTTTAGATCTCATTAGAATATCAGGAGCCTCTCCAGTACCTCCCATTATGTCATCCTAGGTGCCTTCCCCCATTGGTCATCCCCATCCAGGTACCTCCCCCAATTAGGCCATCCCCATCCAGGTACCTCCCCCATTATGTCTTTGGTCTTGTTACCCTATAAAAGAATCTTGTATTGGACATTCACTGCTGGATTCTTGGAAACAATAGTCTCATTCAGCCTTGGGACCAAACCATGGATCCATTTGGTCCCAGTAAATCTCTCCCTTTTAAATAAATTATTACATTGTTCTCTAATCTCTATCATGCTCAGTTTCTCCAGCATTACACTACTCATTTCATTTAGCATCAATTCATGTAAGTCTCTCCAGGTCTTTCTGAAATCATCCTGTTGATCATTTCTTATGGAATGATAATATTCCATAAAATTTATATACCATAACTTCTTTAGCCATTCTTCAATTGATGGGCATCCACTCAGTTTCCATTTCCTTGCCACTCAAAAAGAGATGCCACAAACATTTCTCTCCCTTATGATCTCTGGGATATAGCCCAATGTTACTACGTTGCTGGATCAGAGTATGCATAGTTTGAAATAACTTTTGGACATAGTTCCAAATTGCTCTCCAGAATGGTTGGATCAGTTCACAACTCCACCAACAATATATTAGTTTGACCTTTGTCTTGACAGTGAACATAGATGGCTCTGAAGAAGAGAGTGATGCTGGCATCTTTGCCTCACTTAAATTCAATTCACAAGGAAGTCAAGGTATTACCCTTGTGATGTAAAAGAAGGAAGGAAGGAAGAGAGGGAGGGAAGAAGAGGAGGAAGGGAAGAAGGAGAGAGAGAGAGAGAGGGAATGAGACAGGGAAGGAGGCGAGGAGGAAGAAGAAAAGGAGAAGAAGAGGAAGAGGAAGGAAAGGAGGGAAGAAGTCTTCCAACTGACCAATTACAGTTTGTGGATCAGCTTGACTGACTCATTGAATGTAAACAACAGTCATTTTTGCTTTGCCCAGAAACCTTAAGAGTATCTTTTTTCTTATTCATTTCATCTTCATATGTTCATTTATTTAATTAGATTTTTTGGACTAAGTAAAAGAGGAGATTCTTTGCCTCAATGATTACCTATCTTAATTGCTGAATGGGTGTGGCCTCAGTCAAACTGAGATCTGTTGAAGACTAGCTTAAAAAGACCAAGGTCTTCCATTGCATCCAGAGCCATCTCCAGTCGTCTTGATCTATATTTTGCCACTGGACCCAGATAGCTCTAGAGGAGAAAGTGAGGTAGGTGATCACCTGCATAGCTCTCACTCACTCAAATCCAATTCACTTGCAAGTCATGGCATCACCTCTCTGTGGTCAAAATCCTCTTTGAGAATGAAAGACAAATAACAACCTCGGTATGCTTGAGAATTGTTGACGTGGACAGGTAAAAGTATCCTGAGGGAGTCCCTTTAAGTTATTACTTAGTAGGGAAGCTAACTAGCTCTCTTCCAGCTCTCAGTCCTATCCATATTTCGATTCAGTAGGTTTTCGCTTCAGAAGTTGGGTCATAAATTTTGAGCAGGAAGGAATAATAGAGGTAATTGAGTTCAAACCCTTCATGTTCCAGATAAGGAAATTAAGGCCCTGAGGATTTCAGTTGCTCACCAAAGTGAACTGAATCAGAATTCACACCCAGTTCCTCTGACCCTAAAATTTCCCCGACTTTCCATTATGTCCCATTTTCTGTCTCTATCATGCTGTTTGATGGTTACAACCTTTGATGTCCCTTCCAATGGTGTTTTAAGCATCAGTGTTCTTTCTTTCTCATTGTAAGGTGTTGAGAATGTGAACTATTGCATTTATTGTCTGGATTGCAAACATTAGTAGGATGGGAAATAGAGATTGCCTCCATGAAGCAGTCAACAAAACAGTTTTCAAGGGCATAGGGAATACCATGTTAAAAACTTGATCTGTCATGCTCTGTTCAAAATATGCTTAAAATGTTCAGTAAAGGGAAAAATTGATGCCTTTTAGATGGAAGGTTATTTTAAAATAGGCTATTTAAGACAGCCTTTCTGTGAAGAGAAAGATAGTTGTAAGTCTCCTAGAATGGCTGGTTGGTTTAATGAGTAATCTTAAGTGATTATATCTACAGAACTTTCACACAGTTACTGAGCTTCAAAGGAAGTAAAAGATTGCTTGTCAATAGAGAGATAAGCAGGCAAGGCTGGGGCTAAGGCTGCAAAGATTTTGATTTTTCTTTTAATTCCTTCATTTTAAGACAGAAGACAAGATGATTTGGTTTAGTGTTATAGGCAAGAACTTGAAACAAGATGCTAAGTCAGTGGAATTGATAGAGACAATAGTTTTTAACATGGTGCTTAACAGTTCACTAGTACTTAGCACTTACTATAGTTCTACAAGATTCACACCTTTGATAAGAGACTATATAAGCTCAAACAAACTCAGCCAGAATGAGAACTGGAAAACAGAGACCTTGGTAGCGGTCCTCCTGCCTCCCCCACAGAAACCAAGAGACATTCAGGAGGACCTCAAGAAGCTGGCAGAAGCAGAAAAGACAAAGGACTGGTGGAAGGAGCTTAAGCTCTTGGAACCAAGGAGAGAGATAGGCCTCTAAGAAAGTTAAAGGGCCCCAGGAAAGGAGACAAGGCTTGGAAAGAAACAATAAAGCATTTGAAGTTTAACCCCTGGCTACTTGTGTGGTGATTACTCTGAACTGAAATAAAGGCTGCTCCAGAGACCCCAAGAAAACCTCAACAGAGAACATTACATTTTAAAGAGAATATTATAGTTTAGTATAGTGTGATCACAAAGGATTGCTACACTAAATGAGAATAAGACTATATCAGTGGTTTCCCATGCTTTTAAATACTCATCTTTTTCAATGACAACAGGATAATTTAATATGCCATTCACAATAATCTTTTAGATTTATTAAGTGGTTATGAAAACTACAATGACAACTTTTGTCCAAAAATCTTCGAATTAAAATTCATATTATATAATTATAAAATTTCAATGTTATAGTACTTGTAATTATTAAAACTAGATATAAAATTATAAAATTCTCTGATTATAAAATAATTACAAATATCATATGTAGAACATTATATAAAAATTAAATTGAATAAATGACTTTACATTAAAAATGGAAATCAAAATACTCTAAAAGTAAATGTCAAAAACTATCTTTATATGTAATTGGAAAAAATAAATATAAGAAGTAAAAAAAAAATACCCCCCAAATCTTATTAGATTTATTAGTTTATACCTAAATATCGTTCAAAATTTTGTCCTTCATTTTCTTCTTTGACACTTCACCAAGTGTAGAGGGCTGAAATTCCGAAAAAGGTATGCTTGAATCAGACAACCTAGCACTTAAGGCTAATTACCTATTCGATATGAGACAATGACTCTATTAGCATATGTTTGAATAAATGGCTCTTCTCACAATAGATGCTGGCTGAATATTTGGTGTTAAGATAATTGTAGGCAAGGATTAGAGGGTGGGGTGAGAGGGGCCAGAGTCACTTTGAAGCAGGACAAGGAGAGAAGTTAGTGACTTTGCAAGAATCCAGGAGACATCTTTAGTAAGCTTTGTGGCAGTTTGTCTGTCTCCTTCGCTTCTCCCCCTAAAGACCAAGAACTTTAATTTATCCTGACTCTGGCTGATCCTGAGGCCCTCTGAGGAACTAACCTGTACTTCACAACTAAGTTGTAAAAAAACAAGGGAAAAGAAATGTTATAATAGAAAGTACACAGATATGTATTATCTTTTGAGGAGAACCAGATTTCTATAAACAACAGAAGATGGACATACTGAACACTAGACAGGAGAGAATATAGTTCAAAAGAAAAAATATAGCATCTGGTGAGAAAAGTCAAAAGCTATTTATTAGCTTTATGATCCTAAGTAACTCTTTCAGGACCCATTTCTCTAGATTTCAGTTTTCTCAACTGCAAAATTAGAAACTTGAATTAGGGAACTTCTAAGATCCTTTCAAGCTCTGAATAAATTATCTTTCCAAGAAAAAAGGATCAAATGGCATTTTTTAAAATCTCATCACGATGCCAACTTTGAATCATAGAGATTATAGGAGCAGCTACTGGAAGTTTCCCTGCCATAAGAAAGAGGAAAAACAAGTCCATCCAGCGGCCCATGTGAATATGCACAATCTTACTATGGAGAAAGTTTCTATTACTTGAAGTTCCAAGATGTGGAAACTGAGGGGAGTTTGGGCCCCGTTTCTGGGATAGTAAATGACTAAATCAGACTAAACACATACTTGGCACTAAATCCAAAGCTCCATTCCAAAATAGTCGGAGGAGGTATACTTGAAAGATATCCCATACATGGAATTTGTACTTTAGTGGTCTCCGGTACTTTTAAACACTTGATGAGGCAGGATTGTTAATACCTATCTCTCCCAGAATGCTGGTTCTCTGTTGTTATGAATTCTCTGAAATTGCCAATATGACATTTAAACCCAGGCCTTTGAATGTCAAGTTCAGAGCTCTTGATATTATAACAAGCAGCTGCCTTCAAACTTATTGATTAACTGATTGATACCTGAGCCAATCTCTCTTTAAGGCTAATAATTAAGCACTTGATTTTTTTGGAACCTAAGTCCTTTTATAAAAAATATATTTTATTTTTCCCCAGTTAAATATAAAAAAAATTTTTAGCATTTATTTATTTTTATTTTTTTTAATTAAAGCTTTTTATTTACAAAACATATGCATGGGTAATTTTTCAACATTGACCCTTGCAAAACCTTTTCTTCCAACTTTTGCCCTCCTTCCCTCCACCCCCTCCCCTAGATGGAAGGTAGTCCAATACATGTTAAATATGTTTTGTTTTTTTTTTTTTTTTTTTCTGTTTTCTATATTCTTTATTCTTTCTTTCTTTTCTTTTGTTTTTCAGCATATTAGACTTCAAAATATTTTGGTTCTTGTTGCAGGATTTGATTTTCTTTTTTTTTTTTTTTTTTTTTTTTTTTTTTTTTTTTAATAGTCTTTAACTTACAGATATATACATGTAACTTTACAGCTTACAATTGCAAACCTCTTGTTCCAATTTTTCACCTCTTAACTCCACCTCCCTAAATGGACAGGATGACAGTAGATGTTAAATATATTAAAACATAACTTAGATACACAATAAGCATACATGACTAAACATTATTTTACTTACAAAAGAATCAGACTCTATGAATTATTGATACAATTAGCTTGTAGAAGGAAATCAAAGATGCAGAATTGTCATAAAATATAGGGACTGGGAATTCAATGTAATAGGTTTTTAGATCACATCTCCCAGAGTTCTTTTCTGGGTATAGCTAGTTCAGTTCATTACTGCTCCATTAGAAATGATTTGGTTGATCTCGTTGCTGAGGATGGCCTGATCCATCAGGACTGGTCATCATCTAGTATTGTTGTTGAAGTATATAATGATCTCCTGGTCCTGCTCATTTCACTTAGCATCAGTTCGTGTAAGTCTCTCCAGGCCTTTCTGAAATCATCCTGTTGGTCATTTCTTACAGAACAGTAATATTCCATAATTTTCATATACCACAATTTATTCAGCCATTCTCCAACTGATGGACATCCATTCAGTTTCCAGTTTCTAGCCACTACAAAAGGGCTGCCACAAACATTCGTGCACATACAGGTCCCTTTCCCTTCTTTATAATCTCTTTGGGATATAATCCCAGTAGTAACACTACTGGATCAAAGGGTATGCACAGTTTGATAACTTTTTGAGCATAGTTCCAAACTACTCTCCAAAATGGTTGGATTCGTTCACAACTCCACCAACAATGAATCAATGTCCCAGTTTTCCCACATCCCCCCCACAATCATCATTATTTTTCCTGTCATCTTAGCCAATCTGACAGGTGTGTAGTGGTATCTTAGAGTTGTCTTAATTTGCATTTCTCTGATTAATAATGACTTGGAGCATCTTTTCATATGACTAGAAATAGTTTCAATTTCTTCATCTGAGAATTGTCTGTTCATATCCTTTGACCATTTTCAATTGGAGAATGGCTTGATTTTTTATAAATTTGAGTTAATTCTCTATATATTTTGGAAATGAGGCCTTTATCAGAACCTTTGACTGTAAAAATATTTTCCCAGTTTATTGCTTCCCTCTAATCTTGTCTGCATTAGTTTTGTTTGTACAAAAGCTTTTCAGTTTGGTATAATCGAAATTTTCTATTTTGTGATCAGTAATGATCTCTAGTTCTGCTTTGGTCATAAAACCTTCCCTTCCACAGGTCTGAGAGGGTAAACTATCCTATGTTCCTCTAATTTATTAATAATTTCATTCTTTATGCCTAGGTCATGAACCCATTTTGACCTTATCTTGGTGTACGACGTTAAGTATGGATCAATGCCTAGTTTCTGCCATATTAGTTTCCAATTTTCCAGCAATTTTATCAAACAGTAAGTTCTTATCCCAAAAGCTGGGATCTTTGGGTTTGTCAAAGACTAGGTTGCTATATTTGTTGACTGTTTTATCCCTTGAACCTAATCTATTCCACTGATCAACTAATCTATTCCTTAGCCAATACCAAATAGTTTTGGTAACTGCTGCTCTATAGTATAGTTTTAGATCTGGTACAGCTAAGCCACCATCATTTGATTTTTTTATTAATTCCTTGAAATTCTTGACCTTTTGTTTTTCCATATGAACTTTGTTGTTATTTTTCTAGGTCATTAAAATAGTTTTTGGGAGTCTGATTGGTATACGCTAAATAAATAGATTAGTTTAGGTAATATTGTCATCTTTATTATATTTCTCGCCCTATCCAAGAGCATTTAATATTTTCAATTAGTTAGATCAGACTTAATTTGTGTGAAAAGTGGTCTGTAATTTTGCTCATAAAGTTTCTGATTTTCCCTTGGCAGATAGATTCCTAAATATTTTATATTATCAGTAGTTACTTTAAATGGAATTTCTCTTTGTAACTCTGACTGTTGGATTTTGTTAGTGATATATAAGAATGCTGATGACTTATGTGGGTTTATTTTATAACCAGCAACTTTGCTAAAGTTGTGGATTATTTCTAATAACTTTTTAGCAGAATCTCTGGGGTTCTCATGTTAAATATGTTAAAATATATGTTAAATCCAGTATATGTATACGTAGTTATACAGTTATCTTGCTGTACAAGAAAAATTGGATCTAGAAAGAAAAAAACAAACAAACCTGAGAAAGAAAACAAAATGCAAGCAAACAACAGAAAGAGTGAAAATGCTATGTTGTAGTCCACACTCAGTACCCATAGTCCTCTCTCTGGGTGTAGATGGCTCTTTTCATCACTGAACAATTGGAACCAGTTTGAATTATCTCCTTGTTGAAGAGAGCCATGTCCATCAGAATTGATCATCATATAGTTTTGTTGTTGCTGTGTATAATGATCTCCTGGTTCTAGCATTTATTTTTATAAGATTTTGGGTTCCAAAAAGTTTCTCTCCCTCCTTTCCCCCCTCTTTTTCCAAAGATGTTAGGCTGGTTATAATGTGCTATTATGTAAAATGCATTTCCATATTAGTCACAGTTGTTGAAGATCAAAAGGAAAAAAATCTTGAGAAATAAGATAAGTGAAAAAAATATATTTCAATCTGCATTCAGAGTACATCAATTCTTTATCTGAATAGGGAAGATATTTCCTTTATGATTCCTTTGTATTTATCTTGGATCATGTGTTGCTGAGAAGAACTGAGTCATTCACAGTTGATCATCACCCAATTTTGTTGATACTGTGTACAGTGTTTTCCTTGTTCTGCTCATTTCACTTTGCATCAGTTCATACAAACTTTTCCAGGTTTTTTTGAAATCTGCTTGTTCATCATTTATTACTGCACAATAGTATCCTTTTACATTCATATACCATAGCTTGTTTAATCATTCTCCAATTGTTGGGCATCTCCTTGATTTTGAAATATTTTGCCACCAAGAAAGGGGCTGCTACAAATATTTTTGCACATGTAGTTCTTTTCCTCATTTTGTGATCTCTTTGGGAGACAGGTCTAGTAGTAGTATTGCTGAATCAAAGAATATGCAGTTTGTGCCTGGTGGGCATAGTTTTAAATTGCTCTTCAGAATGCTTGGATCAATTCACACCACCACCAACAATGCATTTGTGTCCCAATTTTTCCACATCCTCTCCAGCTTTTATCAGTTTCCTTTTTTAAAGTCAATCTGATAGGTGTGAGGCAGTACCTCAGAGTTGTTTTAATTTGCATTTCTCTAATCAAATGTAATTGAGAGCACTTCAGTATATGCCTATATATAGCTTTGATTTCTTCATCGGAAATCTATCTATTCATGTCCTCTGACCATTTATTAATTGAGGAATAGTTTGTTTTTAAATAAAATTGACTCAGTTCTCTATATATTTGAGAAATGAAATCATTACCACAGATGCTTGGTGTAAAGATTGTTTCTAGCTTTCTACTTTTCTTCTAATCTTGGTTGCATTCTTTTTGCTTATATAAAGGCTTTTTAATTTAATATAATCAGATTATTTATTTTGTATTTTGTAATGCTCTCTATCTCTTGTTTGATTATTAACTTCCCCTTCCCCATAGATCTGACAGACTATTCATTGCTCTTCAAATTTGTTTATGGTATCACCCTTTATGTCTAAATCACTTATTTTGACCCTATCTTGGTATACAGTATGAGATATTGGTCCATATCTATTTTGTGTCCTCTTTTTTTCAGTTTTCCCATTAGTTTTTGTTGAAAAGTGAATTCTTACCCCAAAAGCTAAGGTCTTCAGTTTTAGCAAATCCTAAGTTACGATGATCATCAACTATTGTGCTTTGTGTAACAAATCTATTCTACTCATCCACCACTTTAATTCTTAACCAGTACCAAATAATTTTGATGAGATTCCTTTATAATATAGTTTGAGAACTGGTATTGTTAGATCAGCTTTTTTTTTTTTTTTTTTTTTTTGTATTTTCCCTCATTATTCTATTCTAGTTCTATCAGATAATTTTTGGTAGTTGGATTGGTATAATTTGTATTGAATAAGTAAATTCATTTAGGCAGAAGCATCATTTATATTATATTATAGCATATGTATATATGTGTGTGTGTATATATACAATATTGACTTATAGTGGCTGTGTGTGACAGGTCAGGTGCAATATCCCCTTCCCAATTAACTAATCAGAGACATCATCATTTACAAAGAGAAAACATTTATTTAATCCCTGCAGGGAGAGGCCCAGAAACACCTGGGAGCCATCCCAACTCCGCCATGTGTTCCTGGAACCTGGCCAGCTTCCAGCTTGTCCCAAGGTTTAAAAGCAAAAGATGCCAGCCTTCTCATTGGATAGACTAAAAGGACGTAACCATCCATGACCAATGGTCACCAACTGTCACTTCCTGCAACTTCCTGTATCTCACGGTTCAAAGTTCATCCCTTCAAAAATCAAATGACCTCTCAGGGTCCCAGTTCTGGGAACAGGCATCATGTGACTCAATACTGAGAAATATTTCAGTCCCATTCAGTCCCCCTCTTTTTCATCAGTTCGAAGATTTCTCACCCCAATATATACATCTTACACTAGGGCATTTTTGTGTCCGAGGCCTTCAGGCTGGTCTCTCTTCAGTACTAGTTGTAATCCACCCTCTAAAATTTAGAAAATGGGTAGAACACGTGCCCTTCAGTGAATGTGATCTCTCCTAGCAAAATATCCTACAGTCTTACAAGGGAAGATTTTTATCCAATTAGTACAGGTGTTAACAAAACAAAGCAGTTTGAAGTCCCTGCAAAGGGCACATGTGCAGGCCCTTTTCAAAATTTACTTGCCTGGGAGCTATATGAGGGAATGCAAAAGTCGGGGAATTAAAGTTGACATGGTCAGGGGCAAACAATCAGCAACATGGGAAGCTGATCTGTAAGCCCGCTTCTCTTCACCTGGAGTGAATTCCCCTTCATTTAAGAAACAACAGAAACCTCTCTAAGTCCATGGATAGCTGGCAGTAATCATTTTCTCTGCATATTTAATGGAGAATTGTTTAGGTGTCAAAAATTCTCTTCCCAACCCCCCCCCCCCAAGCCCCTCATGATCATGCAAAACATGAAAAATGCATTTGAAGTCAGCATAGATCTTTGATAAATAAGTGAAGACTCTAAGATTGGGGTTCCAGAGACCCTAAGGACCTAGCCCCACCTTCCATCAACATACAGTGTAAAAGACTCTAGGCAGATTAGTTTAACTTTTAGGGTCCTAAAAAACCTTAGCCTAATCAGGGCAGGATAAGATTGCCTGCTTTCTCTCAATGAACAAAAGGGAAAGTGGGAGTGGCCCCAAATACTTGGGTGAAGTAGACCTTTAGATAAAGAAACTCCAGAGCCACGAAGTAAAAGAGCAATATAATAGCAGCAACCAGAAAGTCCTCCAGGACTGGGCTGCAAATCAAAATATCTATATACTTGTATTGTGTTTTATATCTTCCACGACTACTTGCTCTAATTAGAGACAAGGAAGAGATAAAATTCAGGGACATGATTTACTTAAAGCAGTATTACTTCAGGTAACTGTCTTTTTTTTTTTTTTTTTTTAAACTATTCCACCTTAAGCCAGACTCAGGAATAATCAGATGGATTCTCATTCAAAAGACCACCATTGGGAAATTGAGTCAGAGGGATTCTACCTTCAGAAGAGACCAAGATCATCCTTCTAATTCATTCCCAAATATTATCTTCCACCTGTAATAGCTTCTTCTGAGTAGCAAATTGGCATATGCCTTTCAGATGGTGGAGCACTGGTTTGATAATCTATGCAAACAGTCATACCTGAATTGAAACTCCAAATAAATATCAGCTGCAGTCTCAAAAGATTTTATCTCCTACAACAATTATCATTAATCAAAGCTTCAGATGAATCTAGCTTTCAAGGATCACAGTAAGAGAAAGTTTTTCATCCTAGAAAGTTTATAGTTTATACAGCTTATCTTTCATATTTAAGTAGATGGTTCTAAATTCAACATTACACAGATCATTTTGCTTTTAAAATACCCAATACATAGAAATTCTAAATCACATATTGTCCATCCTGTTTCCACATAAAAGAAACTTCAGATTTAACATTAATACTCTATTGTAAAAAAAAAATAAACTTTTGGAAATAACTATCAAATTATCAGATCAAGTTAAAATTTTGCTCTAGATTTTTTTTTTATCTTATTCCTTAAACAAGGAGACCATTATGATTGTATATATCTTAAAATAAAATTTTAAATTAAGATTAAATACTCTTCTGAAGACAAGATGGGACACTTTAGTAGAAATAAATTGCTTTCAGAAAACTTACAGTTCCAACAAACCTCTTAGAGCAGCTATACTTAAAAAATAAAAATAGAACATTCAGTTATTAACACTATGTAAATGTAGGCTGTTCCTTTAAACAGTAGAAGCAATTAATGTTTGAACCAGCAAGGAGCTGCAGTTTGATAAAAAGCCACCATACTTAATAGGGGGAGAGGGATTAGATTATCACTTGACAAGGCTCCTTCCCCCCTTCCACCATGCTTTCAAACACCAACTTCTCACAGCTAACCTTTTAGGGTGCCAAGTCCCCCAGAATCCCACTTGCCAGCTAAAGATGGGTATATTTTAATTTAAAATCCAATCAAATACAGCTTTAAATTCCCAATAATATAAAACTGCTTTTGCTATCATATTTCAAATAATGAATTTCACTAAACAGCCATAGTTTCTTTCTTTCCCTCTGGCCCCACATGGCCCTGCTGCAATCAGAGAACTAGGAAGGAAAAGAAAGAAACTATCTTCACTCTCTCTTCACTCTCTGCATGATCCTCCTCAATTTAATTAAATTGATTTGGAATTTTGAAATGACCACTTGCCAAATTCCCCAGCCCATTATTCCCAATGGACTTTTCCTAAAGCTCAAACTTTGGCCAGAGTTGGAGCCTACAGGAAAGTCAGACCTTTCTAACAAATTCTAGCTCACAGAACAAACGTGACAAAGATATTCTGCACAAAGACAAACACAGACAAAAATTACATGGAAGAGACCATCCCTCTCCACTTTCCCACATAAAACAGAAATACCCAAGTGCACTTTTTTTTTTCCTTTTCCTCAGAAGACTTGAGTTGGATTGCCCTCTCACAGAGAAAATGATCATCTGACATGCCCCCTCCCCCCCCAAGATGGCTTGGCAGACCAGGGTCAGGAGTTGCCTACCTTCTTAGCCAACCAGGCTCTTATCCTGTAATGTTAACAGAACTCCTTAATCTGGCCCTCACCCCTTAATCTGGATCACCCAAGACTTGATGATCCCAAGGCCCACAAGGATAGTTCAAGGGCACATTAACAGATAGTGCTCTAGGATCACATTGCATAAGTTACCTGACTCTCACCTGGGTTTCATCTTTGAAGACTTGTGTGCCTTTTGTTTGTATCTGAGTGTATCTCCTAGGCCCATTCTTCATAGAGAGGGAGGCTGAGAGTCTGGTCTCAAGGTTGGTTGGAGAACCCAACCTGGTACCTACCTTGAATCAGGATCCTAGCCATCTCTCTGGGAAGCCACAGATCCCGGGCCAAGCCCCTATAAACTGTGTGGGACAAGTTGTAATGCCAGAGAAACTGAGCAAGACAGAGATTAGAGACCAATTTAACAGTATATTAAATGGAGAGAGATACTGGGACTAAATGGATTCATGTTTGGTCCCAGGGCTGGATAAGACTATCATCTCAAAGAATCCAGCACTGAGTATCAGACAGCAAGATTTTTTTATAGGATAACAAGGACAATGACATAATGGGGGAGGTACCTGGATGGGAATAACCTAATGGGGGGAGGCACCTAGGATGACACAATGGAGGGAGGTGCTGGAGAGTTTACTGATATTCTAATGATGTCTAAAATGGCTAAACCTTTATCCTGTCAAACATTAAGAAGGAATGATTATAGCCTAAAGATACAAAACCTTTATCTCATGAAACATTAAGAGGGAAAGGTCATAACCTGAGGCAGAGGAACTAAATAGGACAATGTAGAAACTGGGTCAGGACATTAAAAAGGAACTGTGGCATAACAAGGTGAGGTGCAAGATCCCCTTCCCAATTAACTAAACAGAGACATCATCATTTACACAGAGAAAGCATTTATTTAATCCCTGCAGGGAGAGGCCCAGACACACCTGGGAGCCATCCCAACTCTGCCAAGCGCTTCTGGAACCTGGTCAGCTTCCAGCTTGTCCCAGGATTTAAAAGCAAAAGATGCCAGCCTTCTCATTGGATAGATTAAAAGAATATAACCATCCTTGACCAATGGTCACCTCCCATAGGTCACATCACTTCCTGTAACTTTCTGTATTTCAGATTCAAAGTTCATCCCTCTAGAGATCAAATGACCTCTCTAGGGTCCCATTCTGGGAACAAGGATCATGTGACTCAATACTGAGAAATACTTCATCCAATCAGTTCCCTTCACTACCCATTAACATTGTTATTTTTTTAAATTGTTTACATCTGATTTTATTTGTGTGAAAGGTGTTTTGTAATTGTGTTCATATAGGTTTCTGGATTGTCTTGGCAGGTCCTAAATATTTTATATTGTTTAAAATTACTTTAAATGGAATTTCTCTTTTTGTCTCTTGCACTTGGGCTTTGTGAGTCATATAAGAAAAGCCAATGACTTATGTGTGTTTATGTTATATCCTACCACTTTGCTAAAGTTGTTAATTATTTCAAGTAATTTTTTAATTCATGCTGTAAAGTTCTTCAAGTATACCAGCATATTACCTGTCACTAGAATCCATTTGATTACTTTTTCTTCTGTTACTTTTATAGCTAACATTCTTAGTACTATATTAAATAATAGCAATGATAATAGGTATCCTTTCTTCACTCCAATCTTATTGAGACGGTTTCTAGCTTATTCCCATTGCAGATAATGTTTGCAGATGGTTGTAGATAGATCTGAATTATCACTTTAAGAAATGCTCCCTTTATTTCTATGCATTCTAGTGTTTTTAATAGAAATGAGCACAGTACTTTGTCAAAAGTTTTTTCAGCATCTATTGAGATAATTATATGATTTCAGTTGGTTTTGCTATTGATATGTCAATTGTGTTGATAGTTTTCCTAATATTGAACCATTCCTGCATTCTAAGTATAAATCCTATCTGATCATCCTTAAGATAAATATTGATGCAATTGCCTTGCTACTATCTTGTTCAAAATTTTTGCATCAGTATTTATTAGAAAAATTGATCTGTAATTTTCTTTCTCTGTGTTAAATCTTTAAATGTATAGTAACATTCACTTGTGAACCTCTGAGGATTGCTTTCTAGGGAGTCATTAATGACTTGTTCAATTTCTTTTTCCAAGATGGAGTAATTTAGGCTTTCTATTAGCCTCAGTAATATATATCTTCATAAATATTCATTTATTTTGCTGCAATTGTCAAATTTATTGGCATATAATTGGGCAAAATGTTTCTTAATGATTGTTTTAATTCTTTATTGGTGGTAATTTCACCCTTTTCATTTTTGATACTGGATATTTGGTTTTCTTCTTTGTTTTTTTTTTTTAATCAAATTAACCATTAGTTTATCTTATTGTTTTTTCCTTCATAAAAAGTTTCCCAATTTATTAACTTAATAATTATTTTTTTCTTATTTTACTTTCAAACTTATTAATCTTGTCTTTGATTTTCAAAATTTCTAATATGGTATTCAATTGAGAATTTTTAATTTGTTATTTTTCAAGTTTGTTTAGTTGCATGCCCAACTCATTAATATCTTCTTTATCCATTACATTTCCCATGTAAAGGGAAATAAATAGAGAAATAAAATTTTCCCAAATACTGCTTTGACTACATCACATAAATTTTGATATGTTGGTTTCATTATTGTTATTCTCTTTAATGAAATTATTGATTGTTTCTATGATTTGTTCTTTGACCCATTTATTCTTTAGGATTTAATTGTTTAGTTTCAAATTAATTTTTAATTTATCTTTCCACTGTCCTTTGTTGAATGTAATTTTATTGCATCATGTTCCAACACCCAACAAGGATGATGTGACCTAGAGGGTCACAGACAGTGGGGGAAACTCTGGGTGAGGTATAAGACCCTTCAGCCCAGAGGGAACCTGCTAACAATGTCTGCTTCAGTTCCCCCATCTCCCTTAAAGGCTCTCAGCCTTGCTGAGAAGTCAAGGGACAGTGATAACTTGTGTTTTAATTGAAGCAGAGTGATACCAGGTGGAAGAGTGATATCAGGTGGCAAAGAGTGATATGAGGTGGCAATCTACATATAATAGCAAGTTGTTTATGTGGTTCCATATTTGTAGTATACACTTAGCCCATGCCTAGTGTTGTTTTTGTTACATAAGGGTATGAGGGCATAAAAAGGAGAAAAACCTTGTAATAAATGGACTCCATTTTTCCACCATCCTCAAGAGTCCCACCTCATCATTTCTCCATTAGAATGGTATATTTTAATCACCATGGTGCGGGGGCTCTAGAAAGCAATGGCATGTTTTGTCACCCCAATTTCGGGACTCTAGAAAGCAGGACACAACAGTTCCCCATTACACATTCTATTTTTGTGTAGGTGCCATATGCTACTAAAAAAAAAGGGCATATTCCTTTCTGTTTCCATTTAGTTTTCTCCAAAGGTCTGTCATACATATTTAACTTTTCTAATATTGTATCTACCTTCTTAGGGTTTTTTTGTTTGTTTATTTTTGGTTGAATTTATTGAGTTCTGAGAGAGGACAGTTGAGGTCCCTCACTAGTATAGTTTTGCTGTCTATTTCTTCCTGTAACTCACTACTTCTCCTTTAAGAATTTGGGTACTAAAATATTTGATTCATATATGTTTGGCATTACTTCATTGTATATAATACCTTTTAGGAATATGTAGTTTGTCTTTTAATTAGATCTATTTTTATTTTTGCTTTGTCTGAAATCAAGACAGTAAAAACAGAAAAACGAGGTAAAAACTCTTGCTTTTTACTTCAGCTGAAGCATAATAGATTCTACTCCAGCCCCTTACTTTTACTCTGTGTGTGTCTCTGCTTCAAGTGTGTTTTTTGTAAACAACATATTGTTGGACTCTGGTTTTTTTATTCTTCTGCTATCTGCTTCTGTTTTATGGGAGAGTTCATTGCCCTATCCACATTCACAGTTATGATAACTGGCTATGTATTTTCCACCATCTTAGTCTTCCTCCTGTTTGTCCTCTCTCTCCTTTAAACTTTTCCTTCCTCAACAGTATTTTGCTCCTGTCTACTACCTTCCCTAATCTGCCCTCCTTTCTGTCAGTCCCCATTTCACTCCCATTACTTAAGTTCCTCCCTTCCTACTACTCAGCAGGTAAGATAGATTTCTTTATTGAACTAATTGTGTATATTATTCCCTCTTTAAGACAATACTGATGAGAGTAAGGTTCAAATGATATTTATCACCCACTCTCTCATTTTCCCCTCCACTGTAACAGGTTTTTCAAACTTCATGAGAAAGAATTATACCATTCTACTTCTCCCTTCCTTCTGCATCCAGGTCTTCTTTTTCATCCTTTAATTTTTTTTTATGTTATTCCCTCACATTTATCTTATGTTCATATTCTCTGTTTACATATATTACTTCTAGCTGTTAGCTAATTTGATGAGTTTTCTTGATTCTGGGCATGTCACTTTATCCATTGTGCCACCTAACTACATAAATTAACAGAGAAGGCAGAATTAATTAATACTAATGAATTTTGAAATGAATTTTTCTTTGAATTTAGAATATTTTATATATCAATAATATTAACGAACACTTATTACATTCAAGACACTAGAAATAATAAAGCTATGTTGAAAAGACCTATCTAGAAAGAGATACAAAGTTATATTGATTTCTCATATTGATTCCCTGTATCATTCCTTTATTCATCCATTTCATGATAGGAATAAAGTTTCATATCAGACTGATGAAAAGCATCAGGCTATGCAGAGTTATACTTAGTGATACAGTTTTTAAGAAATACGAGTATCTTCTTGTGTAGGGATATAAAAAGTTTACTTCTATTAAATGCCTTATATTTTCCTTTCCCCTTTACCTGTTTAATCTTCTTTTGGGTCTTGATATTGAAGATCGAATTTTTGGTTTGGTCCTGGTCTTCTCCTTATGAAAGATTGAAATCCTTCTATGTATTTCATTGAATAAGTATTTCTGTCCCCCCAACCCCATCCTTGATGTAGCTTATTTTTGTTAGGTGATTCTTGCTTGTAGTCCTAGCTCCTTTGCCTTCCAGAATATCACATTCTATGACCTCTGATCCTTTATGTCACAGTTAACAAGTCTTATGTAATTCTGATTGGGATTCCCCAATATTTAAATTTTCTTTCTGACCATTTATAGTATTTTTTTCTTAGACCACATAGTTCTGAAATTTGTTTCCTTTGGGGTTTTATTTTGAAATCTCTTTACTGAGGTGATTCATGGATTCTTTCACTTCCTATTTTGCCCTCTAGTTCCAAGATAGCAGGACAGTTTTCTTTGATAATTTCTTGAAGGATACTGTCTACATCCTCCTTTTGAATATGACTTTCAGGTAGCCTAATCTGATACTGTCTCTTCTGGATCTATTTTCCAGATCAGTAGTTTTTCCTTGATGTATTTTATATTTTCTTCCATTATTTCATTCTTTGGAATTTGTTTGATTGATTCTTGATGTTTCACAGAGACATTAGCTTCTACTTGCCTAATTCTAAGTTGTAAGTTGTTTTTTCCCTCAATTAGTTTTTGTCCTTTCTTTTCCATTGACCAATTGTACACTTCAAGGAGTTATTTTCTTCAATGTATTTTAGTACCTTCTTTTCCATTTGACCAATTCTACTTTTTAAGCAGTTTTCTAAACCGTCAATTCTTTTTTCATAATTCTCTTGCATCAGTCTCATTTTTTCCTCAATTTTTTTTCTATCTTTTTTATATGATTTCAAGTTCCTTTTTGAGCCTTTCCATGAATTCTTTCTGGGAGTGAGACTACTTTCCATTTATCTCTAGCGTTTTACTCATAGATGTTTTGATATTGTTGTCCTCTTTTGTGTTTGTATCTTGGTCTTGCCTGTCACCATAATAACTTTCTATGGTCTGATTCTTTTTTGTTTGTTTGCCCCTTTGTTTGGTCTTTCTCCTTTCTTTTAAATTTGAGCTGTGCTCTTAAGGTGGAAGGAGTGCTGTCTCAGGCTGTGAGTCACACTGCAGGCCATGACTGTTTATCTAGAACTACATTCAAGTTTCCCTGAGGCCCATGGTGGGACCCTTGTGTATGGTATTTCTCTGAGGTGTTATCATGGGGGAAGTATGTATTAGTGGGAGCTGAAGGGGGCTGGCAGGTTACCTGGTGCTGAACTGGGTTCTTAGTGGTTATGTCTGTGGTGTGATGAGGCCTAATGAGGTGTTTCTGCATTTCCCCAGACTACACTGAATCCAGTACATGGGGATCTGGCCTCTGGAGATTGCCTGTTTGCTTAGGGCTATGCAGAAGCCTGAGGCTTTGTGCTAGTTGGTACCTGTTTTCCAAGTACCCATTGGGTTGTTATCTATTTGTTTGCCCAGGGCTGTGATGAAACATGAAGCATGTGAATCTGGCTACTGCCTGTTTGCCAGGGGCTACATCAAGGTAGCTGGTGGTTCCTAAAACTGGAGTCTGTTTGCTCCTCTGGTTATAAAAACATATACATGGGAGTTCTTGGTATTAATGTCTGCATACTCCACCACACTGGGACTCAAGATCTTTAGCTGGTTTCCTGAGGTAAGGGTTGCTTTTGACTCACTGGGAAGCTACCT
This sequence comes from Sarcophilus harrisii, assembly GCF_902635505.1. NCBI lineage: Eukaryota > Metazoa > Chordata > Mammalia > Dasyuromorphia > Dasyuridae > Sarcophilus > Sarcophilus harrisii. The sequence goes on from NC_045428.1 coordinate 194,876,623, forward strand.
ATCCTGGATTTCATCACTCCTTCCTCCTTTACCCAAGTGAGATGTACCCCTCTTGACAATCTTCCAAGTTTCCTGGGCTAAAAGATTGTTGATTCTGCTGTTCTTTGGGCTCTAATTTATGAGTGTCTAAAGGTGAACATGGAAGAGTTACAATGATTCAGTGCTTACTCTTCCATCTTGACTCCTTGATTTCTAGTCCGCTGAGTGTTTTAGAGAGCTTAAGGATAATCCAACTGTTTGAATAACTATTCTCTTGTTTTACAGAGAGCTGCCTTAGCAGTTCTTGTTAAATATCTGGGATCAACAATAACCTAGAATGTTTCTTATTTGTGAATTCAGGGAAGAAATTTTAATTACACCCTGTAATATCCGGGCTAGCTCTCTGGTGGGCCTTGGGATCAGGCAAAGCCCTTGATTTTAGGGTGGAGAAGTGAGGGAGACAGGAGAGTCGACATATGGCTGATCCAAGATGGAATCTGGGGCCTGAAGTCTTAAGTCTCAGAGCTGCTGCAAGAGCTGTGCTGAGAGAGAGAGCCCTCTATCCCTGGGACTCCCCTTAAATACCCCAGCACTACGCCATCACCACACCACACTGGGCATACGCAGCTGTAAAACATCACATCACCACATTACCCTAAGTATATGCCAACTAGATTGACCACATCAAGTATGTGCTTAGAGAACCACCATCTCCCACTAAGTACGTACTTGAGTACAAGCACCCTGCTGTCTTAGATTCAAGTACACCCTTTCAGAGTTTTGCCCCACTACATGCCCCAAAAATAAACTGTGTGTTTCTTTTGATCCTATGACATCACTACAAGGTTTATACTAATAAGGAAATCATAAATATGTATATATGAATGTGCAAAGATAATTATATTTTTTCTTTTGTAGTACAAAGAATTAGAAACTGAGGAGGTGACTGTTGAGGAATGAGCAACAAATTATAGAAAACAGATGTAATGGAATATCATTATGTTATAAGAACTGAAGAAGACAGTGAGAGAAACTAAAACTTCCACAAACAGATCCAGAATAAAGTGAGCAGAACCAGGAAAATAATATATATGATAACATTATAAAAACAAAAATTTGAAAGACTTTGAAAACTGTAGTGAACACAATGACCGAACAGAATTCCAGAGGGAATGAAACATGATGACAGAAGTGAAGAATACAAGATGCAAACTGATACTTTTTGATCATGGCCAATGTAGGAATTAGTTTCACATGACCATGTATATTTATAACGAAAGTTTTGTTTATTTATTGGTTTTCCATTGGTCAGGAATAGGAGAGAAAGAAATTAATTTTTCTTAATTGAAAAAAATAATTGTTGTTGTTTTGTTTGTAGAATCAAGCTTATCTCAGATAAGATAGAAAGAAAAGAGGAAGAATCCAGGGTACAACAAATTGGGAAAGAAGATTTAGGGGGAAAAAAAGAGGGGGGATTTCTTTGCCAAATATTTAAGTAAAGGAGGAGAAAATATTTCAAGGAGGAGAAAAAGGAAGGAATGATGTAGAAATGTTTTTAATTGTAAAATACAATAGTAGAGGGAATTCATATGTATGGCCTCTGTTTTCTAAATAAGAAATTAGATTTTACAAGAAGGGGAGGTGGGGAGAAGCAGTATACAAGAATCTAAGGAAAAATGAGTCAATGTGGAATAGCATCCCATGCTTTTGACTCTCAGCTCAAAGTGATCCCACCCAAGGGGTTATTTTGTGATGTCTAAAAGGAACAGAGTTCTTACAATCACACATAAAAAAAATTCTATATCAGTCTGACCTTTAGTCATAACATTCTATTCCAAATAGCTGAGGGAGAGGATTGAGACTTGAGTATTAAGTGACTCAGAATCAAAAGAGCCAGTAAACTATGTTCTGGCTTTAGCACCAAATGAAATATGGAGCAACTTATTTTAACTACTTGGTAGGGGACACATGGGCCATTTGTGTACTTTGGAATTTCTGAGTGAGGGTTACAAAATACTTTCTGCTATTTGGCTGACAAATGCAAGCTGAAATGTCTGTATGCTCAAGATGTATAGTTGCATATGTGCCACTGTTTATCTGTTTGTAAAACATGCCATATGCTGACTGTATAGCATATGGTGTACTTTATGGGAGATCAAATAGAGAAAGAGAACAGGAAAGGAAATACACAGCAAAGGAAAAGGAGAAAACAGAGAATAGAAAGAAATAAATCCCCAAATAGAGACAGAATAAATGTGGGAATTTTAGAGCAGAATGAAACTTTGAAAACATCTAGTTCTACCCCATACAATCAGCAAGGTGCACAGCTGAGAGTACCAGAACTGGAGTCACGAAGACTCATATTCATAAATTCAAATCTAGCTCCAGACCCTTAGTAGCTATGTGCCCCTGGGCAAGTCACTTAAGCCTTCTTGCCTTAATTTCCTCATCTGTAAAATGAGCTGGAGAAGAAAATGACAAATTTCTCTAGTATGTTTACCAAGAAAATCCTAAATCTGGTCATGAAGAGTCCAAAATGACTCAACAACTTCAACCTCTTCTTTTTATAGACGAGGAAAAATGAAACTCATGGAGTTTAAATGACTTACCATAGTGACATAACAAATCAATGGCAAGAATAATGTCACTTTCTGATTCCCAGTCTTCTGTCCTTTCCTCCTTAAAAGAAATCACAAGGGCAGCTATATGGCTAAATCACTAGACCTGAACTCAGGAGGTCATGAGTTCAAATGTGACCTCTGATATTTAATACAAGCTGTGTGACTCTGGACAAGTCACTTAACTTCAATTGCCTTACTAAAAGAAAGGAAGAAAGAAAGAAATCACAGGAAAAAAAAGGGGGCAGGAGGTAGATTTATTTGTTTAGATGCCTTTTCTTAGTACTTGGCACAGGATGGGATGGCATCAAAGGGTTATAATCTACACTTTTGGAGAGAACTCTCAAATTGATGAGATCACAGATTCATTTGTGTATCTGAGTATTTTGAGTATACAAATGTATGTTTTATACTCCTGAACAACTTTTGTTCTTTCTTTAGATTTTAAGTTAATCAATCAATAAAGCTCTGTTAAGAGCTAACTATGTGCCAGGTACCATGCTTTCTTGTATTCCTGATTACAAATTTCTGAAACAGGTTCTTTCCTTTACTCTATATGTTGCTCAGAATTTCAACCTGTTCCATAGTTCAGTTTCTACCTATTCCCATACCTTTGCTGTCTCTGCATGCCCCAGCTACTGATTCTATTGTCCATCAACCAATAACCCTGCCTCTGATTTTAGCTATGTGACAAATCACTTAACTTCTTTGTTTCTCAATTTCCTCATATACAAAATGGGGGCAATAGTATCTGTAATACTTACTGCATAGTTGTTGTGAAAATAAAACATGATTATTTGTTTACTTAGTTTTTTCTTGTGTTTTTTTTCCTTTTGATCTGATTTTTCTTGTGCAATACGAATATGGAAATATGTTTAAAAGAATTGCACATATTTAACCTATATCAGTTTGCTTACTGTCTTGGGAAGGAATCAGGGGGGAGGGAGAAAAATTCAAGGCAGTTCCAATAGGCTTGACATGGAAAATGCCATTCACATCCAGAGAGGGAATTATAGAGACTAAATGTGGATCAAAGCATAGCATTTTCACTTTTTTATTTGTTTTTTTTCCCCTTTTTCATGTTTGTCTGACTTTTCTTGCACAACATGACAAGTATAGAAATAGGTTTAAAAGAGTTGCGAATGTTTAACCTGTATCAAATTGCATGCTGTGGGAGGAAAAAAAAAAAATGGAACATAAAGTCTTACAAAAATGAATGTTGAAAACTACATGTATTTGGAAAAATAAAATGCTATTGAAAAATTTAAATATATTCATATATCTATGTATATGTATATACATATACATAGATATACATACATATATATGTGTATATATATTACACTAACACTATAAAATCTGTCTGTCCTACCCTGAAGATCCCATAGGTCCCTGGCTCTAGTGCCTTTAAGTAAGGACATAGATTGATGAGCAATGAAGTAGTTAGTTACATTTCTCATACTTAAAAGAAAAGATTAACAGAAAGATAAAACAACTCTTAAGAAATAGAAGTCAGCTTTGGGAAATAGGCAAATGAAGTCTTAAAAATAAGAGAGGATGGGAGCAGGTCTGCAGTGTAGTGTGAATGTTGAAAGGATGGGGGCACAGAAGAGAATTCAGTGGCACACAAATTCCAGTATATCTTTTGCTCTGTCTTTCTGAAGAATTTTGGAATTGATTATATGACATGGCACATGCATTGGCACAGGACCATGCAGCATGATGCTTCTGCATCAAAGAAGGCACTGTGCTCTTTAAGGAAAGCAGAACTGCAGTAGGTCAAAAGAAGCACGAGATGTGCAAATTTATAGAAAACTCTATCCCCAAGTATTCCTATGGACTAGTTCTGCATTATATATGGTAGAACATTCCAAGTTTATATTGAACTGATCAGCCATAGTCCAACACTGTACCTTAATTCTAACAGCATTAGAACAAAGCACAACAACCAACCAACTAACTTTCTGCTCCATTCACTCATGCAGTTCTAATCCTATACTCCAGTATTGAAGGTCTCATGACGAAAAATAACTCTGACTTTCTCTTTTATCCCCTTAGCCATGGGGCTCTTCCTTCTATGCATTGACTCTGCCATTCTGGTCCTATCTTTGCACACTCATCCTAGTATACAGTCTTCTTTTGTTTGGCTTCCCATATCCTTCTAATCCCCATTTGGATGAGAGACTAGCTTGTTGGTCAAATGCTGGTCCTATACTCTTTCCACTTCAGTCACAACGTCAGAAACCCTCCCCAGTAATATCAAAATAGCACTCTGTTAGAATCCTTACAAAGTGTTAAGTCATTAGAGTTGATGGAAACAATGCTTGAATGCTTAGGATTTACACCTTTGGGAGAATTCACACATTAGAGCTCACATCTTTGAGAATTCACACATTAGCTCACACATTGGAGTTCACAAGTTTGGGAGATTCACAAGTCAGAAACCACAATCCCACTCTTTCAGAGAAGGAGTCAACCTTTCGGTTCACACCTTTAAGAGATCATATATAAGAAACTCTTAGAGCTTCAGTCAGTCAGTCAGTTCGGAAGATTGCCAGGAGTCAGAATTGAGCTAGAGGTTAAGGCTGGCAGAGCTAGAAGCTAAGGACTAGCAATAAGAGTTCTTGGAATCAAGGAAGCAGATAGGCCTCTAAGAAAACTAATCAGGCTATTTTGGAAGAGACAATAAAAGACTGGATTTTAACTCCTGGCTCCATTTGGAGTAATTATTACTTGGAACTGAAACCAAGGCTGCCTCCAGAAAACCTCCCCAAGAAACCTGCTCCCAGAGAGAACCATCATATATTATACAAAAGAAGAGAACACCACAGTACTCCATTTGTAAAGTGCTACATAAATCTTAAAACACTTTATGAATGTCAGTTATTATATTTTCCCTATTATCACAAAAATAATTTCTTCATACCTATGTTTGATGATTTCTTTATTACTTTGAGTTTTTCATCTGCTAAAGCAGAAAAGTGAATTGTTTCTTCGTTTCCCTACTTCCCGTATTGTCGCCTTTCCTTCCCTACCTATATGCAGATCTAGGAAACTAGCACATAGAGGATGAGAAATGAAAACAAGGGTTATGGTTAGCATTAGGATTAGGGTTAGAGTTATAGGATTAAGGTAGTGGCAGGATTGAAGTTTATGGTTAATATCAGGGTTAGAACTGGTGAATTAAAGTCAGAAGGAAAGACAGAGTCTGAGGCAGTTAGGGTCAGGATTAAGTTTAATATTAGAGTAAAAAGATTAAGGAAGGGATGGGGTTATTTGTAAAGGACTACAGAGTATCGCTAGGGCATTCGCAAATGAAGTGACTGCCCAGGATTAAGTAATCCTGACCTTTACAAATGGCGTCAGATATCGTAGATTGTCGTAGAGCCTCGAAGATTAATATTTGAAAATTAATATTAATATTCGGGAAGAACCAGTAGAAATCCTACCTAGGAGAAAAAGCAGAGAGACCTATGGATCTAGGTACTCCTATGATACCCCTCTGATCAAGCTCAAAGATACAGCTGTGCATACTGCTCATATAAATAGGATAAAGAGCCAGGTGGAAGATCTTTTAACAAAGATCACCTCTGAAGAAAAGTAGAAGATTGTAACCAAAGCTCTGAGATGGCTACCCCCATGCCAAGGGAAAAATCTAGAGCTAATAGAGATGATTGAGATTATAAAGCAAAAAATACAACAGTTAAAAGTTGAGTTAGAGATAGAATGAAAAATCACATTACAAACAATTTACAAAGAGTGAATAGAATTACAGGATGAGATAGAGAAGGGAGAGAAAGCTAGGTTACCACAGCTAGAGCAGAAAGAGTCCAGTGGCTGAAGCTAAGGAGGGAAATCAACACTTAACCTTATGTTGGTTTATCTCTTGCATTATTGCCTTAAGGAATCTATTGACTACCCTGCCTTTGAGATGAGGTTTAGTTCTTTTCATGTGCAAAACTCAGTTTGGATTTTAATTTGGCCTAACTCTGAGTATGCGCCTTTGGGGAATTTTCCAATTCCTAATCCTCCTCCCTCAACTCCACCTTCCTGGGCCGGGGAGGAGGAGGAATAGAAGGGGCAATAATATCATCAGCACTGCCCATTAATCAATTCCAATCCCCCCTAGGTCTTTATTTCAAAAGGTGGGAATAGGCTTTATGGCCCTAGGACTCTTGGCGTCCTGAGGACAGTAATTGCTGTTATGTTCAGAAAGTCTTTAAAAATACAGCTCAGTTTCTAAGCATCCTTACAAGGGTGTGGGGAATAGATAAGGTGAAGAACTTACAGGAATGTATGAATTCTTTTTCTGTATTTTATTTTCATTATTTCTGTGTTTCCCCTATGACCTGTATAATATGTGCAGGCTCATATCTACTTGAGCCTTGGCCAGCTAGAAACATATTTACTTAACCTGAGCTGATGACATTTATTGGCATTTGACATTTATCGATATTTAGTCTATCAGTTGGACCATTGTCTGCTTGATTAAGCCTGAAGGCCTGATTTTCTGTTTCCTAGAAATCAGGAGCTTTCAGGGAAACAGAAACCTTCCATTCCAATCTCCCCAAATAGCAGCAACCAATTAGATGCCTCCCCCTCCCCTTCTCAATGCTCTCTTACTTGTGATGTAATTTCTTGTATAAAAGCTATGTATCTTTACTACTTCTTTAGCTCTCCTACCACGAGTTTTCTCTTTCTTATCACCCAATGGGATGGCTCATCCTCCTGAGGTTTTCAATAAAGTTTTCTGTCTTCTACATCCCTCACAAGGGTATGACCTTGCAGTTGGAGAGAGTGGAGTTCTATGCCTATAGAACTGCAAGGATAGTCTCTGGAGAGTTGGAACTCCCCTTTGTTCACCTTGTGGACTTTTTACTTCCACAGATTGGCTTGATTGCCCAACTCCCTACGAGTATTTATAAAAATGATGATATGGGAAACTGCTACTGTCCTAATCGCTAGTATAGACAATGTGTGATCTGACCCAGGAGGAGAAGTAACATTAGAATTATTGATTCACACTCCTGAAATACAATTTAGTGAAAGTTATTCAAACTTTGACTCCAGGCAAAAGAATTTAGGGATATTATGGACCAAAGCTTTCACAGCTGAGTGCCCTTTGCTCATTATCTGTATTGATAGCAGACCATTGAAAAGGTTGGTAGACACAGATGTAGATAGTACAGCTATTAGAAGTGCCAGCTGGTTTAGTAATTGGTTAAAGACCACAGAAAACACTTATAGTCTGACATAAAAGGATCTATAGTAGCTAAAATTAGTGCTACTTCTTTGAAATGGGAATTTAAATATAAGACAGAAAACTTTATTTTACAGTTGAAGGTTTCTCATTAATCAGTGAGGAAGATATTTCTTACAAAATGGAAAAATTCAGATTTCATTAGGCATAGGATGGGAATAATTTAACCAAGGACATTTACAAACTTCTCTAAGTCCTTGGAATTCCCCTGAATTTGTTATAAAAAGGAAATTTGGGGAATGGAGAATGTGTATTGATCAGAGAAAAGTAAATGGACACGTCAAGACAATGGAAACTCTTCAACTTAGGCTTCCATCTCCTCAATTGCCTAAGGAATGGTCTTTTTGGATTAAGAATTCTATCCCTCTAGATAAGGGGATTTTATAAAGAAATTTATCTTTTTTCAGTGCTCAACATTAATTCAGCTGAACCTTATAAAAGATTTGAATGGACAGCCTTGCCACAAGGCATAAAGAACAGCCCTACTTTGTGTCAAAGGCATGTGGTTGCTGATCTTACTCCTGTGAGAAAAGTATCTCCAAGAGTTAAGGTGGTATTACCTTTAAGGGGAAACAGTGCTTTAGGCTCACAATGCCAGCTTTACAAAAGAAGCTCTAGAAGCTCTAAAAGAGATTGAATTGGCTTTAACTAATATGGCCAAAAAAAACCTCAAAAAGTATTGGAAATATCAAAATTTTGTTACAAAAAAGGCACCCATAGTAATCCTTCATCAAGGAGACAGTATGATGAAGTGGGTGAACCTCCCAGAACAATCAGATAAAAAATTTAAATTTTACCCAGTATTTGTGGTTAGAATTTCGATAAAAGCCATTGAGAGAGTAGTAAAATTATCTGGGACAAGATCTGGTAAAATATGCATGTCTCATACCAATGCACAAATTATTGTGTGTTATGAAACCATCCCAGAGTGAAAAAATTTATTGGCTACAGCTCCAAGCCTTGCACATGGATATGTAAAAAAAAAAAAATTTTGATTCTGCTTATTCAGTAGATGTGGTACAAAGAATTGCCACAGCTCAAATAAAATTTGTAGTTTATACTATATATTATCAGCTCTTTAAAGAACTTGTAGAGCAAGTGAGAGAGCACTCAGGTAGGTATTATATCCTACATGTCCATTTTCATACTGGACTTTCAAATCATATTTTTTATCATCAGTCTGCTAGAGCCTTATATTTGCAAATTGTGATAACTAAAGAGCAAGCTAGGAACATAGTAAAGGCCTGTACAACTTGCTTTTCTTTTCACTCTCCTATGCTCCCTATAGTACAAAACCCTTATGGTTTGAAATTTAATGTTTTAAGACTAATGGACATCACTCACTTTAAGAGGCAGAGCATCCATGTAACTGTGGATATACATTCTCAGTTCTTTATGGTTTCATTCCAATCTGAAGAAGCAGTCAGGCATGTGATCAGACATCTTTCCATTGTAGGAATTTCACATGCACTTAAGACAGGTAATGGATTAGCTTATACATTTTCTGCCTTTAGGTCTTTTTGCATTGAATTTTACTTTGCCCATTCCATTGGCATTTCTTATAACCTTACTAGTCAAGTCATCACTGGACAGACTATTTATATCCCCAGATGTTCCCATTCATACAAGAGAAGGGAATTTTGGAATATGCACAAGATGTGGCGATACATACATGTGACTGTCTGCAATTTTAAAATTCTTTGGATTTTACATTTTTAAATCCTTTTGATTTTACATTTTTAAATTCTTTGGATTTTACTCCAACAATGCGCTTCTGGCACACACAGAAAGTGCAGCTAACTGACAGACTGACTGACAAAGGCCTGGATGTGATGTGGAAAGGTCTGAATGGCATCTGGAAAGGCCCAAGTTGGGTGGGGGTTTGAGACCCCAGGTACATTCTTTTCATTATAGACACAGACCCAACAGCAGAGGAGTGGATCCCTATCAGAAACATTTGTGACCTGGGGATCCAAGAAGAGAAGGACAGAAATCAACCCAGAGGGAGCAGCCAGATGTCAGCAAATCTCCAGACACTGGTGGCAGCCATGTCCCTCCAGACTGTGATACTAGAGACAGCAGATGCAGCTCCAGTGTAGCAGCTGGAATGGACTATGTTGGTGATGTGCAATATAAACAGACTGTTAAATGGACAATGGGCCTTTGTGCTTCTCCCATGGCTACTCGCCATATGGTGGCCTGGGGAGAGGCTTTGTCCTGTGTTTTCTATTTATGGACTATGCCACTAAATCCACCTGCCAATGTTACTGAGACAATGTTATGGGACATGACTTTGCTTGTGTACACTTTTATTTGTGTTTTCTTTCAAAAGATGTATACAAGTGTAACTAGAATTGTGATTAATGTAACTAGAATAGAGACACCCTACCTTATTGATATTTTACCTTGTTGACATCCTTCCTTATTGATATCCTACCTCTTTGGCATATTACCTCCTTGAGTATGACTTTATTGAATGGGTTGAACACTTGGTCACTGTGGAGCCTAGTTCTCATTGACATACTTTTGTTTATTATTCTGCTACCTCTTACCATCCTGGGCATGATACTCTGTGATCTCATGGATTAAGCAAACTATAGCTGATGCTAAAAGTTAGCTTGATGAAATGAGCGGTACCTGCTATACAAGAGAAGGGAATTGTCGGGGTCTTTTTATAATGAGTCAGTCCAGTGCACACAGGAAGTTGTTGAGCAGCCCAGAAGTAATTTCTGTGGCCAGACTGCCTCATGAGCGGGACCCTGGTCATATTGAGATAGCTTCGTAACAGGAGATGGTTCCCTCTCTGATTGGCTGTACATGTGACCTCACAGACTCTTCTTAAACCCAGTACAACAGAAGGTCGCTCTCTTTGTCCTGGGGTAGCTGAACCAAGTAGATGGATAGCCAAGAGAGGTAAGGAATTTGATAGTGAACACATGGGTCTCTTGCAGACCTGGTATTCCCTTGGGAGTTAACAGGTCAGGGCATTATGTGAGCAAGTATAATAAATACTTTTAAGTTTGCACATGGTTGTTCTTGGGTACACTATCAGTTATTAAACTACGGTTCAAGAAATCATAGAGACCTCTGAAGGCCTCAGAAGAGTTGAGTCGAGTTAAAGTTGGTTGACACTGCGAAGGTCAGTGGTCAGAGGATTCTATGAAGCCCTGGGAATTAGGAGAGACTGGCAATGTAAAGGACTACAGAGTAATGCTAAGGCATTCGTAAATGAAGTGACTGCCCAGGGTTAAGTGTTCCTGTACTTTACAGTTATTGTTTAGGATTAGACCAATAATTAAGGTTTGAGTTTGAGTCAGAGGTGGGGATGATTTAGGAGGAGATGTCTGAGACTCATTTAGGATGTGACTTGGAGTCAATTAGGGTCAGGAATAGGCTTGAGAAAGGTGCAAGATTGGGGTTACAATTGGTTTCTTGAAGCTGTTTTAGGGTTAGAGATTAGGATTAATATTGGTGTTAAGGTTAGAGTATGTGAATTAGAGACAGAAGCAGATGGCAATTAAGGTTAGAATTACATATATATATATATATATATATATTTGGATAGAATTGGAGGGTTAAGATTAGGTTAGAGATTAAGATTAGATTAAGAGTTAAATTACTTTAGGAGTGTTAGTCTTGAATTAGAAACAGAGCTGGATTGGGAAGTGGAGATTGAGACTCATTTAAGGTCTGAATTTCTTTTTTTTTTTTTTTTTAAAGGCAGAATTGTTTTACTTCCATCATTTTTATCAAAGTAAGTAATATAGATTGTGAAGAACAGAATAAAAATGATTATCAAGGAGATAACACCCAATACAAGTAAAGAAATGGTAAGAGACAATGTTGATGGCACAGTTATCCTGGAAGAGTCCAAATTACCACACCAGCACAAACTACATCCCAATGTTCCAAAAGAACTGACAGCTATGATTACTGAGGTACTTTCAATGATCTTTGAAAAAAAATTTTGTTTTTTTTATTTAATAGCCTTTTATTTACAGGTTATATGTATGGGTAACTTTTACAGCATTAACAATTGTAAGGTCTGAATTTCGGTCAGTTAGGATCAGTAGAAGAGTTTGAGTTAGATTAAGAGTTAAAGTTAGATTAAGGATGAGGGTTAAATTTAGTCTCTTAATGTAGTATTAGGTTTATGGTTAAGAGTTAATATTACCCTTAAGGTTATAATAGATGAATTAGGGTCCAAGATGGAATCATAGTCTGACTCAATTAGGGTTAGGTTTAGGGTTAGGCTTAGGGTTTGAGTAGGAGTGTTAAGCTTTTGTTAGGGTTAGAGTTTAGGATATACATTAGCATTGGAGTTAGACTAGATGAATGAGACTCAGAGTCTGAAGCAGTTAGGATTTAGAGTTAGAATTAAATTTGGAGTTAGGATTTGGGTTAGTTTTAAGGATAGGGTTACCATTAGGATAAGGGTTAGAGTGGAGCCTTAAGGTAATGTTAGGATTAGAGTTTAGACTTAGAACTAAAAGGTAGGCTTACCTGAATACTGTTTGAGTTTGAAAGAGAATCTGAGTTGGATTAGGTAGTAGAGTCTGAGACTCATTTAGAATATGAGTCCAAGACAGTTATGATCAAGTGTAGGATTTAACTTAAGTTACAGTTGGACAGTTACAATTGGAGACCTCTATGGTTATGACTTTAGTATACTGAAAAGTTTTGTAATTAGCAGAGCTACACAAGGCAGGATTTGAACTCAAGACTTCATGGCTTCAATAATTTAAATGACCTCCAAGGTCACACAGGTGTTATGTTGAGAGTGTCAAAATTTAAACTCAAGTCTTCAGAATCCCAAATCCACTGCTTTTTATGAAAATCCTGAAATAAGTTGAATTTTTTAGAAGTAAATTTCAGAGGAAAGATCCCTTATAAAAATGATAAATAGAGGGCATGAAGTCTTCATAGTCACTCTGAGAAAACAGAAGAAAATGGAAAAGCAAATATATGTATATACACATATGCACATATACATACATATATATGTGTATAGGTATATATATATATTTGTATATAAATACACAAATATATAAGATGTAGTCAATTATAATAATAATTAGCATTTATATAGCACCGTAATTTCCAAAGCATTTAAAAAATTTTATATACTATCCTTACAAGAGCCCTGGGAGGCAAGGACTATTATTATCCCCTTATTTTCAGATAGGGAAACTGGTCAGACAGAGGTATAATTGGCTTGCCCAAGATCACACAGTTGGTAGTATCTGAATGGATTTTCTAACCCCAAGGCCAGAGCTCTAGCTACTGCATCATCTAATTTCCTCAGAATTCTTATTCTAGATAAAATTAAACTCTCTGAAATTCAGCTTTTTCTGAAAGTGACATAAAACTCCCAAGATATTAACAATTAAGCCAAATTTATGAGATTAAGAAAATGACATCCAACCACACTACAGAATTTTAAGGCATTATTCAGGAGGGTCTATTAACAATCCATCCATTTTCTCTGCATCAGAATAACTATTGAAATTCATCCTGCTGTGATTTGTTAGTAGTATTGCTGGCACTCTTACTTGAGCTGACTAATGTTTCACTTGTAATCTGATACCAGAGAAAGCATTGAGGTGTTTAACTTTAGAGGAAAGGAGACTTCATTTGCTTCCCGATCATTCCCTTGTCTTTGAAATTTAATCTTATTCTCTCCTGTAACCAATTTCCTCCTTATTCCCCTCCCCCCATAAAATGGGCCAGTTGTGAGTTTGAGGCCTACAGAGAGGTGCAAAAATTAATTGACTTTTGTTAGCGCAGAAAGAGAGATAGGCGAACACTTGGCAAACCTTTAAGTATTGTATGAGCACTTCTCCTTAAATCCTTCTACCCTTGACAGTCAGATAATGTTTGGAGAAGAGGTGAGAATTCATATCTCTTGCAAGAATTCCTTTTCTTGCCCCTTTAGTGTTCCCTCTATGGAAAGGGACACTATTTGTATAGACTTCAGTTGGATGACTTCATCTAGCAAGGGTCCTCAAACTTTTTAAATAAGGGGTCAGTTCACTGGCTCTTAGACTATTGGAGGGCCGGACTATAGTAAAAACAAAAACTTTGTTTTGTGGGCCTTTAAATAAAGAAACTTCATAGCCCTAGGTGAGGGGGATAATCTTCCTCAGCTGCTACATCTGGCCTGTGGGCTATAGTTTGAGGACCCCTGACTGATTTTCTATCTAAGACTATTTTCAATGATTACAATGCCAATTTGATTCCCCAAGTCCCAAATCCCTGGGACTTTTATTTATACATTGCTCTGTGTATTTTAGAAAACTCAAAGTGAATCACATTTCTGTTTGACACAAAAGATAGTCTATGTCTTTGTTCATTTGCTTGTGGATTAAGAAAAGTCATAAGGCTAAGGTTAAACTTTGATAAACTTTCTAAAATGTTTCTTATTTTGTTGTTGGCTTATTTTGGGAACTTTATGAAATGTTCCTTGTGTGAATCTGCAAAACTTTGTATTTGGAGATAATTGTCATTTTCATTTTTATATGTGGGATTGCATATGGCAATGTAACACTGGCTATTTCAAAGCAGTATGGTGCTGAGGAAGAAAGTAAAAAGATATTGCTTATACCTTTCTATAGGGAGTAAACTGGTCTGAATTTGGTTTGAGGACTGTTTAAAAAAAAACATCCCTGCCTCTTTGTTGGAGATGGGTAATTTTATTTATTTTAATTTTATTTCAATAGTATTTTTTTTCAATTACATGAAAAGATGGTTTTCAACATTCATTTTTGTAAGATTTTGAATTCCAATTTTTTTCTCCCTTTTTTCCTTATCTTCTTCTTCCCCAAGCTAGCAAGTAATATGATATAGGTCATACATGTGCATTCCTTTTTAACAAATTTCCATATGAGAAATGTTGGGAAAGAAAAATCAGAACAACCAGCAGGATGAATACAGAGAGGATTGGCAAGACTTACATGAATTGATGCTGAGTGAAATGAGCAGAACCAGGAGATCATTATATACCTCAACAATGATACTGTATGAGAGTGTATTCTAATGGAAGTGGATTTCTTCGACAAAGAGAAGATCTAGCTCAGTTTCAATTGATCAAGGATGGACAGAAGCAGCTACACCCAAAGAAAGAACACTAGGAAATGAATGTAAACTGCTTGCATTTTTGTTTTTCCTCCTGGGTTATTTATACCTTCTAAATCCAATTCTCCCTGAGCAACAAGAGAACTGTTCGGTTCTGCACACATATATTGTATCTAAGATCTACTGTAACCTATTTAACATGTATAAGACTGCTTGCCATCTGGGGGAGGGGGTGGAAGGAGGGAGGGGAAAAATCGGAACAGAAGTGAGTGCAAGGAATAATGTTGTAAAAAATTACCATGGCATGGGTTCTGTCAATAAAAAGTTATTTAAAAGAAAAGAAAAGAAAAGAAAAATCAGAACAAAAGGGAAAAACCACAAAAAAGAAAAAACAAACAAAAAGGTAAAAACAGTTTGCTTTGATACATATTCATTTTCCATATTCCTCTCTCTGGATGCTCATGACATTTTCCATTCCAAGTTTAATTCTGCTCACTTTACTCAGCATCAGTTCATGTTACTCTTTGCAGGCTTTTCTGAAACCAGCCTGCTTATCATTTCTTATAGAACAATAATATTCCATGTAGTTGATATATTAAAAATAAATAGGGGCAGCTACTAAAAATAAATAGGTGGCACAGTGGATAGGGCATTGACCCTGGTATCAGGAGGACCTAAATTCAAATCAGGCCTAAGACACAACACTTACTAGCTGTATGAATTTGGGCAAATCACTTAACCCTTAGTTGCCTCACAATAAATAAATAAATTCAGTATATCACAGTATAAATATTATTTTTTACTTTTTAAAAATTATTCTATCCCTCCTAATACTCCCTCCTTAAGCAAATGAAAACAAAACTAACCTGAAATAAAATGTTCTCAATATATAAATGCACAATTTATCAAAATGAATCTTTATTTATGATGTCTGAAAATGTATCAATCAATCAATATTTATCAACAACCTATACTATATGTCAAGCACTGTCTAAGCACTGGGGATACAAACAGAGCAAAAATACACAGTCCATGCCCTTAAGGAGCTTTACAGTCTTTTGGGGGAGGCAACGTGCAAGTAAATATATATAAAGGCTCTGTGAGATAAACAGAAAATAATTAAAAGAAGAAAAATGCTGGAATTAAGAGGGGTTAGGGAAGGCTTTAGCAGTGGTTCTCAAAGTATGGTCTTGAGAATTCTGGGGATCTCTGAAATCCTTTTAGAGGGTCTACAAATTCAAAAATAGTTTTTATTTCCAATATGGTAAATGTCTATAAATATAATCCAGATAAACAAAAACTCTTTGGAGAGATCCTCAATAATTTTTAATAGGCTAAAGATACTGAAAACAAAAGTTTGAGAACCACTGCTTTAAGGTCTTTGCATTTTGCATGCATCTTTTCTCTTTCAGGAGTTTAAAGGAATGTTTCTTTATTCTTTTGGAGTCATGATTATCATTTTATTGATCAGCATTCTAAAATCTTTCAAAGTTATTTTTCATAAATATTGCTATCATTATGTAAACTATTCTTTTAGTTTTGCTGATGTCAGTCTTTATCAGTTCTTAGAAGTCTTCCAGGTTCATCTTATTTCCATATACCATGGCAATCTTCATTTACAATGATAATAGCAGCTAGCATTTTCTTTTTATTTAAAAAAAATTATTTATTTTTTTGCAGCTAGCATTTGTATAGCTAGACAGAAAGACAAACAGACAACCCTATGAAGTAATTGCTGTTATTATCTGCATTTTGTAGATGAGAAAACTGCTATTGAAAAGACAATAAGTCACTTGTCCAGGAAACCATATCTATTATGTACTTAAGATAGCAGTAAAATTCCTGTTTTCTTGACAAGCTGAGCTGCCCACCATAGCATTTTATCTTCTTTAAAGTAAATTCTTAATATCTTAATATCTTCATTAGTTCTCTTTTTCAACCTCCCTTTTTGTCTCACCCTCATCATTTCATCATCTTTTTCTCTTTCTTTATATTTAAGACTAGTTTACATCATTAAGTTTTATCTGCTTGGTAAATTTTTGCCCTGCTCTGAATTTCTCAGAAGGAAAGAACTGCATTTTACAGTTTCATCTTTCCTGATGATGATATACCATGTTAAGTTTTTAAGGATTGGTAATTTGATGGAACAGGATAATCTCTCTTTAATTTCTAGTCAGCAATGAGTAATTTTATGTATAGCTTTTTGACATATCATTTGCATTCTCCAGGCAATATCTTTAGATAAGTTAAACTAATGGTTATTCTGTCTTGTGGCTAGATGAAGTTTAACAATTTGCTTTCTACCCTCTGTTTCCAATACTTCTGAATGATTTTGGTACAATTCCTAGGTATTTAAAATCCATATATTTCTTAATATTTTAGAAGATCAATCATTTTCACATCACCTCATGGGTCATTGTCCTCTAATTCTGTTGTTTTGATACATACATATATATATATATATATATATATATATATCTTTCCCCTCCCCCCAATTTACTGATTTTCTATATTTCTGTTGCTCATTCTTTTCTTCTCTTATTGCATTTCCCCTTCTCTTTACTCTTGGAAAATTCAAAGTTATATTGAAACTTTCTACCATCTTTTTGTTTCAACAGTTTTATTTCTAGTCTTATCAGTGTCAGGGTTTCATTTTATTATACCTTTTATTGTGATTATGATTTAAACCAATCTGGAAGATTTTGTGGTTTATAAATTCTCTTCCAGAGGTATTTTTTGTTGCAAATATGTTCTTTTTTTTTTCTTTAAAAAAATTTTTAATTAATAGAAAATAGAAAAGAAAAAAAAATTAAAGAAGAACATTGTCCTGTGCCAAGAAGAATGCCAAGGAGGATTCAAAATATAACAATGAATTTCTAGTTCAAGAAAGGCTATATAATAGCAAGAGAAATTCTATTCATTAGTGTCTATCTTTTATCTCCTTGTAGGTAGTTCTTTTCTTCTCTGCTGTGTACTTTTTTTACTTCGTTCTTTTTTCCTTTTTTATCCCTCCATCTCTTCCAAGGTGGTTACAGATAAGCACAGTTATATTTAATAAATACACACAGAGACATATATACATACATGTGCAAATATATTTACATCCATCCACAGACCCACACACATATACCTATATCTATATACACACATACATAGAGCAATATCCATTCATATGTATATATATATATATATATATATATATATATACTCAAACACTTTCAAATATATATACACACACACACACACACACACACACACACACATATGCCTTTACCTGTATGTAAACATGCATATAAAACAATATTAGTATGGGTGACATATAATGTAAATTTTTCTCTTAATTGAATCTTCAAGCTTGAGTGTTTCTAAGATCAGTGATTACTAACTGTTGGAATCCTAGTGTCAACTCAACTTGAGGTGAAAACTCAAGGGAGATGTCAGAATCCTGGTGTTAACTCAATGGAACTGATACACTGTTTATTGGTTCACACCTTAGAGCGAATCCTTACAAGGTGATAAGTTGCTAATACTGATAGACAATAATGCTTGTGTTCATACCTTTAGAGAGCTCTTATAAGCAAGAAGTATTTAAGTACTCATTGGAGTTCACATGTTTGGGAGATTTCAGGATTTAGTATGAGATATCCGAATTCACACCTCCCTTAATCTCTCCCTTGGAGGGGCGGAGTCAACCTTTGGGAGATCATATATAAAGAGGCTCTTAGCTTCGGGAGGGACTTCAGAACATTGTTAGGGGTTGGAGAGGAGCACTCTGGGAGATTGAGATCCAGGAGCACTCTGGGAGATACGGAAGCCCACAAGCCCTCTCTCAGAGGCAAGAGAGATTCATTACAACTTTCACCTTGGTGCTGGCTGGAGGCTGAAGAAAGCAGAGGCAGAAGCAAAAGACAAACCTGCAAGAGCTCTTAGAATCAAGGAGTCTTCTAAGAAAACTAACCCACCTATATTGGAGACAATAAAAGATCTGAACTTTTATCACCTGGCTGCGTTTGGGTGATTACTGCTTGAAACTGAAACTAAGGCTGCCTCCAGAAAACCTCCCCAAGAAACCTGCTCCTAGAGAGAATTATTATTATTTTAAAGAACAAAAACACCACAACTAACCATACTTTTTCTTTCTTATAAATCTGACTCCTGATCTATGTTGTATTGTTTTTGCACATCTCTTCTTTGCTAGCTCTGCTAAGTCTGCTACTTTAATTCTGCTCCTTAACTAGCCTTGCTATTATTTAATCTCCCCCACTCATGGATACCTCCCTTGTCTTCTTCCTTAACCCTTTGCTTCCTTGTTCACTCATCCCTTTCCCTTTATTTCTGTATAGATGTTGGAGGATGTTGAACCCTTTATGATATATATGTAGTGTTGCCTATTTAGTCTATTCCCAATGTGAAGAGACTTAGAAAATTATGAGACCTCCTTCCCTGTCTAACGTCTCTGGGTCTATTCTTCCTCTCCACTTGATTTGTATTAGTCTTTTTTTTGAACTACCCAATTCCTGATGTCAGTTTAAACATATGACATACATTCATATATAGAAAAAAATCAACAACTGGAAGCAGCTAGATGACACAGTGGGTGGACAATTGGCCCTGAAGCCAGGAGGACCGGAGTTCAAATCTGACTTTAGACACCTAACACTTAATAGCTGTATAATCCTGGGAAAGTGACTTAACCCCAATTACCTTATAAAAAAAGAAAACAACAACCATACCCAAAATCAAACAAACAAAAAACCCAAAAATATAAACCAATTTATCTGCAATGAGTTCCTTAAAATTTGTTTTTATTAAAGCTTTTTATTTTCAAAACATATGCACAGATAAATTTTCAAATATATTCTTTTTTGGAAAATTCTAATCACTTTCTTTTATTTCACAATATTCATTCATTGTACTCTGTCTTCATTTTTGTTTACTCATTTTATCATTCTTCATGATAGTTTTCCTGAGAGATTTTTTTTTTCTATGAGGGTTTATTTCTCTACCTTTTCCCCTTCATCCTTTCATCTTAGTTTGTGTATTTATTGCCATTTTGAGATTGTGTGAGAAACCAAAATTATTCATAATTCCTCATCTGAAATTCAGGTTCAGAGATGTTAAGAGACTCACTTAAAAGTCTTTGGATGACCATCTGTGTTTTATAAAATACAGATCTTCTAAAAAATCATTAGTTATTTCAGATAAGCACTATATTCAGTTATTCAGCAAATATTTATTAAGTATCTACTACATGCAAATATTATGTCCTGGTTGTATAGAGGCACTTTTCTTTTCTTTTTCCCCCCTCAGGTAAAAGCATTTTTGTTAGAGGCAATTGTTAGTACAATGGTTAGGACCTTGGGCCTGCAGTGAGAAAATCAAGTTGAAATATGAACTCACTAAATCTAACCAAGTCTCTGGATTTCTATTAGCCTTAGTTTCCTCAACCATAAAATGGGAACACTAATAGCCTTACCTTGTAGAGTTGTTGTGTGGATCAAATACGATTATGTTTGTAAAAGAGAATTTAGAGTGCCTGACACTCTAGCATTATATAAATGTTTATTCTTTCCCCTACCTTTCCCTGGCATTTCTTCCCAAGAGCAATTTTTCATTTTCAAAGAAGATAAGATCTGAGACATAAGGGAGCTTGAGTTCACTGAACCATCGGTGAAAAGCCAAAACTGCTATATATCATTTCCTACAAAATGCCCATTCAATCCAAAATTGCTATTTATCCAATCAATTCATATAACAACCCCTTTCAAGTGTCAAACATCCTATTGCATATAAAACACAAGCCAACACAGATTTACAAATAGTAAGGATGAAAACAATACCTTATTATTCCATAAAACCCAGGGTCAGATTTTGTACTTTTACTAGACACAGTCTGGTCTGAAGAAACATATTTCTCCTTCATCTCTTTTCATTGCTGATATAGGCAAAGCTGTGTTTCTATCACTTCACCCAGTGGAGATACTCCAGAAAATTGCATTTTTGCTATCCTCAATGAAAAACTTTGATCTAATAACTTAGAGCAGTACTGAAACATAACAGATTTGTGGTCAACATAATCTATTTTTGGTGATGAAATATTCTCTGTACTAGAGACCAAAAGCTAATTTCATAAGATTTCAGAATCACAAACTCCGAATTGCAAGGAGCCTCAACTAGTGCAAGGAGGATATGAATGAAACTATAATCCAGAAAACTGGTTATCAGCTTCAACTTGAAAGGCTTCAGTTAGGAAAAAGCCTTTATTTTCTGACAAAAACAACCATTTTTCAATCAAGTCTGACTCTTCCAGATCCCATTTGGAGTTTTCTTGGTAAAGATATTCAAGTAGTTTGTCATTTCCTTGTCCAGCTCATTTGATAGAAGAAGAAACTGAAGAAAACAGGATTAAGTAATTTGCCTAGAGTCACAGAGCTAGTAAGTGTCTGAGATTAGATTTGAACTCAAGAAAATGAGTCTTTGTAATGCCATATCCAGCTCTCTATTCACTGCTGTCTATTACCTAAGGTAGCCCAACCTGTATTTAAACAGCTTTCATGTTAAGAAAGCTTTTTCCTATACCAAGCCTAAGTCAATATCTGTGTAATTTTCACCCATTTTCTTCTGGGTCTAAACAGGATATATATGTCATCCTTATTCCCTATATCTTAGATGTCAACTATCATAACTTCTCAAAGTTTTCTCTTCTTTAATATGATCCCACCCATCCAAGATCCACAGGGAAAAAATAATGAGGCACAATACTGATTATTCCTTGATTATCTACAACTTCATAGTAAAAAATATAGGCTACTTTCCCCAAACAAATATTTCCCTGAGCCTAGTTAGTGTTTTATTATTTCCCTGTTTTTTTCTCACCCAGTTCATTATAATGTATACATTTGGATTAAAGAATAGTAAATCTACAATTTTCAGGAAGGAGGAACTTTGGTGTATTTGAAAACATCAGGGAAGTTCCTACAATAGAGAGGTTTTAGATTAGAGGGAGGTAATGGGAGGAGGGAAGAATAATGCTTGAGAAGATCTGAAGGGATGAGATGGGAGTTAGGGCATCTAGCAGGGAGAAGGCCCAAGAGGACCTCATGAGATCTTGGGATGGAGGAACAGATAGTGGAGTATGTTGTCAGGAGAATATTAGATATTGTTGTGGTGGTAGTAGTTTGTCCTTTGTTCTTGAAGAGGTCCATAGCATCAGGGAGGTGATACCATGACATGCAAGTAAATTGGATTTGAGTGAGGGAGGCTATGCAATGTTACCTGTCTCGCTTTCTCCTCCAGAGCCATCTGGGTTCAGTGGCCAAATATAGATCAGGATGACTGGAGATGACCCTGGATGAAATGGAAAACTGAAACCTGTTGACGGCCTTTGCTTAAAAAGGCCAAAGTCTTCCATTCTATCATGGGCCATTAGATAAGGAGAAGGGAGGAGAAGGCCATGAAATAGTGTGGACTCCTTGCTGAGAAAGCTGGAGCAGCTATATGGTAGTCTGACAAGAATAGTCCAAACTTGTCACGAACAGTCAAATCCTATTCCTAGGACATCTATTTAGGAAGTTGTAGAAAGCCTCCTGAGAATTATTGATCTTTCATAACTTGATGGTGATTCATATGGAGACCAATAATATCTCTAAAGGAATCCCCATCCAAATACTCTTTTTTTTTTTTTTTCTCAGCTGAAAGTGGAGATAACAAAATTTTTTTTTATTTAATAGCCTTTTATTTACAGGATATATACATGGGTAACTTTACAGCATTAACAATTGCCAAACCTCTTGTTCCAATTTTTCACCTCTTACCCCCCCACCCCCTCCCCTAGATGGTAGGATGACCAGTAGATGTTAAATATATTAAAATATAAATTAGATACACAATAAGTATACATGACCAAAACGTTATTTTGCTGTACAAAAAGAATCAGACTCTGAAATATTGTACAATTAGCTTGTGAAGGAAATCAAAAATGCAGGTGTGCATAAATATAGGGATTGGGAATTCAATGTAATGGTTTTTAGTCATCTCCCAGAGTTCTTTTTCTGGGTATAGCTAGTTCAGTTCATTACTGCTCCATTAGAAATGATTTGGTTGATCTCGTTGCTGAGGATGGCCTGGTCCATCAGAACTGGTCATCATATAGTATTGTTGTTGAAGTATATAATGATCTCCTGGTCCTGCTCATTTCACTCAGCATCAGTTCGTGTAAGTCTCTCCAGGCCTTTCTGAAATCATCCTGTTGGTCATTTCTTACAGAACAGTAATATTCCATAATTTTCATATACCACAATTTATTCAGCCATTCTCCAACTGATGGACATCCATTCAGTTTCCAGTTTCTAGCCACTACAAAAAGGGCTGCCACAAACATTCGTGCACATACAGGTCCCTTTCCCTTCTTTATAATCTCTTTGGGATATAATCCCAGTAGTAACACTGCTGGATCAAAGGGTATGCACAGTTTGATAACTTTTTGAGCATAGTTCCAAACTACTCTCCAAAATGGTTGGATTCGTTCACAACTCCACCAACAATGCATCAATGTCCCAGTTTTCCCGCATCCCCTCCAACAATCATCATTATTTTTTCCTGTCATCTTAGCCAATCTGACAGGTGTGTAGTGGTATCTTAGAGTTGTCTTAATTTGCATTTCTCTGATTAATAATGACTTGGAGCATCTTTTCATATGACTAGAAATAGTTTCAATTTCTTCATCTGAGAATTGTCTGTTCATATCCTTTGACCATTTTTCAATTGGAGAATGGCTTGATTTTTTATAAATTAGAGTTAATTCTCTATATATTTTGGAAATGAGGCCTTTATCAGAACCTTTGACTGTAAAAATACTTTCCCAGTTTATTGCTTCCCTTCTAATCTTGTCTGCATTAGTTTTGTTTGTACAAAAACTTTTCAGTTTGGTATAATCGAAATTTTCTATTTTGTGATCAGTAATGATCTCTAGTTCTGCTTTGGTCATAAAGACCTTCCCCTTCCACAGGTCTGAGAGGTAAACTATCCTGTGTTCCTCTAATTTATTAATAATTTCATTCTTTATGCCTAGGTCATCCAAATAGTCTTGCAATATCCAGGGGCCAATTGATGTTGGGACTCCAGCATAGATTATTGAGGCAGAAGAGGCTCTGTTGCTCAGAATACTAGGAATCTTGGGAAGGCTCCCTTACTCTGGATAAGGGTACTGCCTGGAGAGGACACCAACAGAGCTAGTGGAGCTCAGCAGGGAGACTGGAGATCTCTTAAGTGATCTAAAGCCCTTTAAGGCCACCAGGTTGTAGAATGACATGATTACCTGTTTTCAAGCAGGTATTCCTGGCATCACTTTAAAATACATGGCAATCATTTTACTGCCTGCTTTACAGTAGATTGGCTTCATCAAGTATTAAGAAGTAATTGGAATATTGATGCTGAAGTTACAAGAAAAACCACTGTCGAGTAGTTAAGAAAATTCCTTGAGACTCATGTCATTGAAGATCTGAAAGGAAGATGAGGATCAGAAAACCTCGATGACAACAACAAGCTATTCAAATTTCCTACAACTCTTCCTTTTACAACAGTATCATACAGTCATCCAGAAGTGACAAAATACCACTTAGAGAACACTTCTTTTTTTTTTTTTTTCCTTTTTTTTCTTTTCTTTTCTTTTTTATTTAATAGCCTTTGATTTACAGGTTATATGCATGGGTAACTTTACAGCGTTAACAATTGCCAAACCTCTTGTTCCAATTTTTCACCTCTTACCCCCCTCCACCCCCTCCCCTAGATGGCAGGATGACCAGTAGATGTTAAATACATTAAAATATAAATTAGATATCCAATAAGTATACATGACCAAAACGTTATTTTGCTGTACAAAAAGAATCAGACTCTGAAATATTGTACCATTAGCTTGTGAAGGAAATAAAAAATGCAGGTGGGCATAAATATAGGGACTGGGAATTCAATGTAATGGTTTTTAGTCATCTCCCAGAGTTCTTTCTCTGGGCGTAGCTGGTTCAGTTCATTACTGCTCCATTGGAAATGATTTGGTTGAAGAGAACACTTCTAAAGAGAAGAAAGTATATTTAAGGTATGGCACTTATCCTGCAGACAAAAACTTGTCTATCAGGAAATATTATAAGTGAAATTTGGAGACATATTCTGATGCATTTACAAATCATTTTGGATATGCTATCTTTAGAAGAAATCTTGTATCCAACACAAGTAATGCCTCAGTATAAACCATAATATGACTAATAGAAGGAAAACAAAGCAGCAGATTGTTCTCACTGGAAATTGATTATTTGCTATGGGAACAAGATCATCAATGAAAACATTTTCCTGATTGATGCTGTGCTTTGCTGAGGAAGCTGATTATAATGAACTGTTTGCTACAAGATTAGTTTCCATTCTGATGAATTGTTATCATGAAAGTCTTCAAGTGCTGTCCCATTTACGGGCCTGCTGTGGAGAAGCATCTGGATTACCTGAGGAAGGGCCTTGAGATGAACTGATTGTTGCTTTGCCAACTTTCTCCTATTATAAACAAATAAGCATCCAGGAATTTCTGTCTCTCAGGCTGAAATTGTTGAACTTTTGGAGAATATGCACAAAGACAAAAATTTACCTTTAAAAGAAAAAAATTAAAGAATTTTTGAAGAATTTTGATTTTGTTTAAAATTATTTAAAATGAAAATTTTAAAGTTAAATTTAATTTAAAATTTAATTAATTTAAATTTGAGAAAGCCAGAGTTCCATAGCCTTAGATACTAATTGATTATCATATGATATTAAATGAAGCCATATACTGTATGTATATATATGTTAGGCACTTTGCTTTTCCTGTCCTTTCTGAAAATTAGCATGCCAAAGAAGTAGAAAGGTGCCAAAGTAGTTTAGTGATCAGAATGCTCATTGTTTACTCTGGGGGAGCACAAGGAATCCAATAGGTCTCAATGAAGAAGAAATGAAAAATGAAAGTGTGATTAATAACCAAAAGGATGCTGAGTATCTCATTGCAAAGGACTAGAAAAACTATGATGATATGTGCCAGAAGTTAATGTAGTTGACCATTGACCATAGAATGATTGAGCAGCAAGACTAATTCAGATTTAAGTATGCTGGGTGGACATGTTGTGAGATGAAATATAGAAATGATATGATGTGTTGTGGATGATGTTGTGAGATGAAATATAGAAATATGATTCAGGTTGCTAGTTAGCCATGCATTTCAAGTATAACTTGGTGAGGAATTTTTATAACTTTTAGTGTCACATATTCTTTCCATTTGGTATTCCTATGTAGTTTTCCATATTTTTTTTTTTTACATATTTTTGTGTATTTGTTGAAAGTATAACATTATAAACAAATGAGAAGAACATAGGATAGTTTACCTCTCAGATCTGTGGAGGAGGAAGGAATTTGTGACCAAAGAAGAACTAGAGATCATTATTAATCACAAAATAGATAATTTTGATTATATTAAGTTTAAAAATTTTTGTACAAACAAAAAAAATGAAGACAAAATTAGAAGGGAAGCAATAAACTGGGAAAACATTTTTACATTCAAAGGTTTTGATAAAGGCCTCATTTCTATATAGAGAATTAACTCAAATTTATAAAAATTCAAGCCATCCTCCAATTGATAAATGGTCAAAGGATATGAACAGACAATTTTCAGATGATGAAATTGAAACTATTTGTAATCATATGAAAAGGTGCTCCAAATCACTGCTGATCAGAGAAATGCAAATTAAGACAATTCTGAGATACCACTACACATCTGTCAGATTGGCTAGAATGACAGGGAAAGATAATGATGAATGTTGGAGGGGATGTGGGAAAACCATGACACTGATACATTGTTGGTGGAACTGTGAACGGATCCAACCATTCTGGGTTGGGACTATGCTCAAAAAGTTATCAAACTGTGCATACCCTTTGACCCAGCAGTGTTTCTACTGGGTTTATATCCCAAAGAGATCTTAAAGGAGGGAAAGGGACCCACAGTGTAAAAATGTTTGTGGCAGCCCTTTTTGTAGTGCCTAGAAACTGGAAACTAAATGGATGCCCATCAATTGAAAAATGGCTGAATAAATTATGGTATATGAATGTTATGGAATATTATTGTTCATATTGTATTAATACAATAATACAATCAATATTGTATTATTGATTTTGTGTGCAGTTAGAACTGGTTGAAATTAACAGTTTGATTGTGCACTTAGTTTCCTCTTATAATTTAAGTGAATTGCTAGCACCATGTGAATTTATTTAATTATTTGTATTTGTGTATTTGTATTGTCATGTCCCTTTGTGTATGCTTGTATTTGTGTATTGTGTATACTTTGTTAGTATTATCTTTGTGGGTTCACCTTTAAAAGGGAACAGATATGTAATAAAAATGAAAGGGAGTTTGAGGCAGTATTCATCAACTCTCCTCCATACATTATTGTATGACCAATAGGATGAATACAGAGAGGTCTGGAGAGACTTACATGAACTTATGCTAAGTGAAATGAGCAGAACCAGCAGATCATTATACATGGCAACAACAAAACTACATAATGATCAGTTCTGATAGACATGGCCCTCTTCAACAATGAGGTGATTCAAATCAGTTTCAATTGTTCAGTGATGAAGAAAGCCATATTCACCCAGAGAGAGGCCTGTGCAAAGTGAATGTGAACCACAACTCAACATTTTCATGCTTTCTGTTGATGTTTGCTTGCATTTTGTTTTCCTTCTCAGGTTTTTTTTTTCTTTCTAGATCTGATTTTTGTTGTACAGCAAGATAATTGTATATGTATATATATATTGGATTTAACATATTTTAATATATTTAATATGTATTGGACTACCTGTCATCTAGGGGAGGGAGTGGGGGGAAGAAGGGAAAAATTTGGAACAGAAAATTCTGCAAGGGTCAATGTTGAAAAATTACCCATGCATATGTTTTGTAAATAAAAAGCTTTAATTAAAAGAAAAGAAAGTATAACATTTCCTTTGCTTTCTGACATATTTATTGTATTTCTATCTGGTTTTTCAACTAGTTGAGATGTATTGCTGTGTTAAGTGTATAGAAGAAATGTAAGTCTTTGGTCTGGGCCTCCTAACTAGTCTTTTTTTGTCTACTTGGAGCCATTTTGGGCTCACTTTGAGGAGAGCATCTTTCATAGACACAAGCCTTAGCACAGGGTTAATGCCAATAGAGTTTTTTGCAAAATTCCAGTAGTACTTACTCTATGTGTCTCATGGTGAAGAATGTTTAAATTAAAAAAAATTTTTTTTTTGAGTTTTGGAGACCTTTTATACTAGACCCACTTCCTTTCCACTATTTTCTCCATTATTTTCTTTGAAATTATTATTATTATTTTTTTGTTTCTCTACATTATTATTTTGCTCCTCTAAAGGAATTCTTTGGTAGTTGGTATGGCTCTGAATAAAATCAATTAATTTATGTAGTATTGTCATTATGTTATTTTGGCTCAGCAACATGTAGTTTTCTTGTTTATCTCTTTATATTAAGCCTATGGATTGTGGGGTTTATTTTCTGCATGTGATAAATTTTATTTATGTAAAAATTGCTTACATAGTTGATTTTGTGTGCAGTTAGAACTGGTTGAAATTAACAGTTTAATTGTGCACTTAGTTTCTTCTTATAATTTAAGTGAATTGCTAGCACCATGTGAATTTATTTAATTATTTGTATTTGTGTATTTGTATTGTCATGTCCCTTTGTGTATGCTTGTATTTGTGTATTGTGTATACTTTGTTAGTATTATCTTTGTGGGTTCACCTTTAAAAGGGAACAGATATGTGATAAAAATGAAAGGGAGTTTGAGGCAGTATTCATCAACTCTCCTCCAGAATAAACATGTGCCTTTGAAATGTATAAGAAATATGGTTCTGGAGGAAGCTAGGTAATGCAGTTGATAGAGCACAAGCCCTGAAGTCAGAAGGACCTGAGTTCAATCTGCTCTCAGACACTTAACACTTCATAGATGTGTGACTCTGGGCAAGTCACTTAATCCAATTGCCTCAGCAAAAAAAAAAGGAAAAGAAATATGATTCTGACTGTCTCTTATATTGCCAGGATTAGGTTGATTTGACCTGATTGATGACCCTAAACTTTGTCAACATCAATGGGGCAGCTTTGATAAGATCAAATTAGAGTATTTAAGACAGAAACACGAATAAGAAACTCAATCTCTTGAATAAGACAGCTATAATAAATGGTATTTGGGACAAAGGAAAGAGATTATAGGTCTGAATGAAAATGAATGAAAGGATTAAATCATTTGAAAACTTCTTAATAATCAAAACTCCTCAAATGTCTAAACTATATCCACCTTTACCAATAGAAACATGAAGGAAGTTCCCTAAGAGGGAACAGACTTTGACTAGAATACTGATGGATCCTGCTTTAGAAATGAGGAAGATTTGGTTGTTAGTTATGGTATCACCATAGTCACAGAAATGGTTGAAGCTTCATCGTTACCTGATGCTCATTCAGCTCAACAAGCAGAACTCAAGGCAGTAGCCAGGACTTATGAATTAGAAAAAGGCAAAAGGTTCAATATCTACACTGATAGCAGGTATGCATTTGGGGTGGCATGTTGGAATCTTTACAAAGTGTTAAGCCATTAGAGTTGATAGAGACAATAATTATCTAATTTGGCATGGTTCAATATGATTGATTTGATCTTAGAAGGAGATATTTTGGGCCAGAACTTGAAACAAGGTACAAAGTACAACTGATAGAAATGATGCTTGTGTTCACACCTTTAGAGAGCTCATAAGTATCTAAGTACTCAATGGAGTTCACACGTTTGGAAGAGTTCAGGGTTTAGAAAGAGCTATCCGAATTCACACCTCCCTTAGGGCCAGAGAGCAGTCTGGGAGATAACCCAGAATCCCTCTCTCTCCAGAAGGAGGAGTTAACCTTTGGGAGATTATATATATACAGGAAGCTCTTAGAGATTGAGAGAGTTTTACTTGAGAACATTCTCAGGAGTCTGAGAGGAGCACTATGGAAGAAAACCTACAAGCCCTATCTTCGAGGCAAGAGAGATTCATTGCATCTTCCACCTTGGTGCTGGCTGGAGGCTGAAGAAAGCAGAGGCAGAAGCCAAGGACAAAGCTGCAAGATCTCTTGGAACCAAGCAGAGAGATAATTAAAATTCCAAGGCACAGTCAAGAATATAGCCTGTGGAATTGATTTGGCTGATCAAGCAGCAAAAAACCATAACTTCAACTCCCCATATTCCTGGG
This sequence comes from Sarcophilus harrisii, assembly GCF_902635505.1. Taxonomy (NCBI): domain Eukaryota; kingdom Metazoa; phylum Chordata; class Mammalia; order Dasyuromorphia; family Dasyuridae; genus Sarcophilus; species Sarcophilus harrisii. The sequence continues at coordinate 194,906,830 of NC_045428.1, forward strand.
GCATAGCTCCTGTATCAGAAGTTCCTATATGGAACTTTCACTTTGTCCCGTAGGTACTGTCTTAGCATATTCATCTCACCCTGAAGGTCTGCCTAAACCTCTTAGCCTAAGGAAAGAAGAGAATACTATAACCCAGAAGAGAATGCCTATCACAAAGCAAAAAAACTTCCAAAGGAGGTATGTAAACTTGATAAGACTATGGGATTATGGAGTGTCCTGAATGGACACTTGTAATATTCTCTAAGAATTTATCCCTCCCTATGGAAGACCTTCATTCATTTAGCCATTGGGAGGGAACCTGACAAGTTGGTGGAATTAGGCCAAGAATATTAGTGGAGGGTTTTTATAGGGCTGCTGTCACCATCTATGAGATGTGTCCTTCCTATTCCAAGCACAATGCATCCAAGCCTTTGAAACCAGCTTGAGGGCAGTTTCCTCTCCCAGACGTACCTTTTGAAACCTGGCAGATAGATTTCATTCAGTTGCCAACTGCCCATGGTTATAAATAAGTTTTGATTATGGTCGGTATCTTTTCTCCAATGGGTGGAAGCTTCTGGGATAGCAAAAATCTTTTAGAAAAAAATCATCCCATTATGGAGGGTTCCTAAAGAAATATATTTCACATTTCACAAGAGCTTTATTAGCTAAGCTGCTTTCATCCTGGCCAGTCACTTAGTACATCCATTATACCTATCACCTCCCCCTCCTCCCTTCCCCCCCCCCCCCCCCCCCCCCCCAGTCCCCAGGGATATTTGAAAGAGTTCATGAGATACTTAAAACCTCCCTTGCTAAATTCTCTGAAGAATTGGGTATCCTCTGGTCCAAAGTCCTTCCTTTAGTCCTACTAAGTCTTACATACAGACAATTTCATTCCCATAAACTCAGTCCTTATGAGATAACAGGATTTCCAATGCCACTATACCTGTAAATGGGAAGTATGGAAGCTAAAGGTTCTCTCCTTCAATATTATATTGTATTGGGTTGGTTCAGAAAGTGTCAGAGATTTGCCAACTTGTCTCTCAGTCCCATTCTTTAGGAATTTCAACTGAGGCTCAGCCCCTAATCCAACCAGGTGACTGGGATTATGGGAAATACCATCTCCAAAAGCATTCCTTGGAGCCAAGTTGGAAAGGTCCTGCGCACTACCTCTCCTGTAGTCAAACTGGGAGTGGAATCCTGGATCCACTGTCACATCTTTAAAAAGGCAGTACTGCCTACCTGGCTTTCAGAACCTATAGGTGACCTGACCTTGAAAATCAAGTAGAGTCTGAAGGTAGACAGTTGTCCCCAAGATCCCAGGATGAGAAATAAACAGCAGATTCAGACCACCAACCCCAAAACCAAACGGCCTGAGCTTTGCAATTACTTTATAAACTAAGCCTTTTCTCTTCTTGCTACTATGTTATCATGACCAACCTCAATGTTCATGGAAGTAGCAATTTTCTTCCTTCAACTTTTACACTGTATTTCTTTTTATGTTGTTCTACATTATATCATAAACTTTCTCTCTTCTGGAAAGGCCTCTGTGTTTTTGTTTACACTAAACCCAAATTAACTATGCCCTGTTTCCAGGGAATCACTCCACTGAAGTTCCTCTGCAGTTAAAAGTTTTCCCCCCATGGATTTGCTTTCCTGCCTTTTGCAGTCCTGTTGACATCTGTCAAATCCCTTACTGGTACCCACCTCGGGAACCTTTCAACAGAACTAGCCATGGGCTTGGAGTGTGCAGGGAAGCTTGTCACCAACTTCCAAATGCAGGTTGATTTATTTGCCCTCATGGTACTGCAAAATTGTAGGATGCTGGATACTCTAATGGCTGAGAGGGAGGGGGCCTGTCATTGGGGAGGAATGTTGTTTCTATGTCAACCAATCCTCTCAAATAGAGTAAGACAGTGTTCTAAACAAGCAAGCAGAAGATTTATGGAATAGGGGTCAGAACATTCTGAAGAATGTCTCCCCCCTACCTTCCTTTGTTCTACTCTCCTGGTTACCTGAAAACTTTGGCAGTATTCACTATTCTGCTTTCTTTGGTCTGATGTTTCTCTTTCTTTGCCTTGCCATCAACCTTGGCATTAGTTTTGTAACTCACTTATTTTTACATAAAATCGAAGTCTTAAATGAATGCTCTTCATCAATCAAGGTCATCCCCATCTTTTGTCCAAAAGAAAGGAATGAGGAAAAAATTATTGTGATTTTCATAATATCACGATGACATGATATATTTAATGCATTTACTGATAATTTAGATTTCTCAGAATTGCCTCTCCTAGCTTGGGAGTCAGTCTTGCAATGCAGCTTGAAATGATCGATTGATTTTTGATAATACTCTCCTGTGTATGCTGAATGAAGTGAATCAAAGATTGTAGAACCTGTTCCTGTCACAGAACACTAGTTCTGTCCCCTCACCAAACAAAGACCCTGGTGATTTGAAACAATCATGAACTATTCCCACAGTACTGAAGAACATCCATATTGTCCTGAATTTGTGGGCTTGTTATGGGAAGCCATTGGTCATTGTTAGTGCTAGAGTTAGGATGAGGAAAAGGTATAAATATACAGATCAGATTAGGATTAGGGTTATCCTTAGATGTAGGGATATGGATAGAATTGGGGTGAAAGATGGGGTTTTGAATAGGGCTGGCCATGAAGTCAACAATTAGACTCATGATCTCATTGCTGTAGGCAGTTATAGGTGAAGAATTTCTACTAGTACAGACCTCTATAATTTATAGTTTTAGAACACTTAGAAATTTTGTGACTAGCTGTGGTACACAAGAGAGGTTTTGAACTCAAGACTTCCTGGCCTCAATAAGTTAAATGACCTCCAAGGTCACATATATGTTAAATAGCAATGTCAAGATCTGAACTCAGATCCTTAGAGTCCCAAATCCACTGCTTTTTATGAAAGTTCCGAAATAGGGGCAGCTAGATGGAATAGTGTATAGAGCCTTGAAGTCAGGAGTATGTGAGTTCAAACTGGCCTCAGACACTTAATACTTCTAGCTGTGTGACCCTGGGCAAGTACTTAACTCCAATTGCCTCAGAAAAAAAAAATCCTGAAATAAGTTGACTTCTTTAGAAGTGAATTGCAGAGGAAAGATCCCTTTAAAAATGATAAATAGAGGGCATGAGGTCTTCATAGTCACTCTGAGAAAATAGAACAAAATGGAATACAAAAATAAATATATATGTATATATGCATATATGCATGTATATAGATGTATGCAATTTACATACATACATACATCTACATATGTATATCTATCTACATATAAATGTATATATATATATCCACATATATAATACACACATTTACATATATATATTGACCTACATATACATGTATACACATATATCTACATATACATATGTACACACACATATCTACATACATATATCTATCTACATGTATATGTACACATATATCTACATGCATATATATACATACACAAATATATGATATAAGGTTTGGTCAATGATGATAAGAGCTAGCATTTGTAAAACTTCAAAGCATTTTATAAATTTCATGCCATATTATCCTCACAACAGCCCTGGGAGGCAAGAAATATTATTATTATCCCTTTTTTCAAATGAAGAAGCTGTGACCAGCAGAGGTATAATTGACTTGCCCAAGATCACACAATTGGTAAGTATCTGAATGGATCTTATAACTCCAGGACCCGTGCTATATCCACTGCACCACTTAGGTGCCTCAATGAATCTTGACTCTAGACAAAATTAAACTCTCTGACACTCAGCATTCTCTGAAGGTGATACAAAACTCCTAAGATATTAACAATTATGCCAAATTTATGAGATTAAGAAAATGACATCCAACCACATACAGTATTTTACCTATTATTCAAAGGAATCTATTAACAATCCATTCATTTTCTCTGTACCAAAGTTACCATTGAAATTCAACCTGCTGTGATTTGTTAGTATTGCTGAGACTCTTATAAGAGATGATAAGTGTTGTAATCTGATAACAGAGAAAAGATTGAGGTGTTTAACTTTAGAGGAGAAGAGACTCAACTCCACTTGCTTTCAGCTCATTCTCTTGCTTTAGAAATTTAAATCTTATCCCTCCTCATAATTAATTTCCTCCCTATTCCCCCTCCATAAAATGGGATGATTCTGAGTTTTAGGGTTACTGAGAGGTACAAAAAGTAATTTACCTTGGTCAGTTCAGAAAGAGAGGTAGGGGAATATATAGTGGATCAAAGGTTGCCTGGGCCTACTTTCAAATTCCACCTGTTCACCAACTTTGTGTACACCGACATGCCACTTAAATTCTCTAGGCCTGATGTAATTCTCTGGCATTATAAGTTACTAAGAGCTTATGGCTAGCCAGGAGGTGATTTAAATTCCCAAAGGAGATGATTGAATCCCCTTTAACTTCTGGACCTATCTTTTAAATAAAAGAAATGTGTCTTGAATGTCATAATGATTGTTTCAAAAATCAGACATGGAATTTTACTAGCATTAGGAAAGGAACAAATATAATTCTAGATAGATATAGAAAGAGTAAATATGAAAAGAAAAAAAATTAAGAATTTCATTAGACAGGGGTTCAAGTCTATGTAAATTGACAAAACAATAATCCCAACAGTTACTGTGTGCAAAGAATTCTTTGTAAATTGGAGGAAAGAGAAGAGAGAGATGAAGTTTAGATAAAGCACAGTCCTTGCTCTCCTAGTCTGGTATCCCTTTTGAAAGTCAGAGTAACAACTGCAGCAAACCTAATCTCTATACGCCCCAATGTCACCCTTGTTCCTCCTGCTCCACCCTATTTCTGTCAACAGAGAAATATACCCTGAATTTTATTGGAGCCATCTGGAAAGATCTTATAAGAGCTTATTGTTAACTTTTTGGTGAGCATTTACACCTCAGAAATACACAATTGATACAAATCAAGAATTAGTTATTTTTTGATTGTCTAGATTTAAGAAAGTATTAATAATGAAGTGTGTTTTGATGAACCTTTTTTTTTCTCTTGAGAGCCTCGTTGTTAAACATTTAACAGTACATCCCTGAATGTACCTATTCAGTAAAAAAATAATGAGCTCTTTTGTGTGCATTAATTGTTTTATTTGTTCAGTTGTTTCAGTCATGACCTACTTCATGATGCCATTTGAGGTTCTTGGCAAAAATTCTAGAGTCATTTGCCACTTCCTTCTCTAGCTCATTTTATAAATAAGGAAACTTTTGAAAAGTGTCTCAGGGCAGATTTGAACTCAAGACTTCCTGGTACTCTCTCTACTCACCCACCTAGCATCTCCATTATGTTTACAGCATCCTTTAAATTTTGCCTACATTTTCACCTGTCAACCTCTACAATTATACTGTACCCTTCTAGAATTTGTCCTTTAATCCCACTATGTCCCATGTAGTAATGTGATTCATTCGAGTTTTTAAAGTTTTTCTTATTTAATATTTTATTTTTCCCTAGTTACATGTAAAACAATTTTAACCTTTGTTTTTAAAACTTTGAGTTTCAGATTCTCTCCCTTCCTCTCTCCTCACCTTGCGTTGAGAAAGCACATGTAATATTATGGAAAATACTTCTATAAAATTATGTTGTGAAAGAAACCATAGATTACCCTCCCCCAAAATAAATAAATAAATAAAAATCAGGAAACAAACTATATTAAAACAAACTATATTAAAAAGTAATCATCAATCTGTATTCAGATACAATCAATTCTTTGCCTGAGTATGGATAACATTTTTCATATATGTCCCTCGGAGTTGTCTTGGATCATTGTTGAGAATGGCAAATCATTCACAGCTGATCATTTTACAATATTACTGTTGTCTGTACACAGTACATTTTGCTTTGCATGAGCTTATGGAAGTCTTTTCAGGTTTTACTGAAAGCATTTTGCTCATTATTTTTTATAGCATAATAATATTCCATCATCATCACATACTATAATTTATTCAGTCATTTCCCAATTGATAGGAATCTCTTCAAGTTTCCACCTCCTTGCCAAGAGAAACACTTTTGTAGATACAGCTCCTTTCAAAAAGTCTCTTCTGGAATACATGCCCAGTAGTGATATTGTTGGGTCAAAAAATATGCATGATTCTATAGCCTCTGGGACATAGCTGTGAACTACTCTATAGAATGGTTGGATCAGTTCACAACTTCACCAATAAGGCGTTAATGTCTCATTTTTCCCACATTCTCCCCAACATTTGTCATTTTTCTTTTCTGGCCCATTAGCTAATCTAACAGGTTATGAGGTAATACCTCAGAATTGTTTTGCATTTCTCCAGTAGTAGTGAGTTAAAGCATTTTTTCCCATATGGTTATAAATAGCTTAATTGCTTCATCTGAAAACTGTTCCTATCCTTTAACCATTTATTGATTGGGGAATGAGTTCCATTTTTTATAAATATGACTCAATTCCCTATATGTTTAAGAAATAAGGTCTTTATCAGAGAAACCTGCTTCAAAATTCTTTTCACAAATACTATTGCTAATTGTTTTTCTCCCCCATATATTCTATTCTTTCTTCTTTCATCCTATTCCTCCTCAAAAATATATTGCTTCTGACTATTCTCTCTCCCAATAAAACCACCTTCTCTTCTCAAATCCCAGTTCCCTCCTATTTTCTTGCCCAACTGAGTGTGTATGTTATTCCTTCATCTATTCTGATGAAGCAATTCTTTTAAATGCCATGATAATTAGAAAGTTCTTATAAGTTACTAGTATCATCTTCCCATATAAATGGATAAACTTGATTAAGTCCCTTATGATATCCCTTTCCAGATTACCTCTATATGCTTCGTCTGAGTCCTATATTTGAAAATCAGATTTTCTATTCATCTCTGGTCATGAATACTTGAATGTCTTCTATTTCATTGGATATCCACCTCTCACTTTGAAGGATTATGCTCAGTTTTCCTGGGTAGGTGATTCTTGGTTGTAATTCTAGCTCCATTTGCTCTCTGGAATATCATATTCCAAGCCCTCCAGGCCTTTAATGTAGAAATTGCTAAATCTTGTGATATCCTGACCATGGCTTCACTATACTTGAATTGTTTCTTTCTGGAGTCTTGCAATATTTTCTTCTAGGATTGGGAATTCCAGAATTTGACAATATTGCTGGGAGTTTTCATCTTGGGATCTCTTTGAGGAGGTGATAAGTGGATTCTTGCAATTTGTAGTTTACCTCTGGTTCCAGAATATCAAGACAGTTTTCCTTAATAATTTTTGAAAGGTGATATCTAGACTTTTTTTGATCATAAGTTTTCAGGTAGAGCTACATTTTAAAAATTATTTCTCCTGATCTATTTTCCAGGTCAATTGTTTTTCCAATGAGATATTTTACAATTGTTTTCTATTTCTTCATTTTCTTGGTTTTATTTTATTGTTTCTTGATTTCTTATCATTATTATCTTTAGTTTGCTCAGTACTAATTTTCAAGAAATTATTTCTCTCATTGAACTTTTATACCTCCTTTTCCACTTGACCAATTTTGCTTTTTAAGGCATTCTAATTAGCTTTTTATATTTCCTTTTGCATCATTCTCATTTCTCTCCCCAATTCCTCCTCTACCTCTCTTGTTTTATTTTCAAAACGTCTTTTGACCTCTTCCATGACCCAAGACCAATTCTTGTTTTGTTGTTTTTTTTTGGAGGCTTTGGATGTAGGAACTATGTTTTTGTTATCATCTTCTGAGTGTGTATTTTGATCTTCCTTGTTATTTTAGTGGCTTTCTATGGTCAGAATGTTTTTTTTTTCTAGTTTGTTTATTTTCCCAGCCTATTACTTGACTTTTAACTCTTTGTTAAAGTAGGGCTCTGGTTCCAGGGTGAAGAGTGCAATGTTCCAAGTTTCAGGTGTTTTGTGTAGCTGTTTTCAGAGATCCTTCTAGGGAGCCATATTCAGATCTGAGTATGGGCATTGTTAAGGACCATACCTAAGTGAAGGGGCAGGTCATTTCTCTGAGGGCCTCCACAGCTGTGAATCATAACACTTGAAGGAATTGCAAAGCAGCCTTTGCAGATGTTCCTTGTGGTTTGGGAATAAAATAAATTGGAGGCAAAAGGGAAGAGGAGAGAGGTCAGAGAACACAACTGCCTCTCAGTCTCCTTGTATCATCATGAAGAGATCCATTCTACAGGTCTGAGTTAGACCTCCAGCAGTCACTGGCAGGTGATACAACATGAGCCGGGTACTGCGTTAAGTGTTTTGTTACAAATAGGATCTCATTTGATGTTCACAATAAATAAAAAGACTAGATGCTATTATTATCCTTATTTTACAGCTAAATTCCAATTTAACAATCACCACACAGCTCCTCAGCTTCCCCTACTAAATAGGCAAGGATTATACAATCATGTTAAAAGAGACCTATTTAGTATAGGGATTTTAATTTCCATCACATCTTGAAGAGGGTATAATGCATAACAGGAACTCCCCATTATTATGTTGGATCTTCTTCTAACTGGAACCCCATCAGTTGACCAGCTGTAACCCCTTTCACTTTACTGGTATTAGAAACTTCCTTCTACCAAAAAAAGTCAGCATCTCTTCTATAATTTAGAGTTTTATGTTTGTGGCAGCCCTTTTTGTAGTGGCTAAAAACTGGAAACTGAATGGATGTCCATCAGTTGGAGAATGGCTGAATAAATTGTGGTATATGAATATTATGGAATATTACTGTTCTGTAAGAAATGACCAACAGGATGATTTCAGAAAGGCCTGGAGAGACTTACACGAACTGATGCTGAGTGAAATGAGCAGGACCAGGAGATCATTATATACTTCAACAACAATACTATATGATGACCAGTTCTGATGGACCTGGCCATCCTCAGCAAGGAGATCAACCAAATCATTTCTAATGGAGCAGTAATGAACTGAACTAGCTATGCCCAGAAAAAGAACTCTGGGAGATGACTAAAAACCATTACATTGAATTCCCAATCCCTATATTTATGCACACCTGCATTTTTGATTTCCTTCACAAGCTAATTGTACAATATTTCAGAGTCTGATTCTTTTTGTACAGCAAAATAACGTTTTGGTCATGTATACTTATTGTGTATCTAAGTTATATTTTAATATATTTAACATCTACTGGTCATCCTGCCATCTAGGGGAGGGGGTGGGGGGGTAAGAGGTGAAAAATTGGAACAAGAGGTTTGGCAATTGTTAATGCTGTAAAGTTACCCATGTATATATCCTGTAAATAAAAGGCTATTAAATTAAAAAAAAAAAATTAGAGTTTTAGAGAATTGCCTAGAATAATAATCAACTTTCTTAATCATTCACCAATGAGTTAAATAAATAAAGGGGTAAATAGAGATGAATGAATAAATGGATAGAGATATGAATACACAAATGCCATGTAGGAGAACAGAGAGAAGAGTAGGATGGCTATATTGTAGAAAGTAGAGGAATGGTGCATAAAATAAAGCTGAGAAGATATTTTGGAGCTAGGTTATAAAAGGCTTTAAATGACAACCATGGAATTTTCTCCTAGGTTCTTATCTGGAATCCATGAACTTTTAAAAAATATGTATTTCTTTTTTTTTTCTCTTGTTATATCTTTTTTTTAAATAACTTTTTATTGACAGAACCCATGCTAGGGTAATTTTTTACAACATTATCCTTTGCGCTCACTTCTGTTCTGATTTTTTCCCTCTCTCCCTCCACCCCCTCCCCCAGATGGCAAGCAGTCCTATACATGTTAAATAGGTTACAGTAGATCTTAGATACAATATATGTGTGCAGAACTGAACAGTTCTCTTGTTGCTCAGGGAGAACTGGATTTAGAAGGTATAAATAACCCGGGAGGAAGAACAAAAATGCAAGCATTCATTTCCTAGTGTCCTTTCTTTGGGTATAGCTGCTTCTGTCCATCTTTGATCAATTGAAACTGAGCTAGATCTTCTCTTTGTCGAAGAAATCCACTTCCATCAGAATACATCCTCGTACAGTATCATTGTTGAGATATATAATGATCTCCTGGTTCTGCTCATTTCACTCAGCATCAGTTCATGTAAGTCTTGCCAATCCTCTCTGTATTCATCCTGCTGGTCGTTTCTTACAGAACAATAATATTCCATAACATTCATATACCACAATTTACTCAACCATTCTCCAGTTGATGGGTATCCATAAAAATATGTATTTCAATAACCATATTTCTATATAATGTTTTCCTTTGTAATCTTTTTTTTTTTTATTTTTGTTGTCTAATCATGTCTGACTTCTCAAGACTCCATTTGGAGTTTTCTTGGTAAAGATACTGGAGTTCTAGAGTGCTTTACCATTTCTTTCTCTTGCTCATTTTACAGATGAGTAAACTGAGGTAAACAGAGGCAAACTTGTCTAGCATCACACAGCTAGTAAGTGCCTGAAACAAGATTTGAGCTCAGGAAGATGAGTCATCCTGACTTCAGGGTTAATATTCTATGCACTGTCATCTTTGAAATTCTATGTATTTTATTTCATGAATTTAAAAATATTATTTTGAGGAAAGGGCCATAGGCTTCACCACATTGTCAGAGTGCTTACACACAGAAAAGATTAACAACCCCTGTTTTGAAACTATAGGGAGCCACTAGAGTTTATTGATTATGGACTTTGGAGTACTGAGTATTGAATATGGTCATTCCTAAAATTTAGAAAAATCGCTTTGCAGTTGTATGGAGGTTAACTCTAACCCTAAATGCGCGTGAAGCAGAAAGACCAAACAAGAACTTGGGCAGTGTCTATGAGAAAGAATTGAATGCAAGAGATGCTGTGAAGGTAGAAACAAGCTTTGCTCTGTGGGATAAGGGAGTAAAGAGATGAAGATGACATTAAAGTTGTAAATTCAAGAGACTGGAAGGATGATGGTATCTTCAACAGAATCCTTTCCCATTGTCAAACTGCATTAAAGATACTTTTGTATGCCAGGTTTTCTTTCTTTGGTTGGTTTTTAAAGCTTCAAAGCTTTGTTGATCTTACTATTATCTATATCAGCTTTTGTAAAGATATAATTTTATCAAGTTAGGGATCAAGTTGAATATTTTATTTTATAGACTAATAAAGAAGCATCAGATTTCAGCATTCTAATAGCTTATGTGTCTATTTGAATTGTTTTTATATAGTGCAAAATACTGGCACAAAGGGTTTTTTTAATTTCTTATTTTTAAAGTAAACTTTCTTCTAGTTTTTCCAGGAAAACAAACAAGCAAAAAAAGAGTTAAGGCAGATTTTTCATTCAAACACACCTACAGTTTTAAGGTCCTCACACTTCACCCCACTTGGGACCCTCTTTCAGAATTTATTTTAATCTCAATAGGGTTAAACTACAAGAGATCAAATTAACAGTTTACATTTTCAGAAGTAAAATATCTTTTCCCCCCAAAATTTCTTAAATAATATAAATGTAAGTATACCATATTGCCTGTCCTAAGAATACAAAATGCCCTTTATACAATATTTTGGCATTTTCCTCACAGGCAGTACCAGTTTCCTGAAAAATCAGGTTATTTGATTTCTTTTATCAATGCATGGATAGCAAATTGAGCCTCTAGTCGTCAAAATCAAAAAGGCCAAATTCCCATCAAGATCAAGGAAACTTTAAACTTTTTAGATTCAGAATGGGGACTTCAATTCAAGACTCACTTAGATAGAGAAGTCACCCACTGAGGCAATTTAAAATCTGAATAAGTTCTCCTTTTGAGAGGTAACTAGCTGTCTCATTTGTAAAAATCAGTTCCATGCATTGTGGAAACTCAAAAATATTAGTTTAGTCTGATTTTTTATGAGCCAGCCTCACAGACAGCTCTTTTGTCTCCCCATAGTGTCCTTACTCCATTGAAAAGGATTCTTTTCATTGATACATCCATTAGAAATCATGGCTTCCTCCCAGCAATTGATCCCTTGTTAAAATGACACGCTGTGTACACCAGGACCTGCTTATCATCTTCAAGAGAATTTGGACAGAAAAGGGGAGGGGAAGATAAATGTGTATGGGGACAGGGGAAGAGAAAGAGAAAGAGAGAGAGAGAGAGAGAGAGAGAGAGAGAGAGAGAATGAATATTGGGTTAGACTGAAAAGATTAATGAAACTTGAGCAAAAACATTGTAAGTTGTAGATGAGGCTAAAGAATTAAGAAATTTAGATAAGAATCAGCTCTCCTGAGATTCTCTGCAGGGAGGGGGGCAGAGAGGTCATTTGGAAGACATTAACAAGGCTTCATTCCCCATAGTGTTTCCTTCACAAGGAAAGTTTCCTTCAACAAAGTCCTAGGACATAGACAGGCTGTCAATCTTGTCTGATAAGATTCCCACTGAAAATCAGTCTCAGAGGGTCATAAATATGCCCTTCCTGGATCCAGATAATCCTCTGTTGTTGCTTGGTACAAGGTATCAGGTGATTCAGGGGTTAATTTCCCAAGCTTTGGATCAGAGGAGAAGGAATTCCTGGTTGGTGGTGCTATCAGGAGCTGTAGGAGCACTTTAAGCTCAGTTATCCCTCTTTTCAACAAAATTCATTGCAATTTATTTTTACTTCTGCTAAAAAGCAGGAGGAAGAAGAGGAAGAGGAGGAGGAGAAAGAAGAAAGAAGAAGATGATGATGATGATGACTACTACTAAAACATTATACAATCAGCATTCTTTATTTGATTTCTCATCATCCAGAAGTCCAAAGCTTAGAGGTGGAATCAAAAGACTTAAATTCAAATCCTCATTTGATGGCTACTATGAGCTTTATTAAAGTTATTTGTTTTTCCCATAAAATGGATACTTGGGCTTTTTCTCATGGTTGCTCTTTCAAGGTTGAGAAAAGAAATTTGTAATCAATAAACCTTGTGAGAGAAATTATTTATTGAACCCCTATTTTATCCCAGTCAATTCACTGTGATTCCATAGGGATAATGATTGTTAGCAATCATTAGTGATACATTCAACATTTTAAAATTTACATTTAATCTATGATAATAGTAGTCTATTAATAAATGACTAATTTACATTTAGTCAGTTTACTAATGTTAATATAAGAAAAACATGTATCAATGCAAATTTTACATATATCATATAGGAATAGTTGGATATAATAGATTCTTTCTTATAGAAGACTTCAAACTTAAAAATCTATAAAAACACTTATTTACCAGTATTGCAATTTATTTGCCTAATCACAAGGATGTTGATGATCAAACCCAAGCATCCCATGAGCAGATGTCTTAATATGATGTGGAAAGTCACACAACTTATTTTTGTATCTCCAGACCATACTTGCCCAACATGAGAAGGGGACCACTTTATGTTCACCTAGTCAGCAGAGATAACCTTTCTCAGTCCATCAAATTGCCATGTTACTATGCCCATCCATATTGGTGCATCATTTCTGGTTCTTCTGGAGGGTAAAAGCAAGATCTATTAACCAATGAGGCTGCATTTTACTTCGCCTCTTCTGAGTGTCTAGGTATCAAGTCCCATAAAAGTAAATACCTGGGGACCAGAGGGCATCTCACATAGTGTGAAAGATCTGAGCCCCATTCATTGAGGTAGTCCTTTCTCTTTAATAAATAGTTAACAGCTCAGAATGCTTTTTTTCTTGAAGACTGGATAATTTTGGACCCCAAACTTCTCAATGTCCTCATTTGCAAAAGGAGAGTATTCAGTATTACTGCTTATGTGACCTTAAGCAAGTCATCTAACTTATATAGTCCTTAATTTCCTTGTCTATAAAATGAGGGGATGAGACAAAATGAGGGATTCTTTCTTTTGTTTTTTTTTTAAATTTAATAGCCTTTTATTTACAGGTTATATGTATGGGTAACTTTACAGCATTAACAATTGCCAAACCTCTTGTTCCAATTTTTCACCTCTTACCCCCCCCCCACCCCCTCCTCCAGATGGCAGGATGACTAGTAGATATTAAATACATTAAAATATAAATTAGATACACAATAAGTATACATGACCAAAACGTTATTTTGTTGTACAAAAAGAATCAGACTTTGAAATTTTTGTACAATTAGCTTGTGAAGGAAATCAAAAATGCAGGTGGGCATAAATATAGGGATTGGGAATTCAATGTAATGGTTTTTAGTCATCTCCCAGAGTTCTTTCTCTGGGCGTAGCTGGTTCAGTTCATTACTGCTCCATTGGAAATGATTTGGTTGATCTCCTTGCTGAGGATGGCCAGGTCCATCAGAACTGGTCATCATATAATATTGTTGTTGAAGTATATAATGATCTCCTGGTCCTGCTCATTTCACTCAGCATCAGTTCGTGTAAGTCTCTCCAGGCCTTTCTGAAATCATCCTGTTGGTCATTTCTTACAGAACAGTAATATTCCATAATATTCATATACCACAATTTATTCAGCCATTCTCCAACTGATGGACATCCATTCAGTTTCCAGTTTCTAGCCACTACAAAAAGGGCTTCCACAAACATTCGTGTACATACAGGTCCCTTTCCCTTCTTTATAATCAAAATGAGGGATTCTTATGCTGTAGTCTATGAAATTGTTTTTTTTTAAAATGTGACTACATGACTTGAATATAGTTTGTTTCCTTTGTAATCCTATTTTATTTCATGTATTTTTTTTTTTAAAGCATTATTCTGCGAAGATGATTCATTGGCCCTATCAGTCTACCAATGGGAAATTGAGAGAAAGGGAACAAATATTTATTAAGCACCTACTATGTCAGGCACTATGACAAATATTGTCTCATTTAATCCTCACAACAATCCTAGGAGACATTTTGTTTTAAATTTGATATTTAAGGAAATTGAGGCTTACAGAGGTCAAGTGATCTTTTAAGAATCACATAGTTGGTTAGTGTCTGCAGTTGAAACTCAAGTAGACAATAAGATGACTCAATGGATAGACACTAGAGTCTGAAATACCCAAGTTCAAATCTAGCCTCAGAAATGTTCTAGCAGGGTGACATTGGGCAAGTCATTTAACTTTGCTTTAATCTACTGGAGAAGAAAATGGCAAACCTCTTCAATATTTTTGCCAAAAAAACCCCCATGGACAGAAATCCACAGAGTCACAAATATCTGAATAACAGTAGCTTCCTAACTCCAAGCCTAGAATTCATGCTATGAGTACCTATTAATATCTCTCAATCATTTATTTTCTGCTTAAATAGTTCTCATAATAGAGCACTCATTCCCATTTCTGTCACTGTTCCCATTCTTTGGAAATTCTTTTCATTTTTGGACAATTGCAGAAGAGACAATGAGACCTCTTTTTAAAGAATGGCTTCCATAGAAAAATTTTTCTAAAGAAACTCCTTTCACTTTATGAATATAATACCTAACCCATTCTTCCACCACTTACACATTCTTTGTCCTATCATCATTCTTGATTCCCCAGATTTACCTACTGTTCCACTCATTTGGAATACCCTTGCCTTCATTTTCTGACTGTCCAAATTCTACTTGTTCTTCAATGCCCAATTTAAAATCTAATTTCTCCAAGAACACTCAATTTCCAAATCTGTTAAAGGCATCTATTTTAGATGCCTCATGACAGAGGTTATGATGGATGACCTCTGACTCACCTCTAAATCAAAGATCCTATGACACTAGTTGGGCCTTTCCTTGTTATTTCCAGCTCTGGGATCTTTCTTTTGCCTGGTCATCTATTGTTCTTCAAGAGCTGCTGCTACTGCTTGATCTTTCTTTTCACTTTTCAAAGTGCTTTCAAAGGCTTTAGGACCACTGAGAGAAAATTAATTCCCAGAGAGGAATACTGCCCAGTATTCCAGAGCTAGGTAGTGGTAGATACAGATCCAGAATCTAAATCTTTTGACTCTTAGACTTGCGGACTTTCTACCAAACCTTAAATTTTGCCCTTAGGTTATTGAATTTAGCCCCGAAAAGGACCTTAAAAGTCATTTTGCATATGAAAACACAGAAGCCCAAATGGGTAAAGTCCAACTTTATATAAGTAGTAAGTGGCAGACCTTAGATTCAAAATCAGAGCTACATATCTTTTCACTCTAGATCTAGTACTTTCCACAAATCACTTCCTTACAATCAACTTGGAACATTGCTATGTGTAGACTATGACAATACAGAAATGAAAACACCCTTAGAAATTAAATTTCAAAAATAAGTTAAACATTTTAAAGGCTTGATGTTGTAGTAGTTGGGTAGTATAGTGGATGGAGTATTATATCTGGAATCAGGAAAACCCAAGTTCAAATACTGCCTCAAACATTTACTAGTTATGTTATATAGACAAGTGATTTATGCTTCTCTGCATCATTGCTTCCTCATCTGTAAAAACGTATAATAATATGGAGTTGTAAGAGTAAAATGAGACATCATTTGTAAAGCATTTTGTCAACATTAAAGCACTATATAAATGCCAGCTTTCTAATCTTCTTACAATTTAAACACTACTGTAGACTCTTGAAACCAGTGGCACTGGCCTTAAAAAAAAAAAAAGAAAAGAAAAGAAAAACCCTACTCTTTGCATAAAATACTACATCTCTAGGCTCCTTGTATTCCCCTCCTCCATACATGGAATGTTCTCCTTCCTCATCTTCACTCCTTAGCTTACCTGTTTTCCTTCAAATCCCAGCTTAAATTTCACCTCCTTGCAAAAGCCTTTCCCCAACTCTGTTCTTCCCATCTTGCACATTGTTTGTTTGACATAGTTTTTTGCTTGTCTCTCATTAAACTGTAAGCTTCTTGAGGACAGGGATTAAATTTTGTTTCCTTTGTTTTTCCAGTGCTTACTACAAGATCTGGCACATAGTAGGTGCTTAATAAATATTTCTGGACTGATATATTTGTAGTATTCTATAATTTTATGTGTAAATCTTGTCATACACTAGTAAATAATATAAGACCTGGGATTATGTGTGATGCTTCTTTTGCATTTCCCTCACTTTAGGATGATATAGTAGGCATTTGAAAAATATTTGTTGGATTAGATTTTGTAATTCAGTACTTCAATTGTATTTACATATTTCATGTTGGCTTTTTGTGTTATTTTTTCTATTTATTGGTAAATTGCTCCAGGGCATGTTTCTTCTTTATTCAGTCACACACAAACATTCTAGTTCAAAGCTATTCATCTTGTATGGGTGCCCTGTAATTCAAACCAGATAATTAAGCATTTGAAAAACATCAACTCTGTTTCAGGCATTGTGGTAGGTGCTGGGACTAAAAAAAGAAAAAACCAAAACCAGCATCATGTCCTCAAAAAAGTTACTTTTCAGTGGAGAATAGAATGTTATCATACCTGGATCATCACTTTGGATTATTTAAGAATATCTCCCTCTCCTTTCCCTCTCCCTCTCCTTCTCTCTCTTCCTCTCTCTTTCCCTCTCTCCTTCCTTCTCTTTCTCTCCCTCCTAACCCCCCCCCCCCCCCCCCACTACACACACACACATTCTCCTTACCAGTGGGGTATAGACAATTTAAGAGCACAAGCCAGAAGACACATCCCATTATTTCATTTTCCTTTTAGTCACTCTGGCTGCTTAGCATTTTCTCATGCTAATTTGTTAATCTCCAGAAGTGAAGACCTGGGTCAAGAGTACAAGATTCCATGTCACCCAAGAATATGACTAGCTAGGGGACCTCTATGGCTGAAACAATAATTTTATACCATTTATTTCCCAGAGTTTTGATCTGATGTAGTTTGTTTTATCTTCCTCTATGGCAGCGGTTCTCAAACTTTTGTTTTCAGTATCTTTATCCTATTAAAAATTATTGAGGATCGCTCCAAAGAGTTTTTGTTTATCTGGATTATATTTATAGACATTTACTATATTGGAAATAAAAACTATTTTTGAATTTGTAGACCCTCTAAAAGGGTTTCAGAGATCCCCAGGATTCTCTAGACCATACTTTGAGAACCACTGCTCTATGACTTTCTTCATCCCTGAAGAGCCAAATTTTTGATCAGTAAAGTGACTGAATTTATTTATTTATTTTTTTTTTTTTTGGCATTGTATCTCTGATATCTGGAATACCTTCCTGTCAGATCCCAGAAAATTCCCTCCTCAAGTGTCTTTAACAGCAGGGAACAATTTATATTCACCTAGGATCTATTATGCCTAAGATGTCTTGAGGTACCTTATAGCAATTAGGGGGAAAAAAACTGATTCCAAAACAAGGAAAAATGAGGTTTGAAACAAGGATTCAAAGGAAAGTCATTGATATAAGTAAAAAATTAGCTTAAAGTGCCAATTATCTGTCCCTGTAAAACACCCAGAAGCATTGCTGTGATTGCCAAGGGGCTGATTTTGAGAATAACAACACTAAGCATTCACTCCTTGGTTTGAGAATGAGTTTTTGACAGGTTGATTTGACAATAGGGATGTTCTGGCTAAGGCTCATGGTCCTCTCTCATCAAACATTCCAAAAACAACTCCATAAAGCATTTTACAAATGGACAAACTGAGGCATAATTCAATTAAGTGGCTTGTCTTTGAGTCAGTTGCAAAAGCTTGCACTTATCTGTGTGGAAATAAGCCTTCTAACAGTCACATTAACAATAGGCATTTTGCCCAGGGCTTTATTCCCACCATAAATGTGATCCTTTAAGTGCCCTCAGACATCCTATCCTCTTGACTCTAGATTAGCCTACAAGCTTACTTTCCCATCAGTGGTAGCAATGAATGATACTTTTCAAAGTGAAAGTTAAGGTAAAATTTCAAGATGAAGGCTTCAGAAGAATTTTCTTTGTAATTTAGTTTATGGCTCCATCACATTTCACAGTAAAAGCCACTTACTTAGTGGGTGGTTTTCTAGGGGTGAGGAGGAAGAGAGAAAGAAAGAAGCAGGGATATAGACAGAAAGAAAGAAACAGAAACAGAAAGAGATATAAAGACACAGAAAATGAGAGACAGAGATTGAAAGGTACTGAGATAAAGATAGAGACATAGAGAAAGGCAGAAATGGAAAGAAAGAAAGAAAGAAAGAAAGAAAGAAAGAAAGAAAGAAAGAAAGAAAGAAAGAAAGGAAGGAAGGAAGGAAGGAAGGAAGGAAGGAAGGAAGGAAGGAAGGAAGAGAGAGAGAGAGAGAGAGAGAGAGGGAGGGAGGAAGGAAGGAAGGAAGAGGGGAGGGAAAGAAGGAAGAGGGGAGGGGAGGAAGGAAGAGGGGAAGAAAGGAAAGAAGGAGGGAGGGAAGGAAGGAGGGAGGGAAAGAAGGAAGGAGGGAGGAAGGGAAAGAAGGAGGAAGGGAAGGAAGGAAAGAAGGGAGGAAAGGAAGGAAGGAAAAAGAAAGGGAGGGAGGGAAGAAGAAAGGGAGGAGAGAGAGAAGGAGGGAAGGAGAGAGGGAGGAAGGGAATGAGGGAGGAAGGGAGCAAGGGAGGCATGGAAAGAGGGAAGAAGGAAGGGAGGGAGGGAGGAAGGGAGGAAGAAAGGGAAGGAAGAAGAAAGGGAGAGAGGAAGGAAGGAAGGAAGAGAGAGAGAGGGAAGGAAAGAAGGAAAAAGGAAGGGGAGGGAGAGAGGGAGGAAGGGAAGGAGGGAGGAAGAGAGAAACAGAGAAACAGAGACAGAGAGGGAGAGAGAGAGAGAGAGAGAGAGAGAGAGAGAGAGAGAGAGAGAGAGAGAGAGAGAGAAAGAATCTTAGTATCCTGGGGATACTGGGACTTGATATAATTAGCACAATATCTTTGACAAATAGGTAATCTAAAGATCTGATCATTTATAAGGAATTTCCTTTTGAATTACATGATGTAAATTTATATATCTATCTACATTGATAAATTATTCCTTCATTAGTAAAGTCCTGTAGAACAAAAGCATGTCTTATCTAAATTATACGTCATCCCCAGCATCTAGCTCAGGGCTGTGCACTGTGGGTGCCTAATAAATGTTTGTTATTGTTATTACATCCCTAACTTTTTAGATAGCTGTCTATAAAGATGCCTTGCTCACCAACCCATCTATCCCCAAATGGATATGCTGGTGTCTGTCAAAAACAAAATAGTGAGATGGACAAAGTAGGTTGAAACTACATAATTAACAGATTGGTTTCACTTAATTCTGACATTGCCACTGAAAGTCATGGCTTATCCCCAAACTCCTATGAAAATGAATAGTACAGAAAAGATTGTTTGATATTCAGCTGAAAGTCAAACTCCTAAGAGCACCTTAAACTTCATTCCAACTACTAGAAAATGAAATCAAAATAGTATTGCTGAGAAGGCAGAACCAGAGAAGAAAAAGCAGGAACTCAACTAAGTTCTCTCCCAAACCCCTCCAAAGATCTTTAAATGATGTTCTAAAACAAATTCTGAATGGAAGAATCTATGAAAGTACTGGGAGAAACAATTTTCCAGCCCAAGACACTTAAAAGGTCTGTAGGAAAGGTCTTTTGCACTGAGATGAGAGTCCAATGGAAGCCTCAACCCCAGTGTAGACAGGCCCCAGCAAACTAGGAGCGGTCCTTGAGAGTGACTGAATCAGCTGCTTCTGGACTTCTCAGTCTACAGACAATAAGGGGTCAAACAACTTATTCAGAAGGATATCACAGGGCTCTCTTTGCTGTATCTAGGGGCAGGACTCTATTGCTTTGTCCATACTTGGATCTGGATCTCAGGGTTGTGTGGAGGTAGCAGTACTAGGGTTAGGAGAAGCAAATACACACTAGAACTTGCAAACACACTGGAGCCTGGGACCCTCCTCAAAGTATCAGGACAAAAAGTACTTGTAGTACTCAAAAAGTACTCACAGATCACAGCACAGGCTAGAAGAGTAAAAAACATAGCTCTCCTTTGAGCATATCATCCTGGAAGAACTGAAAATGTGCAGATCCCTATAAATATATCTGAAAATAGTTGCATAAAATCTCTGAAACTAGGGACAATGCACCCTCTAGTCTGGAAGCAGAGTTCCATTTCAGCCAAGAGTTGAAAGTCAAGAAATAGGATGGAAAAGTGAGCCAACAGCAAAAACTTCTAACTATTGAAAGTTACTATGGTGACAAGAAAGCTCAAAACACAAATTCAGAAGACAGTAAAGTCAACTTCTACATCCAAAGCCTCAAAGAAAAATGTGAATTTGTCTCTGGCACAGACGAGCTCAAAAAAGGATTTAAAAAATCAAAAAAGAGAGGTAGAAGAACAATTGGAAAGAAAAATGAGTGATGCAAGAAAATCATGCAAAAAAGAACCAACAGCTTGATAAAAGAGGCACAAAAAGTACTGAAAAAAAAAATAACATCTTAAAAACCAGACTAGATCAAATAGTTGGAGTTTTTTTTTTTTTAAAGGTACAGAAATTCAATGAGGAGAATACCCTGAAAAGCAGAATTGGCCAGATGGAAAAAGATATACAAAAATTCACTGAAGAGAAGATCTCCTTAAAAAGCAAGATTGGTCAAATTGAACAATAGTTCCCTGAAGAAAATAATTCCTTAAAAATTAGAATTGAATAAGTGGAAGCTTATTTTATGAGACATCAAGAAACAGTAAGACAAAATCAAAAGAATAAAAACAGAAGACAATGTGAAATATTTCATTAGAAAAACAACTGACCTGGAAAATAAATCAAGTCTTGTTTTTAATTTATGTGCTGGTTAGTTGTTGTTGCTGTTGTTGCAGTTATTGCTGTTATTGTTTTTTCTAACCAATCCTTTTCTCTCTCTCCTCTCTTTTTTTTATTCATTATTATAAATGATGGCTCTCCAGATTGGGGAGATGGAAAATTTGAAGGATATACTTCTTGAACTTGAAGGTGATATAAAAAATATATCAAATTTTTAAAAAGAAAGTATTGTTGATCTTGTGATGAAGTGAGCCATCTATGCCTACAGAGAGGGCTTTGGGAACTGAATATGAATCACAACACAGCATTTTCATTTTTTGTTGTTTGCTTGCATTTTGTTTTCTTTCTCATTTTTTCCCCTTTTTGATTTTATTTTTTGGGGGCAGCATGATAATTGAATAAATATATATACATATATTGGATTTAACATATTTTTTACCATGTTTAACATAGCATATGAGGAAGCATATGTGTCTAAGAGAGGCATATGACAACAGAATGCTTGTTTAGGGACTATGCTCATATTTTAGGGACAATGCTTGGGAATGCATTTACATGCTTGCTTGGAATCTGTACCCATATAAGTTGAAATGGAATTATCTGGTGCCTTGCAGGAAACTGCCCCAGACAAGCTAGCCTATGAAAGCTCAGTATTTGCCCTATGGAAAGAGCAATAACGGTTGTACCGTAAACATTCTGTGTCTGTGTGTCTGTGTGTCTCTGCTCTATGTGTGTGTCTCTGTCTCTGTATCTCTCTTTCTCTCCCTCCATCTGCCTTTCTGCCTCTCTCTTGTTCCCTGCATCTCTGTCTCTGTCTCTATCTCCCTCCCCTCCTCTCCCAACGCCACACAAGTGTCAGTTTAGTAAGGAGTAAATGCAGTAGATTAGAGCACTGCTATCACCTTCCTCTGGAATCAAAAGAATGGCAATCCAGGCCATCCACAGAAGGAGATTGCAGCTCTCTCCTTCCCTATCTCTGCAGACAAGCTTTGACTATTGCTATAATTAATTAGATAACCCTGATGACCAACCTTCTGGTAATAAGCTTCTATGAAGTGAGCTAAGCTGATCCTCAGAGACCATCATCTGAGGGTGTCATCACTAGGCTTACACTTCAAGCCTTTCCAACTTGGCAGGAGCTAACAGAGTTTTAGGTCTGTGTAGCCTTTGAGGCTGCAGGACCACTTCCACAACACCAGGAGGCATTGGAAGAGGGCTCTGGTGTTCTTGTAGTTAAATCACTGATAATTTTTCTAGCTTGCACACTTCTTGCTGACTTCAACTTAACAGATACAGAGAGATACAGAGTTTCTTGATTCACACTTTTCTGAACTTAGAAAAATGTTTCACTTTCATTAGTTCACTTTGTGAATGAACACCATCTGCCTTTGACGGCTCACAGCTAGATAAATTGAACAGATTTTAATATTACTTTGACCCTCAATTTCAAGGTGTTCTTTGTGAAACTTCCTTCATAATCCTAGATTTTTGAATCCTTCTCTGCACCTGCCATTTTTTAAAAAAGGAGACACAGTGTAATTTTTATTAGCCTGCCTTTTCTTTTGGATTTCATACTCCCTGAAGGGTAGAAGAATTAGGTCATGTACCAGTTACTTGAGAAATCGACTTCTTAGAAATAAGTACTACAAACCCATCTTGTGGAAGTATTGCCAAGAATTGATTTGCCATTTTATTTCTTCTATCTTCACCAGGACATATCAAATCTTGACTCCTATCTTTTGATTCCAACTGCCTTTCTCTTATTTCATGAATATGACTGGGCTTCTGCCCAAGACTTGTCTGTTATTCCATACCCTTCATCAGTACAAATGCATTAGCATCAGTCTCCTAGAATTGTTATGTTTCTAAAAGAACAAAGCTCAGCCAGGTTTGGGTGAATGACCTGGCTTTCATTTTCAGAGATGTTGACAGTTTACAGATTTTTTGATGCTTTGTTCCCACCTATAGAACTGAGTACCAAAGGATTCCTCTAGTTCATTAACAAGAGTGAACTCCCAAAAAATTTCACTTAATGGACTCAGGGCTTATTACCCAAGGATTAACTTCTGAAGGAAAGAATAGCTTTTGTTATCTTTTTTAACCCTTTAGAACAAAAACTCTATGATAAATGTTGTCCTTTCAATAGCTAAAAACTAGAAATTTGTGAGCTAAGAAGTTATTTGTAGGCAAAAGAGAAAAAAATAGCAAATAGTAATAGCTATTAGAATAGCCAGGTAGAAAACAGGTCAAATCCCAAACAATTTTAAATATTCTTGAATAGATTTATTACAGTTTCCTTTAAAAAATGTACACACATATTCTCTCTCTGTCTCTCTGTCTCTGTCTTTGTCTCTCTCTCAACATATAACACTCTTGCTTGATATATAGCACATATAATTTTTACATCCCTAGAAAGTCAGGGAGGAAAATATAATGGGTGCTTCCTGGTATACTATTAGTAGAAGGACATAGGTACAAGAAAGTTAGCTGACCACCAGGCAAAGGAGACAATAAAGACTTTTGGACATTAACACTTGGCTATTATCGTGGTGATTACTCTACTGAAACGAAGGCTGCTCCAAGACTATCAGAAAACCAACGAGAATATTACAGTACATCTCCTATATTGAGGCTGCCTCTGCCTAAGAGAGGTAACAGGATTCAATGTCACATTTCATATGCTGCCATCTTGGTATTGCTATTGTGATTTTTTTTGCGGGTAGGAGGAAAGATTCTCAGTCATAAGACTCCCATGTACTGATGGAGAAATGCAATTTATAGTCTAGAGAGTGACTAGGAGGGCAAAGAAGTTAATGATCTATCCAGGGTCACCCGGACATTATGTATCAGAGACAGGTTGTGAATACAAGTTTTCCTGACTTTAATGCTGATTTTCTCCCACCAGGTCAGACTGTCTCTTCACCATCCTCTGGGACAGCCAAATGATAACCTTGCAAATACCTAATTTTAGGTTTCAACACCAAGGACTAGAGGCAAAGGAGATTGGGAAAAAGGTAAAAAGAAGAAAAGAGCAGTAGAAGGGAAAATTGTTTCCTCCTCTTTCCCCCTTTTTAATCCCATCTATGATTAAAAGACAGCAGGATACTGGTAAGTTCAGGTGGGGGTCAAGAAAGTAATTATTCACAAAGATGAGGTTCAAAGATTGTGACAATTCATAACAGGTGTTTTCCCTGTTAAAAGGTACCTTTATTGATGTGTGGGACAATGTTATCCAAAATTAAACTCACAGGGGCATCTCAAGGTATAGAACAAAAGCTTTATTAGGACTTCACAAGAGCTGGGCGGTCATCCAAACTCCAAGCAAAAGGGATGTGTTCGGAGCCAGGAGGGAGCCACTGCCCAGTGCCCACTTGAAACTTTTATACAGAGCACCCCAAGAAAAAGCCTAGACCCACCCGCAGTACCCTTCATATACATTCTGATTGATTATATAGGTTGTGTTCCCTGATTAGGAACTGGAATGTTGACAGTTTATAAATCTTTCTTTCCCCACCTACCACATGATTTTTAAGAAACCAAAACTTAGGTCTGTAGGCTTGATTTACTTTAGTCCATGGTTATGAGAGATCTTCACTTCAGCTACATGCACTCAGTCCTCCCTTTTGTTTTCTAACGTTTTGAAGATCTCTCATGTAGAAATTGTTATAATAACATGTTACTCTGAATATCTTCATCACTAGTATCCTCCTTATTAACCGGTGTCCATTCCTGATGTTGTAACATTAGCATTCACATCTTGCTCTCATTCCCTAGAACTTGTGTTAGGGTTTTATGAACCATTCCAGTGATGAGATGAATTAAGCAAGGAAGACAGATTGGTAACAGTATAATTCCACTAAGTGCAATCAATCCAAACCACAATACTTGCTTCTACCAGCTACCACCAAACCAAGTCCACCATGAATTACCAAATGGGAAGTTCCAAGTTTGTACAGGAACATGAGCCAGTTTCTTGATATTTTTAGTAATTTCCTTTACAGCTCTTCCATTATCATCAATTTGCATGTAACAAGTAGAAAGGTCTGCCCACACCCATGGATCGATTTGGTCCTTATCTATTTCTCTCCTAATATAAATCCGCACAAGTATCAACAGGGATCCTTTAATCCCAAGGCTAATTGACAATTTGGTGATTAAATCTCTTCCTAATAAATTTACTCCAGCCTCTGGTATCACCAAAAGCTGTCCCAACACTTCTATACCATCATACTCTATGGGCACTACCTAGGACATAGGGACTGTGAAATTTTGTCCCTTAACCCCAGACACTACCAGGGTTCTAGCTGATAATTTTGTTCCTATTGGTATCTGGGTAACTGAAGTTCTGGCTACTCCTGAATCTACCAAAAATACTAACTCCTCTTTAGAGGGGCCCACTCTTAAATTTATTAAGGTCTCTGGGTGGGACTTATCAATGAGCCCCTGACTCCCCTAATCCTCCAATTCCATCAATGAAACTACTTGTTCCTCCTCTTTCCTTGTTGAGCATTCTCTGGAATAATGCCCCTGTTTCCCACATGTTCACTTGGGCCCCTTGGCTCACCTCTCCTCTGCTGATTCCCCATTGGTTTCCAATCTTTCCTGGGTCCCTTATACTCTCTCTTAGCAGTGCTCAAGTTCTGAGCTCCCTGAATCTGCTAGACCATTATCTTATGTCTCTGTCTCTGTCTCTGTCTCTCTGTCTCTCTCTGTCTCTGTCTCTGTCTCTCTCTCTCTGTCTCTCTCTCATCCCTCTACTTCTCCCATTCTCTCCTTTGTCTCTCTTTTTCCTTATCCCACTCTTTATCCCTCCTTACATAAACTTTGGTGGCCTCCTCCAGGAGAGTTCCCAGAGGAGATTGCATCCAACCCTCAGTTTTTTGCAATTTCTTGTTTATATCTGGCCAAGAGTTGGACACAAATTGTACCTTCAGTGTCTGCTCACCCTCTCGGTTATCAGGGTGTGTCCCTGAATATTTTTGCATGCCTTCTCTAAGCCTTTCTAAGTAATTAGCTGGTGATTCATCTTTCTCCAGAGCAATGGCTAGTGCTTTGTTTATATTTTGTCTCTTCCAGAAAACATCTCTTACTCCTACTACTATCAATTCTCTCAAATCCTGCATATTCTGCACATTCTGCCTGTGGGCTTGATCATTGCCATCCCAGCCTGAGTCAGTCACAGGATATTTCTGTTCTGCTGGGACTGCTCTCTCATTCAGAGATGGATGTCTTCTCTCCCACTCCCACATAGCTTCCTCCCAAATTGAGCATCGCTCTTCGGGAGTAAATAATATGGATAATATATGCATCAACTCTGTCCAAGTATATAAGCTGGGACCCAGGAACTGATCCAACTGCTTTGATGCCCCAACCAAGTCCTCCATAATGGAGACTAATTCTTTTTTTAAATGTCCTAACTTCAATATTGGATAAAGGGATATTTACATATCCAATGCCTCCACCCAATGGGACCTCCCTGAGGGGAAACATATTTTCTGTTGAATCCTGAGTTTTCTGTGGAAGCGTGCCTGTCTCCTCCCTAAAAGGGAGATTCTGTATATCTCTCTTCAATTAATATAATTCTTTTGATAATTCTTTTGCAATAGCCCCATATGACCCTGCTTTATTCTCTTCCTCAGAAGCTGTGGGAGCCATGGAAGCAATGGTTCCAACGGGGGCGGGGGGGGGGGGGGGGGGGGGGGGGGGGGGCTTCTATTGGTTGTGCTCCCGCCAGGGCTGGGATATAGGGAGGGGACAGGGCATCTAAAGGGTCCCACTTGTGCTTCTCCTTTTTGTTTTTCTCCACCTCTTTGCTTTTTGTTTCCTTTGTCTCAGCCCCCTTTCCCTTCTTTTCTGATTCTATTTTTTGAGGCCGACTTAGAAAAATTTTGGCAGGTTCATCAAGCCAGAGATTAGCATAAGAAGACTCCTCTGGATTGAACAGGTCTTTACCATTAACATATAAATTCAACTGCTGACACACCCAGTCCTCTGAGGAACCAAACTTTGTCCATATTATTCCTCCCCCTAGGTCTTGGTCTCCCAAAATAAAGCAGCAATATTTAATCAATTTCTTTTGACTTTTCCCTTTGTACTTTGGGACATCGTCCCAGTTATTTAACCAACTTCCAAGGGAACTATTAGTTGGAATTCCCTGCACCTTGTCCTGACATACAACTTTGGACTGCGATTTTTCCATATTCTCAGTACAGGTGTAGATCATCCTAACACCACAGTCACCTGAGAATGTTCTCGGAAAGCCCTTTTCTTGAGGTCTGAGCAGTCCTCCAGTTCTTTTAGAGAGCTTGTCTCTCCCTCGGCCAATAGACCCCCAAGCTCCTGACTTGGGCTTACCTCTCAAGCTACACGTAGACCTTCTAGACTGTGCTGGTGGTCAGGACTTGTCTATTATCTTCTTTTTTTAAATTCTATACCAAGTTCCCCTGCTTCAGGTCGTTAAGGCTTCCAGGAAGGAAACAGTGTTCTGAAACCAACAGCTGTTGTACCAAATTATCTGTGGGCACGCCTGCTTCTGGCTTGGGACCCCCGAAGCCCCCAGAAGGCCCCCCCATGATCCCAGACAAGTCCCCAAGTCTGTGTGGGACAATTTTATCCAAAATTAAACTCTCAGGGGCATCTCAAAGTATAGAACAAAAAGCTTTATTAGGACCTTGTGAGAGCCGGGTGGTCATCCAAACTCCAAGCAAAAGGGATATGTTCAGAGCCAGGAGAGAGCCACTGCCCAGTGCCCACTTGCAACTTTTATACAGAGCACCCCAAGAAAAAGATCAGACCCATCCCCAGTACCCCTCATATACATTCTAATTGATTATATAGGTTGTGTTCCCTGATTAGGAACTGGAATGTTGACAGGTTATAAATCTTTCTTTCCCCACCTACCACATGATTTTTAAGAAACCAAAAACTTAGGCCTGTAGGCTTGATCTACTTTAGTTCATGGTTAAGAGAGATCTTCATTTCAGCTACTTGCACTCATTGATGAATAAAACTCACAAAGTCTGTTGTGCCACAGTTCCCTTTTATTGTCCTGCCTCAGTTTCCCTAAATTGTCCTGCCTTGGTTTCCCTGAATTGTTTGACCTCAATTCCTAATTGTTCTGCTCAATCCTGCAACACCATCCCTCCTTCCTAATCATCATGATCCAGATAAGGAGAAAGACCTTTTATCTTAGACATCATGACCCCAGCCCTTCCCTACTTATCAGAATGACTGGTGCCTCCCTTCACCCTGTCAGAACCTGATTGATAGTCCATTCCCTCTCTCAATGCTCTGACTCCACTCCTGCCTCAGTCTACCTCTGTAGCTGAACCATATGTGTATATATACTTCCTGGGAAGCACACATTAACTGCTGGATGCTTTGGATATCAGCCCTGGGGGCAGCATGCCCCCAGCACAATCTCTCCCTTTCAAATAATATATTAAAAACTCTAATCTCTATCTTGCCTCAGTTTCTCTGACATTACAAGTCCAAATGTGATTTTGTGCCACAGTATGGAATGGGGCAATTTTTATAACTATAAGGGAAGAGGGGAGAAACCAGGAAAGAGTTGGAGAGACAAAGAATATTTTGAAGGAATCTGGGAGGAGTTGGGGAGATGATTGAAGGATAAAGTCAGTTAGAGAGTTGAAGAGAATGTTTGAAGGACAAAGTCAGGGAAGAATTGGAGAAAATACTAGATGGACAAAATCAATGGAAAGTTAGGGAAATGAATTTTGGTCTTGGGGAGGACAAACTGGTTTGAATTCTCATCAATATAAGCTAAGGGAAATGATGGGCTTGGCATCAAAAAGAACTATATTCAAAATCTGTCTTTGAGTAATAAGCAACATGATGGATAATTGTTATAATAATAGCATGGATTTACATAGTGCTTTAAAGTTTATACAGTACTTCAATATATTATCTCTTTTCATCTTCACAACACTGTGAGATAAGTACTATTATCACCACTATTTTATAGATAAGGAAACTAAGGCTGAGAGAGGATAAGGTACTTGCCCAGGGTCATGTATGAGATGTGACTCATATTTAAGACTTCCAAATCTAATTGTAATATCCTATTCACATAAAGCCATCTAGCTCCTACCTAAACTGTCCCCTCACTTTAGAATCAGTAGGTAAAGAGATACCTACATTGAGGTCCCTTAAAAACACAAGATATGGCAGCTCTGAAATATTTTATAATATACTATTATGCCCAGACACTCTCTCAAACGTCTTTATTTTCTTGTTTTAGACTCGAAGGTGTTCATTCTGAATGGGACTGATTGAAGAAGTATTTCTCAGTATTGAGTCACATGATCCCTGTTCCCAGAACTGGAAGGGGGGTGGTGGTGTGATTTGATCTCTGGAGGGATGAACTTGAACCCTGAGATACAGGAAGTTGCAGGAAGTGACAGTGACCAGCATTGGTGACATTGGTCAAGGATTGTGGGAAATAATGTTACTGGAAATGTTAATGTTAATGGAAATAATTGTGGGAAATAATGTTACTGTTGCCTATGCAAGCTAGATTTAGTTATCTTTAAGTATAAGATCTTAAAAAAACAATAACTTGTTAAAGAAATTCTGTTAACTTTCCTGAAAGGGGTCATGTGCCTCTAATTAGGTAAAGTATGTAGCAGAAAAGATCTGACTTTTCTGAAAACTCCAACTCTGGCCAAGTTGGAGTTTAGGAAAAGTCCATTGGGAATAATGGCCACGTGGGGCCAGAGGGAGAGAAAGAAAAACTATGCTGTTTAGTGAAATTCATTATTTGAAATATGATAGGAAAGTCAGTTTTATATTATTGGGAATTTAAAGCTGCATTTAGTTTGGTTCAGACTTTGTTACCTATATTACAAAATTGTAAGTTATGTTTTAAATCCAGCTCTGCTGGACATGTGGGTTTTATGGACTCTTCCCCCTCCCCCCTATCCTCCCCACTCCCACTGCTTTCTGCTACTTTAAAGGTTGGGTGGGGTAGGGATCTTTTGTCTTCGAAGGTGAAGATTAAACTCACTCCCCCACTGCTCTCTGCTACTTCTGCAGAGTATCTAGTTAGCTCGGAGTGCAGGTTAATTCACCTCCCCTCCCTCCTGCCTCTTTGGAGGTGGAGTGGGGGGGAAGGGCAGCCATGTGGAATTCTTTCCTTACCCCCTCCCTCTAAACTGTTCCAGACTTTTTTTTTTTTTTTTTATCAAGTCGTAGCCCCCTGGTTTTGGCTAAAAGGAGCAAACTGATTTGTATAAATATCAGGTTACGGTAAATATCTGCTTAGGATTTATCCAAAACTTTGGTTAATAGGATTTGTTATTGGGAGGTAAAATTTCTTGGGTTTGTAGTTAATATGTCCCTGCATTTTTTCCTCTTGTAGCTGATTTCTATAATCAGAACAATGGTCAATAAGAAATTGTTAATGCAATTCAATTATGTCATACCTTGCTGTTTCCAATCTGGTTATCTATTATCATTATATCCTAAATACTTGAGCAAATAAGTATTTAGTCTGGCCATCTATTACTAGATATTGTGTCTGGATATTCAAGTTGTTTTAAGGTTTATAACTAATGAGAAGCCACATCTTGTAGCAGTCCTTGTGGACTAGTCTTTCTATCTCAGACTGTTCTAACTTTTCTTTATTAGATTTGTTTTTATTTCCAGATTTGGTCAAATTACAGATATATTGACTTGCTTCTGAGACCTAGATCAGCTTTGATTGTCAGCACGCCACACTACATCCATCCCCTCACTGGACTGAGCATCTTTGCCCATCTTCAGCAGGAAGTAGTTTTTGAGAAAACTATTACTCCTGCTTCTGATGTAATTTGGATTGATATGGGGGAGTGGGAAAGTAGTTGAATTGTTAAAATTTTAACTATTACTATGTTTGAGATGGGATGGAAATTGTTAAATCGTAACTATTGCTATTACATTTAAGGGATTTTTGGTCTGTTATATATATGTATATGATTTATATGTGGGATGGTATTTGATAATTCCTTTCCATGAGAAAAAAAAAAGGGAGGAAGAAATAGGAAATTGGGGAAACTGGTGTATTTTCTTAGCCACTTCTGCCCCACCCCCTATCTTACTAGTTCAGATTTAATTGGAAGTCTTTTAAACAGTCCTTTTCATTTTTTTACTTCTTCCTTAAATTTACTGGACTATGATTTGCTTGTTATGTTTTTACTTTGAAATCCCTTATTCTGTTGGAATTGCCCTGGCAGACTCAATTTTTGGGATTATTTTTTAGAAACAACCAGAAATGAGATACCTGTCCTAGGACTGGCAGTCTCTCTGATCTGTTTCTCCACTCCTGTTACCCCAAGTCCTTAATTAGTATTTCAGCATTCTCAAAGGACCTTGCAGTTTTATATAAGGCCTCTAAAAGTTCGGGGTTGCCTTCCTTGGTCTAACTGTGCATAATCTGCCCAGAAATCTGGATCCTTTCTGCAGCCCTATCTGTTCCTCTGGGCAGGGACAGGTGGAGCTACTCCAAGTCTCATTCTTCTCCCCTAGAGTGGGTTACCTCTCTGAATAGGCAGCACAACTGTCTTGAGTCCTGCTGCTCTGTAAGCAGAGGCTGTCATAAATGACCACAGACCTAATTCACAGTGAATTGTCTATATGCTCCCCAACTGTCTGCAGATCTGACATGATTGCAATAAGGAGCTTTGTGTATTGCTGATTAACTCTAGGGTTATCAGGGATAGACTTGTCCTTGCCATAAGTCCTTGAATTGTTCTAGCTTTATTTTGATTTTTATTTGATCTATTTACTTCACATAGGGTTGGTCAAAATTATGGTGCTAAGACCTTCTAGAGGAAGGTAATTCAAAGATTTGAATAGTTAGAAGAGAGAGAGTGTGGAATGTTGTGCCACAGTTTGCTTTTAATGTCCTGACCCAGTTTCCCTAATTGTCCTGTTTAGTTACTCTGCCTCAGGTTATAACCATTCCCTCTTAATGTTTGATAGGATAAAGGTCTTATATCTTAGACCTCTTAATATTTGATGGGATAACGGTCTTGATCCATTTTTAGACATCATTAGAATATCAGGAGCCTCTCCAGTACCTCCCATTATGTCATCCTAGGTGCCTCCCCCCCATTAGGTCATCCCCATCCAGGTACCTCCCCCATTATGTCATTGTTCTTGTTACCCTATTAAAGAATCTTGTATCTGACATTCACTGCTGGATTCTTTGAGATGATAGTCTCATTCAGCCCTGGGACCAAACCATGGATCCATTTGGTCCCAGTAAATCTCTCCCATTTTAATAAATTATTAAATACTCTCTAATCTCTATCTTGCTCACTTTCTCTGGCATTACAAAATTACCTCACTGATAGCTCCAGATAGATTTCTCTTGCAATTCAGAAAAACCTAGAGAACTGGTAACATTTGGAGACTCAGACTTCACTGGAGGAGATAAAGGGGATGAGGAGGCCATTGACACCATTGACCTGGAAGGCCTGAAGCCAAAACTAGTGACAAGAACCTGGAGTTGGGAAGGTCTGAGGAGGAGACTCTATTAACCCCATTGTCACTCAGGGAGGACCACCCAAAATTGTGGCCTTCAGCCTTCTGCTGTTTCTGGATTCAGGGCGATTTTTATGCATATCAATGAATTTTTACTAATCACAGTGTAGGGAAAATGATCTATATATAATTATATACTGCAATAGCCAGTCAACACTGCAGGAATAGTAAAGTTTAGCTCTCTGTGAGAGGAAGGAAGAGAATAGACTGGGAGATAGAGGGCAGCAATGTACGTAGGTGGATTAAGGAACATCTGGTTGGATAATTTTTTCCAGGTATGGAGAGAAACTTCAGAAATTTCAATTCTATACTGTTAGGTTAACTGAACCTCTGAACATATTAAGGGCTTGTGTAAATAACAACATATTAAATAACCTACCAGTCAAGGAATCTCAAAATTAAAACTGGAAGTTGCCTTGAAAAGCTATTTCATCCACACCTATCTCTCATTTTAGCAATAAGGAAACTGAAATTCAAAGAGGTTTAATAACTTTCCCAGAATCATCCACTCGTAAGAGTCCAAGATGGAATCTGAACCGAAGACCTTGTGATGTACATAAATATAACATACATACATACATAACATTGATTGTATGACATGGGAGAAAATAACACATGACCAGCCAACATGGCATGCCCTTATCAGAAAAGGTGCTGTGTTCTATGAGCAAAGCAGAATTGAATTAGCTCAGAAGAGAAGCAAGATGAGCAAAGTTAAAGAAATCATCCGAAATGTTCAAAGGGACTATTTGTGTCAGACCTATGACAGAGCATTCTGAGCTCTTATTGGTCTGATGAAATGCACTGTAACTTTACTCCAACATAGTGATGTCATTTTGGTCCTCTTTGAGAACAAAGGACAACAACCAACCAACCAAACTTTCCACATCATGGGGTTAGGGATGTGGTATCCCCATGATCTAGAAAATACATGTAAAAATTTTTGTCCCTCCCTTCATATCAGGGAAGTCTGATTTTTTTTTTCTTTTGTATGATATTTACAGTAACTCATTGTGAAATTTGCATTAAATATTTGCTCATAGGCTATATGTAGGTAAAAGTAAGTTAAAAATACTTTTTTTCTGTGTCTTCTGCTGGCCTTTGCATGTCATCTGTGGCTTCCACAAAATTCAAAAATTTCCATTTAAATTTTTATGCCGAACCATGATATATCTAAACCACAAAGGGGAAAGTTGGAATGTGAAAGGAATAACTGTACTGAAAAAGAGGGGAATAAAGACCATTCAGGCCCAAATTATACTAATTTGAAATTAGAGAGGCCACTATGGAATTTGAAAACCTAATAAAAGAGGTGCCTTGCAGGGTATGAAGTCAAGGACATTTCACATTGCAGTGGGCTAGTTTAGAACTCTGCCAAATTCTACTTTAGGAGCTGAGAGAGACCTTCCAGAACATCTGTTCTTGCTCTCCTCTTTACAGTGATAAATGACTTATCTATGGTCCCAAAACTCTAGTCCTTAGTAGCATAGAAGAAGTGGGAAAGATGCTTTCCCTTCCTTTCCCAGGAAGGAAGAAAGCCTTCCTGACTTTCAGTCCAATACCCTACCCTTTTGTTTTCATTTTTAGATTCTGAAATATGTCCTAGGGAACCTCATTTTATGAAAATCCTGATAGTTATTTTAAGATTTGGGTTCTAGGACTCCACTGAAGGAACTTCCAGAATGTGCTGAAAGGAGAAGGAGGGAAGGGAGCAGAAAAGTGGGGAAGCATTTGGAGATAGCCAATGCTGCAAAAGAATTGTTAGGAGATTTAGAGACTAAGGGATTTGGGGCAGCAAAAGCCAAAAAAGGAAGCCACCAAGTTTAATGAGAAAAGCAAACCTTCTAAGTCAAAGTGATTGTGGGTTTATGGGCAGCTGAGCCAGACTCACTCTGTGACACTGGGCCCCACATTTGATCATTTGCTGTTTCACTGAGCCAGAAAGAATTAAACAAAAGAAAAAAAAAAAGATCAAGAGATTTTTATTCAAGTTATTTCCCCTCACTGGAATACTCTCTCCTTTGCTTACCCAAATCCTACCCTCCTTCAAAGTCCAGCTAAAATGCAGTCTCCTCCAAACATCACTGATGCCCTATTCTCTGAATCCAGATAGCACATGGGGTCTGTGTTGAACATCTTGCCACTGTAGTTAGTCAAATTCCTATTATCTACCAAAGGCAGCAAAGGAGTACAGTGGATAGAGTGCTTGTTCTGGAGCTGAGTTTAAATCTAGCCTCAGACACTTACTAGCTGTGTGATCCTGGGCAAGTCACTTTATCCTGTTCACCTCAATTTCCTCATCTGTAAATGAGCTGGAGAAGGAAATGGCAGACCACTCTAGTATCTTTACCAAGAAAGTCCCAAATGAGGTCACAGAAAGTCAGACATGACTGAAAAAACTGAACCTCCTAGGGCTGTAGTGAGGATCAAATGGAATATTTGTAAAACTTTTAGCACAGTAGATAGTATATAGTTGACACTTAACAAATGCTTTTTACTTCTTACCTACCATCTTAATGCTAACATCCAAGAGTTTCTTACTCTCCTAACCTCCTGATATTCCCTATCTGCAACTGGCACCTAACAAATGCTTTTTACTTCTTACCTTCCACCTTAATACTAATGTCCAATAGTCTCTTATGCTTCTAAACTCCTGATATTCCCAAATTGCTCATTCTCAATTCTGGGTAAGTACTATTATCTAATTACTTCACTCCTGGAACCAGACTGTTTTCTTTTTTCTTTGCCCCTTTATCAAAAGGAAGAGTTTTCTCTAATTCTTGCTAAGGCAGATTCCTCTATTCAATACTCTCATTCCTGTTTGACTCATCTAGTACATTATTTTATACTCCCATAACTCCATCCCACTCCATGAATTTTCAGTCTATTCTTTTCCATGGGATCCTTCTCATCTATCTACATATTTGTTTCAGTAGGGGTGTCCATTCTACAAAAATCTTCCCTCAAACTTTCTATTTCCTTCACCTTTAAAAAAAAGTTAACTGTTTTTTATTATTTCCTATTT
Source organism: Sarcophilus harrisii (assembly GCF_902635505.1). Lineage (NCBI taxonomy): Eukaryota > Metazoa > Chordata > Mammalia > Dasyuromorphia > Dasyuridae > Sarcophilus > Sarcophilus harrisii. The sequence goes on from NC_045428.1 coordinate 194,942,890, forward strand.
TTAAAAATTTATTTCATTTTCAATTCATGGAACAAAACAAGTATTTCCATAACCCAATATAATAAAAAAGATGTTTGCATATGAAATTGCAAATCTACCATGTACAATTTACTACTCTCTTTCCCCCCTTTATTTTCTTCCCTGCCTTCCCATCCTAAATTGCAAGGATTTCTGTCAATTGAGGAATGACTGAACAAATTGTAATATGTGATTGTGATGGAATATGACTGAAATGATGAAAATTTGGGACTCAAACTTTTCAAAATAAATGCTGAAAATCATCTTTACATGTAATTAAAAATGTACTATTAAAATAAAATTTAAAAAACAAATGATGAGCTCAGTAATCTTAGAAAAACATGATTGCATGAAATAATGAAGAGGGAAGTGAGCAGAACTGCAAGAACACTGTATAGCAACTTAGTTATTTTGACTATCATAAACATATAAATTAAAAATAAAGAGCATAAGAAAAAAGACCTTCATCCTTTACTGGCAAATTTCTTGGAAGAAAAAATTGTCCAAAGTTGATATCTCCATTATCTCATGACACATCTTCTCCTCATTCCTTTACAATCTGAGTTCATTCCGTTTCATTCTAATGAAATCATCTGTTTATTAAACAGTAATATCCATATGGGAAAGAACATTGGATGTTGCAAGGCACATTAGAGTACTCCTTTGCTGCCTTTGGTAGATAATAGGAATTTGACTAACTACAGTGGCAAGATGTTCAACACAGACCCCATGTGCTATCGAGAATGGGGCATCAGTGATGATTGGAGGAGGCTGCATTTTAGCTGGACTTTGAAGGAGGGTAGGATTTGGGTAATCCAGTGTTTTATTGTACAGATAAGGCTGAAAGCTAGAGGGTAAAGAAGCTTGGGATTATTTGTGGACTGATCTTGTATAAATACATCTGTCCTCCTGGTACTTGCTCAATGCTCTGCTGTGTTTTATTGATGTTCATAGGATGGAAAATCTTTTGTTTGAGTTGAATGAAGAACAATATCCAAATTCTGTAAAACCCATTAGTTTTTGAAAATATTCTTTGTCTAATAACAGCATGTAGATGTATAACTCTGAATTCTTCCCAAGAGTATATGAAAAAATTAGAATAAAAGTGTTTTTTTTCCTGCAATAGAGAACAGGTGAGGGGAAGGGGAAAATGCTTGAAAACAACAAAATTCAATACAAATGTAAATGTGGAATAAAAAGAGAGCAAGAGATTCGGTATGTTGGAATGAGGGATTTCATGTTCTACCTCAAACAACAACTAGAAGACTTGTAGGTTATTTAGTACTAATACAGAGCAGCTAGATGGAGCAGTAGATAGAGCACTGGGCATGGAATCAGGAAGGCTCATTCTTATGAGTCTAAAGCCAGCCTCAGACATTTACTAGCCTTTCTTCAAAGACTGACCAATGTGGAGTAGATTTGAAATCTTTAGCTCCATTGTAGAAAGCATTCCCTTATTTGTTCTTTGCTATTTAACTGAGGAAAAGGAAGACCCTGGTATGGAGAAGCCACACATACCCTCACAGCAAAGTTGGAGGTGACCTTTTGAGACATCTTTTTTCATCTATATCTTGCCTGTGTTCAAAGGTGAAGTTTTTCTCTTCCTTCCTCCCTTATTCATTCATTCATTTCCTTCCTCCTGCTCCATTCTTTCCTGACTTACACAAAAAAGCAATGTGGTATGGTAAAGAGTGTATTAGATTTAGGGTCCAAATCATACCTCTGAGGTTTCTGACTTTTGAGAAACCTCAGTTTTTTAATCTTCAAAATGGGGATAATATCCAAAGAATGTGCTTCACGGGAGTATTGTTATTCTCAAATACAAAAACATACATAAAGTATTCTCCAATACAAATGTTAATTATTATTATGAGTTTTTTAAAAATATTGATGCCATTTTTAGTTCCTGTCATTTCCTTTTATACCTCTATCCAATAGGACTCTTAATTGTGTGTGTGTGTGTGTGTGTGTGTGTGTGTATGTGTATGAAGGGCAGGCAGAAGAAGAGAAAAGGAAACAAACCATACAGTGGTCATATAACTATATATATATATATATATACACATATATATATATGATATATAATATTTGGCACAACATATATAATATTTGATTGATTTGCAATCAATTTAGTTTCCCTTCTTAGACTGCACTGCTAACACATGCATAGGTTAGGATCTCTTTTCTCTTCCTATTTTGTTTTCATGCTACTCTCCCTGAGTATAATAGCTTGTCTGCTGGCCAGCTTACTCTGCTAGGTTCGTGGACTTACTCCTTTCTATAGTTCAACTCTGGGGACTTGCTCATTGCTAAACAAAGCTTCTCCTAGGGCCATGTCCTTCTTCTATAAATGGGCCATTGCTAAGGATGAAATGGTAGAGAAAAATTCCCTCCCACTTCTTCCCTTGCTGAATTCTCCTAGGGGCACAAAGGAAAAGGTGAAAAATGTGTTCTGAACAGCTCACACTTGTCGCTTTTCTCAACTACCAGAAATCTCTGACCACAGAGTTGGCTTGCTTGCTTTTTTTGTGGGTCCAAGAGGTAGGACTGAATGCCTCCTAAGGAACAAAGCATGGCCAACTACAATCTGAAAGAGCTTCAGTTGTTCAGTCATTTCTTGGTGTCCAAAATTTCATGATCCCATTTGGAGTTTTCTTCACAAAGATAGTAAAATGGTTTGCCATTTCCTTCTCTAGCTTATTTTATAAGAAAACTGAGGCAAACATGGTTAAGTGATTTGCCCAGGATCACACTAGTAAATGTCTGAAGCCAGATTTGAACTCAGGGAAATGAATTTTCTTGGCTTTAAGTCTAGTGCTCTATCCACTGCCCTATATATGTATATATATAGTCAAAATAAATACATAAAAACAATATGGGGAGGGCACTAGTAAGTGGGAAGGATCAAGAAAAGCTTCATGTAGAAGAGCTGAATTGTAAAGGAAAGAAGGCATCCTAAGAGGTGAGGATGAGGAAGGAATGCCTTCTTCAATGGAAAGTTTACTTTCAAGAGGAGGTAATTCTCTTTCTGTATATTGTCCTTTCTTTTAAAAAACTCTTTTTTACTGAATCATAAAACACATTAAATAGGCCATAATGCAGGTAAAAGATTTTCATTATTAAAAATGTATTTGATATGCCTTTCCCCATCCTACCCTACCATTGATATATTGGGAAGAATGGATGAAATTGAGTGTTCACATCCAAAACAACTTCATCCTCTCAATCCCCATTTCTTCCTCTTTGGAATTTCCTTTCCTAAAGCCTCTTTTCAGATTTTCTCTTGTAGGCTCCTTAGATTCTTCTTCCTTTAAAAAAAAAAAAAAAAAAACTTTAAAAAAATTTTTAATGGAGTTAAGCTGAAAGGGATCTCAGAAGTCATGTAGGTCAATGCCCTAATTTTACAGATAAAGAAACTGAGGTCCAGAAAATTTAAGTGACAAGGTTATACAGAGTGAAAATTATGAATACATTTAGGCTAAATATTATCCAATTCTTATGATGATGTATTCAAGGAACTGGGTATGTTCAACTGAGAGAAATAGATTGAACAGCTTTCTTTAACTATTTGAAGGGTTGTCATGAAAAAAAAGTTTAGATTAGTTCATATTCAACACAGAAGTCAGAATTAAGACCAGGAACTAGGAATTACAGAGATCTTCCCCAGTCTCTAATAATTAGAGTCATAATTGGAATGAGCTGCTTAGAAACAGTAACTAACTCTCTCTCTCTCTTTTTTTTTTTTTTTTAATTTATTTAATAGCCTTTTATTTACAGGATATATGCATGGGTAACTTTACAGCATTAACAATTGCCAAACCTCTTGTTCCAATTTTTCACCTCTTACCCCCCCACCCCCTCCCCTAGATGGCAGGATGACCAGTAGATGTTAAATACATTAAAATATAAATTAGATACACAATAAGTATACATGACCAAAATGAGTAACTAATTCTCAATCTAGGTGGGGGGAGAAGGGGACAGGACTGCAATACCACATTGCCTCCCCAATCTCCCTTCTATCCTTTTTAATTTAAATAACATCTATTTAATGCCATTATTAAAAGCTAGAATGAGATGAGAAAGTTCACTTTCATTTCTTCCTTGCAGAGATGGCATAATGTAAAATGCAGTTTTCCCTCACTCTTTTTCTTTCTTACTTTTTAAAAATAGAGGGTGATAAGAGGAATATTTATGATGCTTCACTATTATCTGGCCTAGTCTAGTTCTTTTCCTTAAAAAGTATTGAATCTATCTTCAAAATTTTATTAGCTTAGTAGAGTAAAGGCTCTGACTCTTGCTACAACTTCCTGGTCTCCTGACCAGGTACCAGGATGGTACCAGGAACAAAAACTGTTCCCACCTTCTTCTTCTCACTGGTCATCACAGGCAACATGAAGTCTAGGAAACTGTTCAAATGAAGCTGTGTCCTCATCAAATATCCTTCCCCTTTGGAGGCTAATTAAAGATTTTATTAATTGCTAATATTTTTTAAATGTTTTGGCTTATTCTAATCTTGAATTTTCATTACCAGTCTGAGGAAGAAGAGATAGACTGGGAAATGAAAAGTGACGTGAAAACAAAAGTTTCAGTGAATACTTTAAAAATTTTATTTAAAAATTATTCTGTAGGTGACAAGCTTTACTGAAATTTAATTGCCATTTTCTCTAATTAATTAGCTTTAGAACAGAGATTTTTAACTATTTATGTCATGGCTTCTCTGGCAGTCCAATTGTAAGGTTGGAGAAACTGAGGCAGAACAATTCAGGGAAACTGAGGCAAGACAATTAGGGAAACTGAGACAGGACAATACAAAGGAACTGTGGCACAACATTTCACACTCTCTTCTGAATATTCAAATGATTGAATTACCTTCCTCTAGATACCTAGAAGGTCTTAGCACCATAATTAATAAAACTAGAAAAATGCAAGCATTTATGGCAAGGACAAGTCTCTCCCTGATAACCCCAGAGTTAATCAGCATACAAAGGCTCCCTGTTGCTAGCATGTCAGGTCCTCTGCCATTCCAGGGCATCTTAACCATACAATCCCAGTTTATGATGGACAGTTCATTGTGAGTTAGGTCTGTGGTCATTTGTGCACTTAACTCAGCTTCTGCTTATAGAGCAGCAGGGCTCAAGGGCTCAAGGCCCATTCAGAGGGGCAGCCCTTTCCAGGGAAGAAAGGTGAGGCTTGGAGTAACTCCACCTGTCCCTGCCCAGAGAAACAGACAGGACTGCAGAAAGGATCCAGATTTCTGAGCAGATTATGCACAGTTAGACCAAGGAACGCAAACCCCAAATTTTTAGAGACCTTATATCAAACTGCAAGGTCCTTTGAGCATGCTGAAATACTAATTAAGAAAGTGGGATTACAGGAGTGTAGAAACAGATCAGAGAGACTGCTAGTCCCAAGCTGATCTAGGTTCCAGATATGGCTGTAATTTAATCAAAATCTAGGAAAAAACATATATATATATATAACAAATAAAAGTTAAAATAGTCTGAGATAGAAAGACTGGTCCACAAGGACTGCTACAATATGTAGGGAGGCCAAAACAGATTGGCCAGCTTCTTCCTATGTGAAGAGATGCTTGTCTCACAGGACAGGCAAAAAACTGTCAGCTTTAGTCCCACCCCGCCTTCCAAAAAAAATCAGGTCTCACAGACCACTGTTAAATGTCCTCTCATTATTTAATTTATTTAACCTTTAAAAACACTTGAAAATCATAGACACAATATTTAGTAACAGATAGATGACCAGGCTAAATACTTATTTGCCTAAGTATTTAGGATATAATGATTACATATAACCAGATTGGAAACAGCAAAGGTATGACATAATAAAAGTACATTAACAGTTTCTATTGACCATTGCTCTGATTATAGAAATCAGTCACTGGAGGAAAAAATGCAAGGACATAACTATAACATAACATAAGCAGTTAAAACTCAAGCTTCAGCATATCAGAGGGTGGAGCTTTAAAACTCCCAAATACCATTAATTATAAGCCCAAGAAATTTTACCTCCAATAACAAATTCCATTAACCAAAGTTTCAGATAAATCCTTAACGGTGTTTACCATAATCTTATATTGACAATAGTAAGAAATCAGTACCAGTAAGTTCATAACTTAGAACAATTATCTTTCATATCTAAGTAGATGTTTCATAAGTGAACATTATACATACAAACCAGTTTGCTTTTAAAAGATCCAATACATAGACAAATATCCAAAATTGCATATTGTCCATAATAGAAACATTTTCAAAAGGACAAAGAAAAACTATTATTTTCAGAGGCCCTTTAAATAACCTCAGGATACAATCAATACAATCAAGTAAAATCTACATAGAATATACTAATACCACATAAGAGAATCTGAAAGATTCTTTAAAATATCAATTAAATTTTTAGAAATAGCCCTACCAAATTATGGATCACATTTATGACCATATTCCTTAACCAAGACAACCATTATGTATCACAAGAAACAAATATTCATTAAAAGTAGGCCTGTTTCCAGAGACAAGCCTCTGCAGAACACACTTAATGGAGGGAGGACTTCCATGTGGCCATCCTTTCCCTCTCTCCACCTCCAAGGAGGCAGCCATGTGCAGCTGCGGGGAGGAGGGGGAGGCAGCTAAACTGCATCCCTGGACAAGATTCCCTCAGTTCCCACTCAATTTTCCCCACACAGAAATCCTTCCATTAAAAACTTTTCTCTTTCCTTCTTGCTACATACTTTAACTCACTTCCAACAACCTTTCTAACTAGATGCTCCATTACTAAAGTAGCAGAAAGCAATGGGGGGGAGGGGCGGAGGAGGAGGAAGAAGGTGAATTTAATTTTCACCTTTGAAGACAAAAGATCCCATTTCTCCCTACCCCACCTATCCCCTTTTTCACATGCAAATTTTCCTTCTTGTCTCTCCTAAATCTCCTTCAAAACTATTAAGATTCGAAATACAGTGAATAGCTAAATGACTCCATAAAGCCCACATATCCAGCAGAGTTGGCTTTAAAGCATAACATAATGTTAACAAATTACCCAAAATGTTTCAGAATGTAACATACTTTACCTAATTAGAGACACATGACTCCTTTCAGGCAAGTTCACAGAACTTCTCTTTAACAAGCCATTATTCTTAAAATTTTATACTCAAAGATAACCAAATCTAGGCTTCATTGGCAACAGTAAAATTATTTCCCACAATTATAGAATAATCCTAAAATTCTTAATCAAATGTTTTTTTTTCTTCTCTGAGTTTCAATCAGATAAGGTTTTATTGCCCTTTACTCTAGCAGGCTTTGAAAACCTGCTCCAAGAAAAAAAGCATCTTCCAGTTTTCAAATAGGCAAGCTTTTCTGTTCTTTTTACTTACAAATTAGTACAATAGGTTAAAAAGTTTAAAATCACAAGCAAATTTTATACTAAGCACAATTGCAACATTGAAATAATCAATTCTTAATCATTGTTCTTAAACTTTTAGCAGAGCTCTTTAAGCAGCAAAACAGACAGATATGTCCCTCAGAACACAGAATACAAATCACACAGACATAGACTGCACAATTACAACATTAAAGAAAACATTTAACTCATATAACCAGATAGTGTCTAAAAAGGCGCTCAGAATCAGATCAGACCAGATGTGTCTTAGAAGACACCCAAACTAGAGGGTATTATCCAGTGTCCTGGAATGATACCCTTCTCAGAATTTAATGCCTGTCAGCATTCTGTTATTCTGAGAATCCAGATGCTAGCACAGACAGACAGAATAGGTAAACAGAGCAGATTATGTCCTAAAATATCAAGACTTACTCTCTAGTGGCCAAAATGGAGATGTCCACCACTGGGTGTGGCTGTGGCTGAAAACTGTTCTCTTCCCTGGAGACTCTGGAGAAATCCAGAGGGTCAGCCTCTCCAGGCCAAGAACCCAGATCCTCAACCACCCCAAGGCCCAAGGTGGAGACCTAAAGGTCTCTAATCTCTAATCCTGTTCATTTTCTAATATCTTTGTGGGAAGTCTCCAAAATGTAATGCTGCAGAAACTGAGGCAGAACAATTCAGGGAAACCGAGGCAAGACAATTAGGGAAACTGAGTCAGGGCAATAAAAGGGAACAGTGGCACAACATAATGAAGTCTATGGATCTCTTTTCAGAATGTTTTTGAGTGAATAAAATACAACATGCAGGATTACAAAGCAAAACAATTATTCTGAAATAGTTTAAAAAAGCTCATGGAGCCCATGTTAAAAAAAAATAACTCTGCTTCTGGAAATTCTAGAACTAGAACTAGAAGTTCTATTATTGTACAGTGATAGACTTCTTACATGGTATCAGGAATTACATTATGTCACTTAATAGAAGATATCCCTGCCTATAATAGAAATATTCAAAAAACAACGAATTGAAATTGTTGTATAATATAGTCATTCTGATTTTATGATTTTTAGTAATGTTAGATGTTTAAACACTCTGCTCCATATTGTACCAAGTTAAGGAGATCCAACTAGTACTTCATCTAGCCCCAATATCAGTGTTTTCAGCTTTTTCCAAGTTATCATGCCCCTGAAACAAGCCAGATAGGCAAATAAAGTCTATTTTCACTGCTAAATCATAAAACTCAAAATACCTGTTGCTGCCCCACTGGTTTCTAAGATGAATTTTCATAAGAGACCTATGGGTGAATAAGTTAGAGCTCCTCTCTCCTTTACAAGGTTTCACTATGTTATCCTCACAAATCTTTGAAAATCACCAAGGCTCTCATCATAGATCCTGTTAAGATCAAAACAGTCAAAAATTCCCTTCTTAGGATTCCCTAAGGAATCCTCTTCAAGGCTATTAAACACAGTCTAGCTAAAACCAAATCTCCCTTTAGAAACTAGCTATTTTTATTGCCCTAAGGGGAACCATGAATTATTTAGCTCATCCCCAGTTCAAACTCCAGACTTCCCCATTGAATAGTTCTCTTCCTCCTGGTTTCTCCTCTTCCTTCTTTTTCCTTTTTCTCACTTTTTTTTCGTATCCACCTTTTCTTTATTTTTTTACTTCTCCGTTTCCTAATCTTCCTCTTTCTTCTTTTCCTAAGGCCTTTTTTTTCCCTCCTTCATAAACCTAACTCAACCAAATTGATGGGGTAAACCCTGAAACTGTCTTCTTTGACTTTTGGGGTGAACTCTGAAACTCTCTTCTGACAGAGACCCACCCTTCATGGCAGTAAAGTGGTTTCATTGAAATGAGCCCAGGACCATTCCCTATTTAGCTTGAACTTAAATGATCACATTGAATTGGAAATCTAGGCCTTGGGACAGTGACAACATTGAAGGAATCTCATTCAATAGAAATCCTAGTCTCAGATTTCTTATAAAAAGATAATTTTACACTAATGAAGAGGAAATTAGAGAAATAATTAGGAGTTACTTTGCCCAATTTTATGCCAATAAATTTGATAACTTAAATGAAATGGATGAATACCTTCAAAAATATAGGTTGCCCAGATTAACAGAGTAAGAAGTAAAGTAAATTGGTTAAATAGTCTAATTTTAGGGAAAAAAAATAGAACAAGCTATTAATAAATTCCCTAAGAAAAAATCCCCAGGACCAGATGGATTTACATGTGAATTCTACCAAACATTTAAAGAACAATTAACTCCAATACTACATAAACCATTTGAAAAAATAGGGGATGAAAGGAATCCCACCAAATTCCTTTTATGACACAGACATGGTACTGATACTTAAACCAGGTAGGTTGAAAACAGAGAAAGAAAATTATAGACCAATCTCTTTAATGAACACTGATGCAAAAATCTTAAATAAAATATTAGCAAAAAGATTACAGAAAATCATCCCCAGGATAATACACCATGACCTAGTAGTATTTATACCAGGAATGCAGGGCTGGTTCAATATTAGGAAAACTAGTAACATAATTGACTATAAACATAATTGAATGATAACATAATATCAATAACCAAATTAACAAAAACCATATGATCATCTCAATAAATGCAGGAAAAGCATTTCATAAAATCCAACACCCATTCCTATTAAAAACACTTGAGAGTATAGGAATAAATGGACTTTTCCTTAAAATAGTCAGTAGCATCTATTTAAAACCATCAGTAAGCATTATATATAATGGTGATAAACTGGAACCATTCCCAATAAAATCAAGAGTGAAACAAGGTTACCCATTATCACTATTACTATTCAACATTGTATTAGAAATGTTAGCTTTGGCAATAAGAGATGGAAAAGAGATGAAAGGAATTAGAGTAGGTAATGAGGAACCCCAGAGATTCTACTAAAAAGCTATTAGAAATAATCTACAACTTTAGCAAAGTTGCAGGATACAAAATAAATCCACATAAATCATCAGCATTTTTATATATCACTAACAAAATCCATCAGCAAGAGCTACAAAGAGAAATTCCATTTAAAACAACTGTCAGTAGAATAAAATATTTGGGAATCTATCTGCTAAGGCAAAGTCAGGAACTATATGAGCAAAACTACAAAACACATTCCACACAAATAAAGTCAGATCTAAACAACTGGAAAAATATTATGTGCTCTTGGATAGGTGGAGTGAATATAATAAAGATGACAATATTACCTAAACTAATCTATTTATTTAGTGCTATACCAATCAGACTCCCAAGAAACTATTTTAATGACTTAGAAAAAATAATAACAAAATTCATCTGGAAGAACAAAAGGTCAAAAATTTCAAGGGAATTAATAAGAAAAAAAACCAAATGAAGGTGGCCTAGTTATATCTGATCTAAAACTACATTATAAAGTAGTGGTCACCAAAACCATTTAGTATTGGCTAAGTAATAGGGGAATAGGTTAGGTTCACGGGACAAAATAGTTAATAACTATAGCAATCTAGTGTTTGATAACCCCAAAGACCCCAACTTTTGGGATAAGAATTCTCTATTTGACAAAAACTACTGGGAAAATTGGAAATTAGTATGGCAGAAACTAGGCATTGACCCACACTTAACACCATACACCAAGATAAGATCAAAATGGATTCATGATCTAGGCATAAAGAATGAGATTATAAATAAATTAGAAGAACATAGGATAGTTTACTCTCTCAGACCTGTGGAGGAGTAAGGAATTTGTGACAAAGAAGAACTAGAGATCATTATTGATCACAAAATAGAAAATTTTGATTATACCAAGTTAAAAAGCTTTTGTAGAAACAAAACTAATGCAGACAAAATTAGAAGGCAAGGAATAAACTGGGAAAACATTTTTACAGTTAAAACTTCTCATAAAGGCCTCATTTTGAGAATTGATTCTATAAGCAATCAAGCCATTCTCCAATTGATAAATGGTCAAATGATATGAACAGATAATTTTCAGATGAAGAAATTGAAACTATTTCTATTCATATGAAAAGGTGCTCCAAATCATTATTGATCAGAGAAATGCAAATTAAGACAACTCTGAGATACCACTACACACCTCTCAGATTGGCTAAGATGACAGGAAAAGATAATGACGAATATTGGAGGGCATGTCGGAAAACTGGGACACTGATGCATTGTTGGTGAAGTTGTCAACAGATCCAACCATTCTGGAGAGAAATTTGGAACTATACTCAAAAATTTATACCCTTTGATACAGCAGTATTACTACTGGGTTTATATCCCAAAGAGATATTAAAGAGGGGAAAGGGAACTGTATGTGCAAAAAAAGGTTTGTGGCAGCCCTTTTTGTAGTGGCTAGAAACTGGAAATTGAATGGATGCCCATCAATTGGACAATGACTGAGTAAATTGTGGTATATGAATGTTATGGAATATTATTATTTGTAAGTAATGACCAGCAGGATGAATACAGAGTGGTTGGAAAAGACTTACCTGAACTGATGCTAAGTGAAATGAGCAGAACCAGGAGATCATTATACACTTCAACAACAATACTATATGAGGATCAATTCTGAAGGAAGTGGCTATCTTCAACAATGAGAGGATCCAAATCAGTTCCAATTGATCAGTAATGAACAGAACCAGCTACACCCAGAGAGAGAACTATGGGAAATGAGTGTGGACCACAACATAGCATTTCCATTCTTTCTGTTATTGTTTGCTTATATTTCTGTTTTTCTTCTCAGGTTATTTTAACTTCTTTCTAAATCCGATTTTTCTTGTGCAGCAAGATAACTGTATAAATATGTATACATATATTGTATTTAACATATACTTTAATACATTTAACATATATGGGACTACCTGCCATCTAGGGGTGGAGGGAAGGAGGAGAAAAGTTGGAATGGAAGTTTTTGCAATGGTCAGTGTTGAAAAATTACCCATGCATGTGTTTTATCAATAAAAAGCTATAATAAAAAAAAAATTAACTCCAAATTTTTGCGGAAGCCTGAGGAATTATGCTTTGCCAAAGGATCTCTCTTCTTGGCATAGCTGTTTACCAGGACTCTTGCTCACTGTGAAGACATTCTTTTCTCAGTAATAATCTTTTGTTATTTTATTGCCAGGACTTCTTGCCACTCAGAAGTCTGTCTTCCTAGCAAAGCTGGCTTCTCAGCCAACAATAAACTTCCTTTTAGTCAGACTTTTTGGGTTCCTAAATTCTTTCATGTTGGACATGCATCTCCGACCAAAGAAGGGATTCCCACAACTCTCTGCACTGCTACTAATTGCAATCAAAATGGGTCAATCAGAAGCCACTCTTGTCTTGAACAATTAAATGCTCTGACATATAGGCTTCTGAAGTTGCTGGTTTGGTATGCTTTCCCTGTGAGTTCTTTCTGGATGCCCACAGTATTGAAGAACCACAAAGAGTAAGCAGCACTGTATGGAAGCAGAATATACTTTTGCAGAATCCAAACTATAGTTATTTTAGTTTAGGCCAGAAAATAGTGAGAGCCAAGCGTGAAAAATAATAATAACTGGGAAAGGAACTGGATCTGTGATTATATTGCTATAAGAAGCTCTCCAGTGAGGGAACTTGCCCTATCTAACAATGCAGGTGGATACCTTCTTTTAAATTCACAGTCTTCCAAAGAGAAGATCTAACCCAGTTCCAACTGATCAAAGATGGACAGAAGCAGATACACCCAGAGAAGGAACACTGGGAAATGAATGTGGAGTACTTGCATTTTTGTTTTTCTTCCCAGGTTATTTTTACCTTCTGAATCCAATTCTCCCTGTTCAACAAGAGAACTGTTCTGTTCTGCACACATGTATTGTATCTAGGATATACTGTAACATATTTAACATGTATAAGACTGCTTGCCAGGGGAGTGGATGGAGGGAGAGAAGGGAAAAGTTGGAACAGAATTGAGTGCAAGGGATAATGTAAAAAATTACCCAGGCATATGTTCTGTCAATAAAAAGTTATAAAAAAAAATAAATAAATTCACAGTCCTCAAGCAACGAAAGGGAAGGTAACTGGCATCCTCCTCCTCCTCCTCATTATCAAATATAGTTTTCAAAATATGCTTAAGAATGAAACCAACAAAATATGCTTAAGAATGAAACCAACAAATTTCCTTAAAAGTTTTAAGTTGATGTCCGTATACTAAATACAATAATCTCCAAGCTGTGTAGAACAAAAATCTCTCAAAATATAGTAAATTTTAAAAGTTTTTAATGCCATGTCAAGATATTAAATAATATCTATTAAAGCTTAAAACTGTATTAAAACTTTTTGACATAGCAAAAGAAATCAGAATCATATGAGGACTGGATGACATATGTATTATTTTTTGAACTGCTATTGTTTTCATAGCACCTACAAAAGACAAGTTTTCATCCCATTGCTTTTATTCAACTACAAAAGCAATCATTCTTCCCACCTGTGTAGCAGTCTGCCAAATATTTAACATAAAGAACAATAATGACTTGTCCCCAGATGTTTTCTATCTGAAATTTGTCAAATATAAGATGAAAAGTATAAAAATAACAATTCAAAACAATATAAGAACACTTGAAAATAATTTTGTATAAAATGTGACCTCTTTTCAGGGAACCATGCTAAGCCCATTACAATCTGTATAGCACCAAACTCATTGTCATCTATTCTGAATCAATCTGAATATAAGTTCAATGTGAAAAAGGAGAGTCATATCAAAATATCATATCAGTCATATCAAAATATCATATCAGTCGTGTCTGACTCTTTGTGATCTTGTGAATCATGGCATGCCTTTATTGTCCAAGGGGTCTTGGCAAAAATACTAGAATGATTTGCCATTTTCTTCTCTATTTGCTTAAGTCACTGACTTGCATAACATGGCATTACCTTCCTGATGCCTTGGTCTTCTTGGAGAATAAAAAACAATCTCTGTGAATAGAACTAGGAAACTCCTATTGGAGTACCCATTGGAGACCCCATTGAAACTTGTCAGTTGGGCAACAAAAACATTCTTTCTTTTTTTTCCTTTTTTGTCTTCCCTTTCTTCCATCTACATAGAGTATCATACTCTTACCTATGGGTGCTTTGCCCAAAGCAATGTGCATTTTGATCAGTGAAACTTCCTTAGATATCTTTGGGTTTATGGGCTAGGACCACACCTTAAACTCATATTGCTCTGGCTTCCATTGATTGATCAATAATAGATCCCAGGCCAATCTCTACTTGGTCATTTTTTGGGCCTAGATTGATTTGGAATGAATATAAAGGGCAATTGTTCCTTTTTTTTTTTTTTTTTCCTAATAGCTTTTTATTTTTCAAAATACATGCAAAGATATTTTTCAACATTCACTCTTGCAAAACTTTGAGTTCCATATTTTTCTCCCTCCCTCACCACCTTTCCCCTGTCCTACACAACAAATAATCCAATATAGATTAAAAATGTGCAATTATTTTGAATTTTACATGTTTATCTTACTACACAAGAAAAATCAGATCAAACGGGGAAAAATGAGAGAAAAAACAAACAAACAAGAAAACAACAACAAAGGTGAAAATACTTTGCTCTAATCCACATTCAGTCCCCATAGTCCTCTGTCTAGATGCAGATGACTCCATCACAAGTCTATTGGAATTGGCCTGAATCACCTCATTGTTGAAAAGATCACAATTGATCATCACATAATCTTGTTGTTGCTGTGTGCAAAGTTTTCTTGGTTCTACTCACTTCACTTAGCTTCAGTTCTTGTTTTCTCCAGGCCTCTCTGAAATCATCCTGCTGATTGTTTCTTATAGAACATTAACTTTTTGTAATCTTAGTTAATGTGAGAAGTGTGTAGGGGTACCTCAGAGTAGTCTTAACTTGTATTTCTCTAATCAATAGGAATTTAGAGCATTTTTTCATATAACTAGAAATGGCTTTAATTTTATCTGAAAATGTTCTTTGACCATTTATCAATTAGAGGATGGCTTGTATTCTTACAAAATTGAGTCAATTCACTATATATTTTAGATATGAGGCCTTTATCAGAGCCCTTTAATATAAAAATGTTTTCCCAGTTTTCTACTTCCCTTCTGATTTTGGCTGCATTGGTTTTGTTTATATAAAACTTCTTAATTTAATATAATCAAAATTATCCATTTTGCATTTCATGATGTTCTCTTCTTCTTTAGCCATAAATTCCTTACTTCTCCATAGATATACTTATAGTATCAACCTTTATGTCTAAGTTATGAACCCATTTTGATCTTATCTTAGTATAAGGTATTAGGTGTTGGTCAATTCCTAGTTTCTGCCATACTAGTTTCCAATTTTCCCAGCAATTTTTGCCAAACAGTGAGTTCTTATCCCATTACTATAATCATTGATTATTGTGTTTTGCAGACCTAACTTATTCTACTGATCCAATACTCTTTTTTTTTAGTCAGTAGCAAGCAAATGGTTTTGATGATCACTTCTTTAATATATAGTTTTAGGTCTGGAAAGTTAGGCCACCTTTGTTGGTAATTTGGTTGGTATGCACTGAATAAGTAGATTAATTTAAGTAGAATTGTCATTTTTATTATGCTCAGCCTACTCATGAGCACTTGATATTCTTCCAATTATTTAGATCTAACTTTATTTGTGTAGAAATCTTTTGTAATTGTATTGATATTAGTTCTTGGTTTTATCTTGGCAGGTAGACTCCTAAATATTTTATATTATCTACAGATATTTTATTTTTTTATTATAGCTTTTTATTTACAAAACATATGCATGGGTAATTTTTCAACATTGACCCTTACAAAACCTTCTGTTCCAACTTTTCCCCTACTTCCCCCTACCTCCTCCCCTAGATGGCAGGTAGTCCCAACTACAACTCAGTGGAGAAGTCCCATGACCCAGAAATAGGGTGAGTATGAAAATAGACAAGCAGGAAACTTTGGTAAGAGCTAAACTAGTCACTTTCATATTTTAGCTGAAATGGGGCAAATACTAAGAAAAGATTCTCCCCCACCCAAAGGGAAATTGGAGATAGAAAATTTTTTTTATCAGAACTGCATGACCAGGCTGGAATGGATGAGGGGACTCAGTGACAGGGACAGGAAGGGCCTCTCAGAGGAGGTATGAGATGCCTTTCTGTGTTTTCTGGCAGGGCCTGTAGGAACTTGACAAGGGAGGAGTTAGAGACTTCAGCAATTAAGTCTTCCCAGACCAAGGGTAGGATAGGTGGTGGTCAGAATTTCAAAGGAAGTTAAACCCAATCTGTTGGGGATACATCTACTTCTAAGTAATGCTAATGGTAGTAGTGAGACCCAGGAACTTTGGGTCTCAAAGAGAAGCTTTGTAAGGAATTCCTTCTTTTTACTTGCCTGGAGCTCTGTGGTCTGTATGCACAATGAAGTTTCCACTCTATTCCCAGTGTCTTGCTAATGCTTTGTGACATTTTGGCAGCAAAGACAGGGCTATTATCAGACCCTAAGGCTACTGGAAGACCAAAGAGAGACATTAATTCACTGTGAGAGCCATTTCATTTTGTGTGGGGAAAGCTTCTGTCCACCTTGAGAAGGTATCTACAAAAACTAACAGGTATATGTACCCAGCTGTTGACGGCTGTATCTCAGTATAATCTACCTCCCATCTCTCCCCTAGGATATGTCCCTTATGCCTGATTCCCACATGGGCCTCTTTAATTCTTTTTATATTTATTCATGCACAGGTGTTATATCTATGTATATAACTTCTGATCAGTTGCTTAACATCCTTTATGTAATATCTGCTCAATAACTGATGCATTTTCTTTTCATCCAAATGAGTGAAGTCATGCAAGTCCCTCACCAGCATTCTGCTTAATGGTTGTGGAATAAAAATTTTGTCCTTTATGTATCACCAAGGTCCCTCCCTCTGTTCTCCCCTCGGAGACGTGAAAGAATCTTCTGAAGAGAAGTATGTAGGTACCAGAGGAAGGGAGTGCATTGCCAGAGGCAAGGAAGAAGTGGGGGAGGTGGTGGCTCCTCCAGCCACTGGATCCACAGCCCAATTTCCCACTGCTTCCATTGTCTCACCAGATTGGTGACCTGGGCAATGAATAATAGCAACAGAGAGGGGTTACCAAATAGAGTCTAGTAAGGAAAGTATCTCTGTCTTTTTCTTAATTTCCCTCCCAGCGGATGTCAGCAGGCCCCTTTCTTTGTAAAGAAAGGCGTGGACATGAGTTAGTTCAAAAGCATAGCGGCTGTCAGTGAAAATATTAGTCATTTTTCTTTCTGCTCTGCGCAGGGCGTGAGTCAAGGCAACAAGCTCAGCCTTCTGAGCAGAAGACCCAGAGGGAAGGGAATAAGACCACAGAGTAGAGAGGAAAGGATAGTCCACCATTGCTGCCCCAGAAACATAGGTGTCCCCCACAACAAAACTGCTCCTGTCTGTAAAGAGAATCAGGTCAAGGTTTTCCAGCAGAATGTCAGAAAGGTCAGGCCTTGCTGACTGGGATTTCTCAAGGAGCTGGAAGCAGTCATGTACAGGGGCCAGATCAGAACTAGGATCTGGGAGCAAGGTGGCAGGGTTCAGGGCGGATATCTTGGAGAAAGTGAGGCAGGATGTTAGAGAAGCAGGACCTGATAATGGGTGATGCGAGCATTAGAGAGCCACCAGTCAGGGGTGGGCCAGAGCAGAGCCTCACCAGAGTGAGGGGCAGAGATAAAGAGAGACTGGCCCAAGGAAAGCTTGTTAGCCTCCTTCACCAGGAGGGCAGTAGCAGCCAAAGCCCTAAGACAGGGAGGCCACCCAGCTGCCACCGAATCTAAGTGTTTAGAGAGATAAGCAACAGGACAACACCAGGGGGCCAAGCCTTTGCATCAGAATGCCCTTCGCAATACCTCTAGCCTCTGCTATAAAAAGATGGAAGGGCTTTGTGACATCAGGGAGAGCTAGGGTGGGGATCTTGGTAAGGGCGTTCCTAAGACTTTCAAAGGCAGCTTGTTCAGGGGAGCCCCAGACAAGGAGACCCTGTCCGGCTCTGGTGGAATAAAGGGGTTTTGCTATCTCAGCAAAGGAGGGAATCCAAAGGCAACAATAACCAGCTGTTCCCAGGAACTCCTGGACCTGCTTTTAAGTAGTGGGATCAGAAGAGATAAAATAGCCTGGATATGTTTGGAAGACAGGGAACGGTGGCCAGATGTGAGAGCATAGCCCAGATAAGAGACCTCAAGAGGACAGAGCTGAGCCTTTTTCTTTCTTTCTTTCTTTCTTTTTTTAAAATTATAACTTTTTATTGACAGAGCCCATGCCTGGGTGATTTTTTACAACATTATCCCTTGCACTCACTTCTGTTCCGACTTTTCCCCTCCCCTCTTTACCCCCTCCCTCAGATGGCAAGCAGTCCTATACAAGTTAAACATGTCACAGTGTATCCTAGATACAATATATGTGTGCAGAACCGAACAGTTCTCTTGTTGCACAGGGAGAATTGGATCCAGAAGGTATAAATAACCCAGGGAAGAAAAACAAAAATGCAAACAGTTTACATTCATTTAACAGTGTTCTTTCTTTGGGTGTAGCTGCTTCTGTCCATCCTTGGTCAATTGAAACTGAGTTAGATCTTTTCTTTGTCGAAGAAATCCATTTCCATCAGAATACATCCTCATACAGTATCATTGTTGAAGTATATAATGATCCCCTGGTTCTGCTCATTTCACTTAGCATCAGTTCAGGTAAGTCTCTCCAAGCCTCTCTGTATTCGTCCTGCTGGTCATTTCTTACAGAACAATAATATTCCATAACATTCATATACCACAATTTACTCAACCATTCTCCAATTGATGGGCATCCATTCATTTTCCAGCTTCTAGCCACTACAAACAGGGCTGCCACAAACATTTTGGCACATACAGGTCCCTTTCCCTTCTTTAGTATCTCTTTGGGATATAAGTCCTGATTATGCTCTTCTATGAAGAGAAGGAATCACATCAATACTCCTAACAATATTCCAATGATGACGAGACATTGTACGAGAAGGAACATTTCAAGGCCACCACACGCCCATTGTCCAAAAAGGCCTATGCTAGGGCATAGTTCTTTTCATTACATCAGAAGTCTTCTTTTTCGTAGGATTCTTCTGAGCTTTTTACCACTCAAGCCTCTCCCCAGCCCTAGAACTAGGAAGCTGCTGACCTCCTGTTGGAATCTACCCCCTTGACCCATTAGAAGTTCCACTATTAATAGTAACACAGCTGGATCAAAAGGTATGCACAGTTTGATAACTTTTTGAGCATAATTCCAAATTAGAGCTGAGCCTTCTTAGCAGAGACCCTGTAACCTAAGGATTGAAGGAGTTGCAAAAGGGCACAAGTTGCCTGCAAGCAGAGGGACTCATCAGGGACTGCAAGGAGAAGATCATCTACATATTAAACAAAAGAATATTCCTTGTGCAAGGCTTGGAGGTCCAGATGGAGAGTTTCACCAAACAGGGTGGGGGAGTTTTACAAACAGGTGTGGCAGCCTAGTCCAAGTGAGCTGCCCTGAGAATTGCTCTTGGGGATCTATCTACAGAAAGCAAAGAGAGGTTGACTGGCTGGCACAAGGGGTATTGAAAAGAAAGCATCCTTTAAGTCCAGAACGGTATATACAGTGTGAGTAGGAGGCAGCAAGCTAAGTAAAGTATACAGATTTGGAGCTGTAGGATGTATAGTTTCAACCGTTTTGTTAACCTCCCTAAGATCTTAAATAAGAAGGAAATCTGTAGACCCAGGCTTCCTGACTGGAAGCAAAGGGGTATTCCAAGGGGACCAGCAGGTCACTAAGATACCAGCATTTCTCAATGCCAGTTAATGCAAACAGAAATACCTACGAGGGCTTCCTTTGGCATAGGGTACTTCTTGACAGATACAGGAGAGGCAGTGGCCAGAAGCTGCACTACCACTGGTGCAGGATAAGCAGCCAAGCCTGGAGGGTGATTTTTTTACCCACACTGAGGTCTTCTTGGAGCTGAGAGAAAAGAGGGGAGGGAGCAAAGGAGGGTAGCACAGGAGAAGCCGCTAAATTATGTTCAAACTGAAGAGGTAGGTGGAGAAGAAGCTGTTTTGAACTGCAAGGATTTAAGGTTAGAGAAGCCTGGTCTGCAGAGAAGGAAATGGTTGCCTGAAGTTTTCAAAGCAAGTCCCTACCTAGAAGTGGGTGTGGACAGTCTGGCATGACCAGGAAAGAATGGGTATCCGTGCCATGCCCTAGATGGACTGTGCGCTCAGTAGTCCAGGGATAAGAAACAATTTTACCAGTAGCACTTTGTATAGAGGTAGATTTTGGAGATAATGGATCCAAAGGTTTTGTTAGAGCAAAGTGGCTCCAGTATCAACCAGAAACTTGACAGGCTGACCCCCAATTTGTAAACATACCCTAGGTTCTCTGGGGTCTGGATAAAGAGTAAGAGAACCAGGGCCACCTCAGTCTGCCCCCTCAAGAGAGAGGATATTCTTGGGACTATTTCGGTTTGGACATCTGCTCTGTGTTTCTTACAATAGGCCCACTGATCTGATCCTAATGACTGCTGCCCACGAGGGCGCTGGGGAGAACTCTGAGAGAAGTTGTTTGATTCTCTCATGGCTGCCACAACTGTCTTGGCACACTGTTTACTGGCTTCCTTAGCTGCTATGTCACGGTTATTAAAATCTTTCAGAGCTATCTCAACTAGTTGAGATATATTCATGCTCTCAAATCCCTCCTGCTTCTGTAATTTTCTGCATATGTCTGGAGCAGATTGACTAACGAATGCAATATTCACAGATCAATAATTCTCAGGAGCTTTAGGATCTATAGTGCTAAAGGTTCGGTAAGTCTCACGTAGACATTTTAGGAATGCACCAGGGGATTCTTCAGAACCCTGAATCACTTCAGAAATCTTTGTCATGTTAATAGGCTTCCTGGCTGCAGCTTTAAGATCCTGGAGGAGATATCTATGATAAGCAGAAAGCACATTACAACCATGATGGGAGTTGGGGTCGCAGGAAGGCCTCTCAGAGGGAAAATTAGCTTCTACCTGAGCATGATGTTCTTTTATGGATCCCCCACTAGGTCTGAGCACAGCTTTCCTAGCCTCAGACTTAATCTTATCTTTCTCTTCAGTATTGAATAGAGTGGTGAAGAGTTGTTGACAATCACCTCATGTGGGCTGGTGGATATGAAAAATGGATTCAAGAAGGTTAATCAAAGCTTGTGGTTTCTCAGAGAAAGGGGGATTTTGACTTTTCCAGTTATAAATGTCATTCATAGAAAAGGGGCATAAACTAAGAAGGGAACTCCTCTGAGCCCACCATTTCTCTTAGAGGTAGAATAGGTTTTGGGGGACCTGGGGGTGTCTGGACAGATTCTGAAGCACTGTATGAAACTCTGTGTCGGGTACAGGAAGGTGAGAGAGACAGAGGAGATGAAGGGGAAGGCAGAGTGGGAAATGGCAGGAGAAACAGGGGAGACAGGAGATAATGTGACAGGAGCCAGTTCTGTGGCTTTTCGAAGCTTCTGTGTGCTGGGAGGAGGGGAAGAGGAAGTTGGGAAGGCTGATAAAGGGTGAGGTGCTGAAGAGCAAGACACAGGTTTTAGTTCTTCAGGGTGTAATTCAGGTGGGGGTGGAGAGTTTTTAGACAAGAGTAGATAACCCCAGATAGGGCCAGGGATTATCTAAGGGGTCTTCCAGAGAGTCCTGAAGGGCTTTCTTCTCCAGTTTTGTTTGAGCTACTGGTAATTTGCAACCTTTCTTGTCTGCCCTCAGGGACTGGGTGACCAAAATGCGAAAACCATTTCTCATGATCACTGCCCTTAGCCGGAGGGGGGGGGGGAAGGGGGAGTTAGGAGAAAACTTGCAGCCAGATGCCAATATAGGGATACTGATCTGGATAGCCAGGTTCATCAGTAACTATTTGGTGCACTTCTTGTGCTATGTATCTATCATATGGGCCTTCTGGTGGCTATCCCACCTCAAAGGAAGGTCATTCCTTCTGGCAAAACAGTTTTAGTTTATCCTTTATCCATATAATCATGATGTTTAAATGTTTCAGAGAAATGATCAAGAAGGCAATCAAGTAAAGTTACTGCCTTTGAAGCAGAATTTCCCATGATAAGGTGGCTGAGTTGACAAATAGCCTTATACCACTAGGGGAGAACTCTTAATATCTTTTAACAGTTTTTCTTTTGACAGAATAACCAAGCCTTTCTGTCCCTTTTGACCAATTGCCAAATTTCTCAATCACAGTTCTTAAACCTTAAGTCACAAAACAGGCAGATAAAACGTACAGAATACAGAAACACTGATCACACATAGACTGTACAATTACAACATTCAATAAGACATTAACATCAAAACCAGAAACAAATTGTGTCTTTAAAAGACACCCAGATTTATATTCTAGAATACCCAGAGTTGTGCCAACTGGCACATAGAACCAGATGTGTCTTAGAAGACACCCAAGTAGTGCCACACTACTCTCAGAAGTTAATACCTGTCAGTATCATAATTCTGAAAATCCCAATGCTAGCACAAACAGACAGAACAGATAAACAGATCAGATTGTGTCGTAAGACACCCAGACTTACTCTCCTGTGGCTGAATAGAAAGTGTCCATCATCGGCGTGGCTGTGGCTGAAGAACTGCTCTCTTCCTGGAGACTCTGGAAAAATCCAGAGAACTAATCTTCCCAAGAACAAAAACCCAGATTCTCAACCATCCCTAGGCCCAAGGTGGAGACCCATAAGGTCTCTAACCTCTAATCCCATTCTCAGTTTCTAATATCTCAGTGGGACCTCCAAAATGTAATGCCAGAGAAACTGAGTCAAGATAGATTAGAGAACAACTTGATTGGACTCTTGTCTCAAAGTACCCAGCCCTGAATGTGGGATACTTTTATAGTATCTTTTATAGGGTAATAAGAACAATGACTTAATGGGGGGAGGCACCTGGGATGGAGATGATCTAATGGGGGGAGGCACCTGGGATGGGAAGAGGCACCTGATATTCTAATTAATTGGAATGGGGAGAGGCACGTAATATTCTAATGATGTCTAAGATATAAGACCTTTATCCTATCAAACATTCTTATGATTAAGAAGGAAGGATTATAGCCTAAGACAGAGTGACTGAGGTAGGACAATTCAAGGAGACTATGGCATAACAATGGAAAATATTATCCACATTCAGAGAAAGAATTGAAGTAGTATGAATGCAAATCAAAGCATCCTATTTTTACTTTCTTTGAGTTTTTTCTTGTTTTTTTCCCCTTTTGTTCTGTTTCTTCTCGCACAACATAACTGATGTGAAAATATTTTACATGATTATATATACATGAATACATACATATATGTATATATCTATGTTATGTTTATATAGATATAAATCTTTATTAGATTGTTTGCTGTCTTGGGGAGGGGAGGTGAAAAGAAAGAAGGGAGATAAATTTGGAATTCAAATTTTTTTTTTTAATGAATGATGAAAATTGTCTTTATATGTAATTGGAAAAAATAAAATACTATTTTCATTAAAACAAAATAAAACATACACCTTTGGAACAGAAAAATGGATTACATATATTGCCCACTACCTCCTGTTTCCCTTTCTGGCAGGAATGAAATTCCCTGTTGAAAGAGAGAAGATGCTAGAGATGTCTATTCTGCCTACCTTCGAGTCATATATGACAGGCTGTTTGTCATATACAAAGTCCCTCAAAACACACATGAAGCTCACTCCTCTTAGTAAAAAGTATAATCTTCCAAATGAAAGAGAGGACTACAAAGGAGAGGAGAGGAGAAGACAGGAGAGGAGAGGAGAAGAGAGGAGAGGAGAGGAGAGGAAAAGAGAAGAGAGGAGAGAAGAGGAGAGAAGAGGAGAGGAAAGGAGAAGAGAGGAGAGGAGAGGAGAGGAGAGGAGAGGAGAGGAGAGAGAAATAAGAAAAAATGGATTCATCAGACTGAATCATTCCATTTTATACTTCCTCCAGCAAAGATTACTTTTTGTATTCGATAGACCCATAATTAGACGAGTTTCTATCAGGAAAAGTTTACTTTGGGGGTTAACAATAAAATAGCACATTTTGTAACTAAAATCAAACAGTGATGATTTTTCTTTCCCAAAGAAAATTTACTTTTAAGAATCAAATGAGATTCTATGCTCCCTCTCATAATATACTACTCTTTTAGAAAAATCTTTTAAGGGTCAAGTTTAATTATTTAAAAATTTCATTAACAAGCTGGAACAACATGGCCACTGAGATGGGAAGGAGATTGGAGATTATACCATATGCGAATACATTGAAGGAATTAAACATGTTTAGTCTAAGGAAGAGACTTGTGGGGCAACCCGATAGCTGTCTTCAAATGTTTAAAGTGCTGTCACACAGAATAAGGAAGAAAACAGGATTAGGAACAACAAATTTGGGTTAGGAACAGAGATTTGGGTTTCAGGCTCCATATGAAGAAAAAATTTTTAACAATTAGGATAGTCCTAAAGTAGTAGGGACAGCCTTAGAAAGTTGCAATAATATTAAATGATATTTATACAGTGCTTTAAGTTTGCAAAGTTATTTACAGGTAGTTAGTGATACTGTGGATAAAGTTATAGGAGTTAACAATATTTGACTTTGATTTCTGCCTCAGGTACTTCAGATATAGATAGATAGATAGATAGATAGATAGATGTAATGTCTGGGCTAGCTTTCTGGAGGGCCTCTGGAAGGGCCTTGGTCTCAGCAGAATAATCACCACAAGAATAGGAATAAATTCTAAAATCTTTATTGTCTCCTTCAGTCTCCTAGTACGAACCAGTCTGCTCCAAAGTTTCTTCCAGCAGTCTGATTCACAGTCTGACTGACTGTTCCCAGTTTCTTCCAACAGTTTGCCAGTCTGCCATGCCAGTCTACCAGTCTCCCCCATAGTGCAGGAGCCAGGAGAGCCACCATGAGGATAGTCAAAATTAGAATGTCTGTGGCTGACTTTGTCCTCAGTTTAAATACCCTATTTACAATTACATCACCATGCTAAGTACTAAGTATATATGTAAACTACATAACTATTGTCTCATCAGTTCCACTGAGTTAACACCTTGTTTCAAGTATACTTCTCCAAAGTTCCGCCCTCTACATATATGTCTCAATTTCATCTTCAAAATTCTGATAATTATAGCATCCATCTCATAGATTTGTTGTGAAGATCAAATGAGTTAATACATATAAGGTGGTTTGCAAACCATAAAGTGCTATATTAATGGTAATTATAATAATATTATTATTATTGGACCTCACAACATAGGAATTATTGCCCTAAGTTTATATTAAGGACCAGAAAAGTTGAGTCTCTAGCATATGATCATGCAATTAGCAAAACTGAAACTAGGGCACAACAAGCAGTGTTTTGAACTAGATGCTGAAATTTAGGTTACTACTTCTTCCTCTAACCTATGTGCCCTTCTAACCTTGGGAGGAGTCAGAGACACAGCTACAAATATCAGAATTACAGTCACATTACCTGCTATTTCACAAACTAGTTTGCTAATATAAATGGGACTTATCACTAGACTCTTAACTTTTTTCCATTCTGAATTATCTTTAGATAACGTTTCTCTATTACTCTCTTCTAGGAACATATTTCTCTCTCTCTCTCTCTCTCTCTCTCTCTCTCTCTCTTTCTCTCTTTGTGTGTGTGTGTGTGTGTGTGTTGTGCAATTCTTCTATATATATATTATAGTCCAAGAACATATTTCAAAAAACATTGCTTTTATTCACAGAGCCCCTTGCAAAATTTTCTGGAAGCAAAAACTGAACAAACAAGTTATAATAGCTGTTCACATTTATATTGCAGGTAACTCCTTCAAAAATTCTACTCCAAAGTTTATAACCCCCATTCATTCTAGCAAAAGCTAATCCATTATATGTAAATAGCTTTCTGAGAAAGGAGAAGGGAGAAGCTATAGGTTGGAGAAAAAAAGTATTATAACATTCTCTTTGCCTCAGCTTTTAACAAGCCCTAAACAAGGCACACACTTTTATGGCAAAAATCATTCCTTTTAAATATCCAAATCACATTCAAGATTAATTGAGGGGAAGTTTTCTAAAATAACTTAAAAAATGGGATAGTCTCCAAAATGCTCCAAAAAGAGATGAATCAATAAAGCAATCTTCAATCAGAGTATAATTTTAGAGCCTAAAAGGACCTTGGAAGATATCTAGTACATCAAAAGAGGAAAGTGATACTGATATCAAATGACTTGCCAAAGTTATGCAACTAATAAATACATAACCTAGATTGAAACTCATGTCTTCTGGCACCAAATCTGTCCTTTCAGTCATGTTCAACTCTTCATGACCCCATCTGGGGCTTTCTTGGCAAAGACGCAATGACTTAGTTTATCATTTCCTTCTTTAACTCATTTTACAGATGAGGAAACTGATTAAGTGACTTGCCCAGGATCACATATATAGTAAGTATTTCAGACCAGATTTGAACTCATGATAATGAGGCTTCCCAACTCTAGGCCTGATGCTCTATTCACTATGCCACCTAGCTGCCTACATATTCAACATTTTTCATTGTACCACACTAATTTTCTGGGAATCTGAAATATAGGGAAGAGGAAAGGCATAAACCATTCTCCCTCTCAGGCTCCTGACCTCTAGCTATCCCCATGTTACTGCCTCTTCTCCATCTCCCTGCGTTTTCATTAATTTCACCAGTTGCCACTTTTATTTTGTTGGGAATTTTTTTTGGGTGGGGGGCAGGGGATAGTATTTATTTTTAACATTCTTTTTTTAAGTTTTGAGTTCCAAATTCTTTCCCTTCTCACCCCTATCACAAATAATGAGAAAACAAGCAATATTATATCAATTATACATGTGAAGTCATGCAAAACATATTTCCACATTAGAAATGTAATAAAGAAAATGAAAAAGTATGCTTCAATCTGAACTGAGCTCATCAATTATCTCTCTGGAAGTAGATTACATTTTTCATCATGAGTCCTTTGGAATTATCTTGGATGACTGTCTTGATCAGAATCATTAAATCTTTCACAGTTGATCATCATCATCATTTTGTTCTTATTATGTATATTGAATATATGTATATTGAACTCTGAGTTTTGCTCATTTTGAATGAGTTCATATTCCCAGATTTTTCTGAAAGCATCTTGCTCAAAATTTCTAGTATTCCATGACAATAATATACCATAACTTGTTCAGCCATTCCGCAATTAATGAGCAGCCTCCAAATTTCAAATTCTTTACTACTACAAAAAGAGCTACCATAGATATTTTTGTACATATAAATCTTTTTCTTTTTTCTTTGATCTCTTTGGGATATAGACCTAGTAGTAGTATTTCTGGGTCAAAGGATATGCATAGTTGTATAGCTCTTTGGGTAGATTTTCAAATTGTTCTCCACAATAGTTGGACCAGTTCACAACTCTACCAACAAGGCACTAGTGATTTTACCACATCCCCTCCAATATTCACTTTCTTTTTCTGTCATGTTAGTCAATTTGATAGGTGTGAGGTGACACCTCAGAGTGGTTTTAATTTGTTTTTCTTTAATTAATAGCTATTTAGAACATTTTTTTAATGACTACTGATAGCTTTGATTTCTTCTTCTGAATACTACCTGTTTCTAGCTTTTGACCATTTGTCAGTTGGGAAATGGCTTTTATTTAGATAAATTTGGTTCTATTCCCTATATATTGGAGAAATGAGGCCCTTATAAGAAAAACTAGCTATTAAAATTTTTCCCACTCTTCTTTTTCCTTATAATTTTGACTGCAATGACTTTGTGCAATACCATTTTAATTTCATATAATCAGAAGAATCCATTTTACTTCCTGTGAAGTAGAGTTAGGTAGAGTTTTCATTTTTACTATATTCATCCAACACCTTTCAATAGCTAGGACCCTTTCCTGGTGCTTGTGGCCTATCATTTAATAGGCCTGTTATATATTTCAAATTTATATTGCATCCAAGTCCTGAGGGAGATGCTGGCTATGCTTTATATTTTTTACACTACTTCTTAGGAGAGGAAGAGAGTATTAGGGAATTCAAAGTGATCTGAGGATTCTTGAGAGTCACAGGGGCATAGAACAGACTTAGGATAGGATGGACTGACTCTACCATGATATGATTCTACCTAACCATGAGGAACGTGAAAGCAAACTATCTGTGACACAATGATGGGTATACTCTGGGAGTAGTACCTTCTAACAGATAATATTTTGTTTCCCAGTCTAGCTCTGTCCTGATCATTTCCCATCGTTAGCATTTTAACCTCACCCTAAATGGAAAGAGCTAGAGTGGTATTCCATTCCCTTCTTCAGCTCATTTTATAGATGAGGTTATATCACTGAGGCAGGGTTAAATGATGTGCCCATGGTTCCACAACTACTAAATGTCTGAAGCCAGATATAAACTCAGAAGATGAATCTTCCTGACTCCAGGCCCAACACTCAATGACTAAGTATTGCCTCAAACAAACTGAGACCTGGAAAAGACCTTAGGCTAAAAAGGCCAAAGTTCTCCATTGCATGCTGGGACATATCTATCCTGATCTATATTTTGCCATTGGACCCAGATAGCTCTGGAGGAAAAAGTGAGACAGGTGATTGTGTACAGCCCTTCCACACAAGTCCAATTCACTTGCATGTCAAGATGTTACATTCCAGAAGTCATGGCCCTCTTCAAGAACTAAGGACAAACAAGAACAATAGAGAGTGAAAGAATATGAGACATGAACTCACGTCTCATTTAATTCATGTCTCATTTCCTGATTCTTCTACTGGTGTGATCTGGAAAAGTCATTTAATATCCCTGTAATCCCCCTTAATCTCCTCCTTTTAATCTGTAAAAATAAAGGGATTGGATGACCTTTCAGTTCTAGTTCCATGATTTAATCATATTTGTGTTCTATATCACCTCTTGTCACAAGTTCTAAAATCTCTAATTCTAATTGATAGCTAATAAATGTGAAAAGGGGGATTTGAGCCAAGTGAATTATCCATTACTGGGATGTCCAAATATGGAAACTAGATGATCACTTGAAGCCTTTTTGCTATATAAAGGAGATTCCTATTCAAATATAAATTTGAGGAAGCTGATTCCAGGTTCAAAGGGATTGTATTTACTCCCTTGTCCATCAAGTGGCTCCTCTTTAGATTCAGACACACAGAGTGGATCGGGTTAAGTCTTAGGAGAGCCTGCCCTCTAATAAGAAGTAGAATTAGAATCCCTTTTCTGACATTCTTCAACTTATTCCACTTCTATTCTAGCATTCAGTAATAAGATAGCTTAGGCTTAGGCTTATGTCTAAGATTTACTTAAAAGGAGGAACAGAAAGTTAGTTACTTATTATATACAACATGAATCGGGTATGGTTCAGGTATTTATTTTTTCCACAAAAAAGAAATGCTTGTATAATCATACACAAATTTTCACAAACACCCAAAACTTAAAACAGGATTCAATAAATTTACTTAACCAGAGCTATGCTGGAGCCAGTTCTAAGTCAAGAAAGAAGATTGTTAAAATTTCAGTGTAAACAATTTGTATCTCAAAAATCAGAAATTGCAAATACTTCAAATCCTGGCTTGATATATTATATTATTGATTACCAAGATTTAAGAAGGGGATGAAAAAATGGAAATAATATAGATTGAACTTAAATGTGTATCTTTTGTATATTATCTCTTCCCACTCAAGTAGGTTATCAAATATTTATCAGGACACCACTACTTATAATTGTAATTATGCACTCTCCAGAGGTTAATACTTAAACCTTGTCAGAATATAAAGCAATTTGTAAAATTATTGGTAAGGCACTGTACTTTTCATTTTAGTTTCAAATTGTCTTAATAACTCCTGATTCACTGAACAAGCAACATCTGCAATTAAAACAGCAAAGCTTGGACAGATCCTAATGTTAATGGCCATTTTCTCCAAAGCAGGTTTTTATTCGCCAGTCAAGTCCACTCATTCAAACCAGCATCCCCAGATTACCTGCAAGCCAGGAAATGGCCACCTTGAATCTTGTAAAGGGCTGAAACTCTGAGTTGATGTACTGGGGTTGGACAACTGAGCACTTAAGGCTAATTACTGATTGGACAATACTCTATTAGCATATGCTTGGAAAATGACCCTTCCCACTATTCTGTGCTAGTTCCATCTTTTGGTGTATACAGAGAATTATGGGAGGGATTAGGGGGTGGAGTAAGACAAGCCAGAATCACTTTGGGAGTAGATGAGGAGAAGGAAGGTCATGGAGATCCTGTGTCCATTCCCTTCACTTCTACCCCTAAAGACCAAGAATAAAGACCAAGTACTTTTGCTTATCCTGACTCCGGCTGATTCTATGGTATCAAGGGTGCTAAATTGGTCTTCACAGAATCTGATGTATAAGTTTGGTTCAAGAAAGGAAAACATAGAAAAGGCAACCATGAGATCACAAATAAGGTTGCCAAGTTGAAAACATGACCCATAGTGAAGCAGGAGAAGAAGAGAGGGAAAGAAAAAAGTCCAAACCTCTATTCTTTTCCCAGGGAGTATAGATTTTTTGAAAAGAGCACACTACTTGTGTACAACAGGAGAGATGAGACTATCTTTTCACATATATGCTGAGTCACCTATAGCCACCAGCAGGCAAGGTATATACGTGCATATTCTGTACTACCCATGTTACTAGGTTTGATTGGTTAGCTTTTGCAGAACTTTCCAAGTCTGGTTCCAATTCTGCAATTCAGTGATTCAAGCCTACTGGCTTAATGGTGTGATAAAATACAATCTTTAGCAGATAGCTCTAGACTCAAAAGCTAAGTAAGATTAATAGGGGAATCTGGTCTGGCAGAGGAATTTTTGAAACACAAATACAAATAACCAACATGGAAAGGGAATGAGACCACTTGGCCCCATTTGGTAAGGAAACAGAACTGATCTGATAGAGAGATTTGATGAATTTTATCAGACAACATCTTTGACCTAAGTCTTGGGAGCCTTCCAATATCCAAATACTTCTTGAAGTCTGACAGTATTTATAGTGAGTTAGGGAGGGAGCAACATTTTGTAAATGAAAAGATCTTATGCCCTGGAAAAGATTAATCAAAAAGCTACATGACCTATAATTATGCAATAAGAGGTGGCAGAGGTTAAGTGGTAAAAGAAGAAATACTTGATTGGCTGCTTTATTTATTTATTTGTTTTGGCAGGGTTAGGAGAAGAATGGTGATAGTTTTTCATGACTACTTTAAGAAGGAAAATTGGAGCTTTAATCTGATTTTCTGAATTCCTAGAAATGTAGCTACATTCCTCAGAATACAAAATTGTGCAATTACTGAAAGCTCACTCTGGTTGCACCCTCTCTTTCCACACACAATCCCCTCATAAAAGGGGAATTGCTTTTTCTTTTTTCCATCAGTTGACAGCAAATACAGAGTTTATCAAATCTTTTTCCCTCCTAAGGACAGAGTCCATGTTTTGGCTGCATCTTATAAAACCTACCATTTTGTTGCTTTGTTTTTGGTTTAATTTGGCTCCGTGATTTAATTTTTACAGGAAACTCCAGTGTGAAAACTCTCCACAGATGCAAATCAGTAACAGAGTATGCTTAACAGCCTGCTCTGGGGAAGGGAGGGGATGGTGTTTTATACGCTTTCAAGTTTAATCTGTCTTATTGATATTTATTGATATTTCCTCCATTTTCTTCTTGAGTCTAGACAATAAAAAAAATAAACCAATTCCTAATTTATAGCATTTGCTTATTTCAGGGACAGTATTAATATTGAATTTAACAATTGGCTGTCAAGAGTCAATTCCACCTGGTTCTACTTTTTAATTTGGGTTAATTTGCCCAAGATCACACAGGGCAAAGTTGGAATTTAGAATCAAATTTTGATTCATTCACTTATTCTTTAGTCATTTATTAATAATTTCCCAATGTCCAGGCACTCCATTGGGAACTAAATGTATAAAGCCAAAAACAATAATTCCTGCCCTCAAGGTACTTACATTCTATTGGGGAATGGGAAGATGAAAGCCCAGCATGTAGATAGATGAATGCATACATAACATATGTAAGGTAATGGGCAGTTAGGTGGCCAGGACTTGGAGTCAGGAAAACTCATCTTCATGAATTCAAATATGGTCTCAGAAACTTACTAGCTATGTGATCCTGTGCAAGTCACTTAATCCTATTTGTCACAATTCCTCATCTATAGAATGAAATAGAAAAGGAAATAGCAAACCAACCAATGGAGAGGCATTCCAGTAGCTTTGCCAAGAAAACCCCAGATAGATCACAAAAAGCATTGCACACAACTGAACAACAAAATAATATAGGATGGAGTGAGGGAGGATGTCACTCTTGCTCCAAAGCCAGTATTCTTTCTAAATATATTATGTTGAATTCTCTACACTGGCTGAACAAGTAACCTTAATTATTCCCTGTCTGGTTTATTTTAAAATTTTTTATTATTTTTAAATTATTGAAATTTTTTTTGTTTGTTTTTCTATCACCCACATTTTTTAATATATTCTTAAATACACACACATACACACACACACACACATATACACACACTCACACACACTCCTTCCTAGAGGGCCACCTTTTTTTTTTCCTGAGGCAATTGAGATTAAGTTGCCTAGAGTCATACAGGTAGGAAGTGTTAAGTGTGTGAAGCCAAATTTGAACTCAGGTCTTCCCGACTTCAAGGCTGGTGCTTTATCCATTGCACCAACTAGCTGCCCCAGAGCCACCCTTTTCAACAAAGAATAAAAAAGAAAGAGAAATAGTTCTAACTAATATGTCAAATGCTTTTGACATTATATAATGGTTTATATTTAAAAGTTCCCCATGTCTGGAAAGAAGATACAATTTCACATTTCTTCTTTTGGGACAAGCATACTCATCATAATGTCACAACCTTCCCTTTCAATTGCTTTGTTATTGTAGTTCTTTCATTTACATTGATGTAGTCAATATGTAAATTGCTTTCCTGGTTCTGTTTACTTGTTTTGGCATTATTTCATAGAAGTCTTCTTTTGTGAGGAATAGAGTGTGGAAAGGATGTATATTGGAACTCAATGCTGTTGCTTAGTTTAATGATAGGTTCCCTAGAAATATTTAGTTTAGAAGCCTCATCAATCTGAGAAAAGAAAATCCTTTCTACCTCTAGAACCAGTGACAGTTCCTCCCCAATGACTCTCCAGTCCCCACTTCATCACAATTTATACATCATGCAATATTTTAAGCCTAGATTTCTTCAAAAAAGGTATTTCCCCATTCTATCTCTGAGTACACTTTCCCTCACCTTCATTCTAGCATAGAAAGAGTTAAATTTAAGAAAAAAAATAAGATCTTATTTCCCGCTAGATGGGTGTGGGGGTGAGAGAGAGAGAGAGAGAGAGAGAGAGAGAGAGAGAGAGAGAAGAGGTAGGAAGGAGGAGGGGGAAGAGGAGAAGAGTTTTTGTCCTATTCTTTCAGTTAATGTTTTTGGTATATGGCTTTTTGCTAGCCTTTTTTCCATGTACCCTCAGAATTTTCCATTAGTCATGATTGGTCCATTTTTATAAAGCCAAAAGAGGAAATGAGATAAATGCATCTGTCCTGAAAGGACTTTAAGGGAAGATTGGGAAATTGAATTGAATTGGTCTTAATTAGCTTTCGTTGTCAAGTAACCCCTTATAAGGAAAAGGGGAGAGTCATTGAGCACTCTGCTTATTATTAGCTAATTTCATAGCATTTAAGAAATACTGTGGCCTGATTCTTTGTCCCCATAAGAAAGAGAAAGATGTAAATGAAACTTATCTGAATTTGGTTTTGTTCCCAGGTGGCTATGCTCACTGAAGGACTTATTTCTCAGGGAAAAAAAAATCATTTTAGTGTGATCTTCCCTGAGCTTCTGAGGATGATAAAGGGGAAAAGAAAATACTAAAAAAGTTAATGGGGGAAATAGTAACATTTACTTAGACCAAGAGTTCTTAATCTGAAATTTGTCAAGTTTTAAAAAATGATAACCACATTTCAATAAAAAATGTTTGCCTCTATAATATTATATATTTAATTTTATCATGTATTTTATTTTGTGCATTTATTCTAAGAAGAAGCTTTACTTATGGCCCTCGAGCCAGATGCGGCAGCTGAGGACGTTTATCCCCCTCACCCAGGGCTATGAAGTTTCTTTATTTAAAAGCCCACAAAACAAAAGTTTTTGTTTTTACCATAGTCTGGCCCTCCAACAGTCTGAGGGACAGTGAACTGGCCCCCTATTTTAAAAGTTTGAGGACCCTTGGTCAAAGGGGTCCATGACATAAAAAGGGTTAAACCTTTTTAAATCCTTTTTAAAAACCCTTTTAAAAAATAGAGTCTACCCAATTTCATTGGCAGATTGGGAGTATTATGCATTATTGCAACTCCAGACTTCATCACCTGGTGGCCAGCCTTTTAGTGACAGTGCTTTTTGTACTTGGCTAGGCTAGATCTATTATAGCAGTCATCTTGTCAAATCTATTGCCAAAGTTGGATCAAAGCCCTTCTACTTATTAGAACCTGCTAGAGTTTATACTCTGATGGTATGGCCTTTGAGATTCCAGGGTTATTCCTGAAACATAATATAACATAGGAGTGGGACTTTCATGGATGGAAGTTTAGTAGGAAACAAATAGTCAGGGCTCATATTAAATGGCTTAACCATCAAACCAAAATAAGCCTATGTAGTTGATTCACAAAATTGGTTTAAAAGGAATAACAACATTAAGTCTTCACCTGTTTAGATTTACAAGAGCATATTAGGAGAATGAAGCTTGAAAATACTGGAAAATGTTAGGGGGCTGCTATTTAGAATGAATGATCCTTGCTATTGAAATAACTGTTAAGGTCATAGGTAAGTACCAAGAATCAAAAATGATCAAAGGCAGTAACATAGTATTGTATAAACCCAAAAGCATAAATTACTGGGAAAAAGGCTTCCCATTCAACCAAAACTGTAGGAAGAGTTCAAAGCAGCTTAGCAGAAAATAGGTTTAGACCTGTATCTTATATCTTATGCCATAATAAGCTGCAAATGAATAGATGACCTAAATATGAAAGGTCACATCATTTTAAAAATAAAGAATGGAAGGAAGCCCTTTTCATGACTCTTGCTTGGAGAATTCTTAGCCAAATAAGAAATGTATGATCCAAGAGAAAAGATAGTTTAAGTACTTTTATGGGCCAGAACTCCATACTTGAAACAAAGATTCTTACAAGGCATTAAGTCAGTGGAAACGATAAGACAATGATTAAAGAGTTTAGCATGGTGATTAATAGCTCTCTAGTTCAGTATGATTGACTTAATCTTACAGCAAATAATGGTTCCCTAGTGAAATAATGATTGGTTTCTACTCAATATGCTGTAAATAATCTAATTATAATAGAGCATATAAACTGGGACAAACTCAGCCAGGCTCGGACTCAGAGACACATTCATTCCATTTCCCACCTTTGTTGTGGCTGGAGGCTGGAGCACAAGCCCTCAGACTCAGAGAGACATTCACTCCATCTCACACTATGGTGACTTGGCCTCCTTCATTTCTCCACTGAGACCAAAGCCCGTCTGATCCAGAGAAAGACTCAGAGAGCTTTGCCTGTATCCCAAAGAGATCATAAAAAAAAAAAAGGGAAAAGAACCCACATGTGCAAAAGTGTTTGTGGCAGCCCTTTTTGTGGTGACAAGGAAATGGAAACTGAGTGGATGCCCATCAGTTGGGGAATGGCTAAATAAGTTATGGTATGTGAATGTAATGAAATATTATTGTTCTATAAAGAAACAATCAGCAGGATGATTTCAGAGAGGCCTGGAGAGAGTTATATATTTGCTAATGTGTAATTTGCTAAGCAAAGTGAGTAGAACCAAGAGAACATTGTACACAGCAAAAGATTATAAGATGATCAATTCTGATAGGCGTGCTCTTTTCAACAGCGATGTGATTCAGGTCACTTCCAGTGGTCTTGTGATGAAGAGAGCCATCTGCAGACTATGGGGACTGAGTATGGATCATAACACAGTATTTTCACTTTTTTTTGTTGTTATTCACTTGCTTTTTGTTTTCTATTTTTTTTCTTTCTGATCTGATTTTTCCTTATACAGTATGATAATTGTGGAAATATGTATAGAAGAATTGCACATGTTTAACATATATTAGATTACTTGCCATCTGGGAGGGGATGAGGGGAAAGAAAGGAGAAAAAAATTGCAAGATTTTGCAAGGTTGAATGTTGAAAACTATCTATGCATATGTTTTAAAAATAAAAAGCTTAAAATTTTTTTTAAAGTTTTGTATATGAATGAAGTCAGTCCAACTAGGACAAAAAGAGAAAGTGTTAACAGGGCAAAAAACATTTGCACCAAAAGTCTGATATCTAATTTATGTAAAGAATGAACTAATGTTCATTCATGCAGTACCAACATCATTCATTTCCCAATAGATAAATATCAAAGGAGATTGGGATGGGGGAATGATCAAAATTATTGCATACTAGCAACAACTGTACCAAAAATTGATCCAAATCAAATGCAAATTAAGATAGATCTAGGTTTTCATATTGCAGCCATGGAATTTATAAAGATAATAAAAGATGGAAATGATCATTGTTCAGGAGCTTTGGGAAAGACGGCCACACTAATGAATTACTAGGGTAGCTAATAATTTATCCAACAATTCTTGACAATTTGAAATTATGTGAAAAAGTTTATCCTCCTTGACTCAAAACTGGGTTTATACCCAGAAGGATATAAGGATGTTAAAGACGACCAAAAAGATCCAAAATATCTACAGCAGTTCTTTTTGTGGAAGCAAAAAAACAAAAACAAAAACCCAAATAACTAGAAATGAAAAGGGTACACATCAATTGAGGGATTAGTAAAATTTGAGAAATGGGATTTTAATGGAGAATTACTGTGTCATTAAGAAATGATGAATATAAGAATTTTTTTAAAATGGGAAGATTTCAGTGAACTAATAGAAAGTGAAATAGGAATCATGAAAACAATATGCATAATGACTATAACAACAATAAAAAGAAAATGAAAATGAAAAAGAACATCATGTAATTATAATGGCTAATCGACCCCAGAGAGGGGAAAAACAACGAAATATATATCCCCTTCCTTTCCTTGGAGACCTGGGTGACTAATAGATAACAATAGTGCATTCCCTGTCTAATATAGTCAGTTTATTTGTTAGTTCCTTACAAGAGAGTTCTCATTGAGTGACATATTATCATATGTTTGTGATAATTGTGATGCAAAAACAAAAGGTAAATAAAAGATGATTAATGAGAAAAGTAAGGGAAATTATTGCTGGGAATGTCATAATTACCTAGTAAGCAAGGATAAAAGAGCAGGGAAAATGAGACTGATAGAAAAATATGGAACTTCTTGATTTTCCAAATAAATAAACTTCCTGTGAAAGGAAAGTCAGGATGCCAACTATTTCTGTCAGTTACTCTCCAGCTATAAGATGCTAGAGAAATCACCTAACTTCCTTCACCTTTGGCTTCCTCACCAGCAAAATGGGGATAATAATACTATTTCACAAAGTTTTGATTAGGGTCAAATAAGATCATGCAAGTGTTTTGCAAATCTTAGAGTGTTATGGAAACATGACTTAATATTACTATAATTATTAATATTAAAGGACTATTTCTATTTTTATTGTCTTTATTAATTTGATGGTTATGATAAAATCCTGGAGTTGTCTTAATTTGAATTTATCTAAAAATTATCAGGTAGACCAGATAATGGGGCAAAGCTAAGTTCCAAAATCAATTTAGAAATTCATTTATTAAATAACTGTCATTAATGCTAATGTGTTTTAATATACTAACTAGCATTTATATGGCACTTTGAGGTTTGCAAAATACTTTACCCATGTTAAATTATTTGATTCTATAATCTCATTTGAACTTCATAAAACTCTGTAAGTACTTTGTGTTCTTATTTCCATTTTATAAGATGAGGAAACTGAGTCTAAAAGACTTATTCATGATCACTCAACTAAAAAGTATAAAAAATAAGATTCACATGTACATTTTTTATGACTCTAGATTGAGCACTCTAACCATTATGTCATACTTAACCTCTCTTTTTTTAAAAGAGCATTTTATTTTTTCCAATTACATGTAGACTAAAGACTATAATTTTTGTTGGAATCTTTACAAAGTGTTAAGCCATTAGAGTTGATGGAGACAATAATTATCTATATGATTGATTTGATCTTAGAAGGAGATATTTTGGGCCAGAACTTGAAACAAGGTACTAAGTACAACTGATAGAAACGATGCTTGTGTTCACACCTTTAGAGAGCTCATAGAAGCAAGAAATATTTAAGTACTCATTGGAGTTCACATGTTTGGTAGATTTCAGAGAGCATGCTGGGAGATATCCCACAATCCCACTCTCGGAGAAGTAGCATAAATACAGTTCCAGTGAGCCACTCAAAAGACTTACTTGGGAACATTCCCAGGGGTCGGAGAGGAGCACTTTGGGAGGAAGCCCACACACCCTCTGTCCGAGACAAGAGAGATTCATTGCATCTTCCAACTTGGTGCTGTCTGGAGGCTGAAGAAAGCAGAGGCAGAAGCCAAGGACAAACCTGCAAGATCTCTTGGAACCAAGCAGAGAGATAGGCCTGAGCTAACCGGACTATATTGAAGGACACAATAAAAGATCTGAACTTTTATCACCTGGCTGTGTTTTGGAAAAAGAACACCAACAATTTTAATAAAATTATGCATTCCAAATTTTTTCCCTCTCTCTCTCCTTTCCCTTCCTCCTCCCTAAGATAGTCATGTTGTAAAAGAAGAAAAAGAACAAAAGGAAAAAATTATTTAAAAAAAATACTAGTCTTTTTAATTCGAATGGGGAGGAAGAAGAAGAAGAATAATTACAAATAAAGAAATAAAAAATGTATTTCCAAATACCTGTACTGGAAGCAACCTAGTTAGGAATCTACCTGAAAATTAAGTTAGACTTAAATGCCTCCAGTTCACCCTGCCTATTGTCATCCTATGGTGACAATTGACACTTATGGTCATGGTTATGACTTATGGTCATATTGCTAAAATGGTACATGGAGAACTGCAAACCTTAATGAGTTCAGGCAAGTTGCTACAAGTTAGGCAATGGTGCTGAATTAAATTTCAAGTTTATGTAGGGTCTCAGGAAATAATATTTTCAACATATCACAAAGTATAAATCAAAGTGTTGTCAACACTTCATCTCTTATAGAAAGCTGTTGCCTCTATTTCTTCTGAATTTTCTGCAGATTCTTACTTCACAGCATTCCTCTCTCTTCAGTGACAGGTGAAAAAGAAAAAAAATAGCAGGTTTTGTAATACAATGCTGGTGATTTTGAAAATGAATTTAAAGTTCACGCTGACTCCATTTGCTTTCTGATTACTCTCTCTGTAACCAGAGAAGATTCTTTGGCATCTCAATTTCCAGTCTCAAAGTGATATGTAATTACTGATAATCCCACTTCTTCATAATAAACTCAAACAAAATGGTGAATTGTGTACAGATCTGAAACCAAATTCACTTGACAAATTCTTCTTTCACATAAATGGGACATTAATCCCATGGCTCATGCCTCATCACCAATCATTTTCTCTCTGGGTCTTCCTAGTTTGGGGATAAATTTGCTTTCATCTGGAACCTGCTTCTGATTCACCTTAATCAATTATGTATATTGGACATGAACTCTAATATGGACTAAATTCTGCTGTAACAAAGTTCCAAGGACATAGGGATGCTGGAATCAGCTCTAATTAATCAGCTCAGAACCCACTGCTAAATTTTCAGGATGAGCTTTTGCAACTTTGGAAATAGGCAAATTCTGAATCAGGGCTTGACTGATTACTTTGTTAATTGTCTAGGCTAGTTAATAACACAGATTAAACTTAGAAGTATGTGTGCAGGCACCTTTTCTCCTAGAGATCCCAGTTGTTAAACATGTACTAGCAAATCCCTGTATTATTTAGTAGAAAGATCCAGGAATATAATCATCATCAGATCAGAGTCCTGGTGACCTATAGGATAATAATATCTGGCAGTGATACAGCTGTGATAATTGTGATTTAAAAAAAAACAAAACATATTGTTTGATGTTGAAGTTATAAGTGATAGGACTCCAATATGGAGTTATTTAGCAATAGCTAGATGTGCACCATAATGCACAGAGTGCCGAG
This sequence comes from Sarcophilus harrisii, assembly GCF_902635505.1. Classification (NCBI taxonomy): domain Eukaryota; kingdom Metazoa; phylum Chordata; class Mammalia; order Dasyuromorphia; family Dasyuridae; genus Sarcophilus; species Sarcophilus harrisii. Next base: position 194,983,510 of record NC_045428.1, read on the forward strand.
TCTGGAGTAAGAAAAACTCATCTTTCTGAATTCAAATCTGGCCTCAAACACTTACTAGCTGTGTGATTCTGGGTAAGTCATTTAACTCTGTTTGTCTCAGTTTCTGTGGTGTTCTTTTTCTTTAAAATATAATGATTCTCTGGGAGCAGGTTTCTTGGGGAGGTTTTCTGGAGGTAGCCCTAGTATCAGTTCAGATCAATAATCATCCCAAATGCAGCCAGGGATTAAAGTACAGTCTTTTATTGTCTCTTCCAAAATCTTATCTCCTTCACTTGGGGCTCGGCTAGTTTCCTGGAGGCCTTCTCTCTCCTTGGTTCCAAGAGCTCTTGCAACTAGTCCTTTGCCTCTGCTCCCTTCAGCCTCCAGCCAGCACAAAGGTGGAAGATGGAATGACTCTGTCTTGCCTCCGAGAGAGGGCTTCTGCTGAACTGCCCTGACTGGTTCACTGAAGCTCTATTTATGCTGGGTGTAAAAGGTTGACTCCTCCTCCAAGAGAGTGGGATTATGGGATCCAAGAATGGGATTATGGGTTTCTGACTTGTGAATCTCATACTGAATACTGACTTGTGAATCTCCCAAAAGTGTGAACTCCAATGAGTTCATACATACATACATTAGTGAGCTAGAGGATTTGCTAAGTACCATGCTAAATTAGGCAACTGACATCACTTTGTAAGGATTCTCTCTTAAGGTGTGATCCAGTAAGCATTGTATCAATTCCATTGAGTTAACACTAGAATTCTAACATCTCCCTTGAGTTATCACCTTGTTTCAAGTTGAGTTAATACTAGGATTCTAACAAGTTTCCTCATCTATAAAATGAGCTGAAGAAGGAAATGGCAAATCATCCCATTATCTTTGAGGAGAAAACCTCAGATATGTCATATACACAACTGAAAAATGACTGAACAACAAAAGGGGCAGTAAGATAGCCCAATAGATAAAGCCAAGTAAGGAAGACTAGAGTTATATAAATCTTGCCTGAGTTCAAATCTTGCCTCAAACGCTTACTAGATGTGACCCTGGGCAAGTCACTTTAACTCTTATTTGCCTCAATTTCCTCATCTGCAAAATATAGATAATAATAGCACCTTAACACAGTGCCTGTGTTAAGTATTATGTAAATAATACCTACTAAGTATTATGTAAATGTTAACTATTTTATTAAGGCTAATTATTCATAACAACCAAAAGTGACAGATTGTACTTTTCCATTGTCCTGACTCTTCCTAACTCTATTAAATATATGAATGATCATAATTCCTGATTGGATGAGCCTCCTAGGATACTGTAGTGACTATGTATCCATATTTATTTCTGCAATCTATGAATATGGATTCAAATTCTCACCCAATTTCTGGTTCTGATTAGGAAATTCCCCCACCCAAGGCTGATATCAATGTGACTCCAGACATTTCCTTAGTATATCTGTGTCATGGGCCAGAACTCTGAACTTGAAACAAAGGATTCTTACAAGGTCCTAAGTCAGTGGGATTGATCGAGACAATAGTATCTAATTTAGCATGGTTCAGTATGATTGATTTAATCCTACAAGGAGATGTTATGGGCCAGAACTTGAAACAAGGTACTAAGTGGAATTGAGGAGACAATGGTTAAGTCTAGTTTAGCATTGATTTAATCCTACAACAAATAATGGTTTCCTAGTAATATAATGATTGGTTTGTACTCAGTGTACAGCATATAAGCAAGAAGCTCTTAGGGCCAGGAAGGACAAATGCACTAAAAGCTCTCGGAGGCTGAGACAGATTCTTTCCATCATTCACCTTTGTGGTGGCTGGAGGTTGAAGCACAAACCTTTGGATTCGGAGAAATTCATAGGGCAGAGAAGGAGGCAGGAGCTCAAGCTCTCAGAACCAAGGAGAGAAGTAGGCCTCTAAGAAAACTAGCCGAGTCCCAAGTGAAGGAGATAGGACTTTGATTACTGAACGAGGACTTTGATTACTGAACTGAAATGAAGGCTGCTCCCAGAGACCCAAAGAAAACTTCAACAGAGAACATTACATTTTTAAAGAGACTAGTACATTGTATATGTCTCCCTCCATGTAAATGATCCTAACTCTACAGAGCCAAATCTTTCTCTCTCTCTCCCTCCTTCTGAACTCTCTGCCTTTCTTTTCTCCTTTCCTCCTTCTTTCCCTGTCTTCTCTCTTTCCCTGTCCTTGTCCCTCTGCTTCCTCTCTTCTTTTGTTTTTATTTACTTGTTATATCAAAAGTAATAAAGCCCATACTTGCACTAGTTTTCCAAGTAGTAATTTTGTGTAAATCCTTAAACCTGGGTTTTTGCTCTAACCTGAACCATGAAACTGAATAGAGCAGTAGCAAGATTTAAGTTTTCAAAATGCTTTACACAAGTTTATCCAAGAGTGCAAGAATCTTCTTTCTCAAAATGACTCTCAGAATTAGGTACTTTCAGAAGGAGAAGCAATCTTTGAGGTTATATAGGCCAATCCATCATGTGAAGTAATTTGTGAAGTCATACAGCTATTCCTTTTTTGAAACAAAGTCCAAGGTTTCTGGATTTCCAATTCAGTATTCTTTCTATTGATGAATATAACTTAGAATACATGTGTAGCATGCCTAAAAATAATGTTATTTTTATATCTTCTTAAATATATCCTTTATTTCCTACCCCCATCCCTATCCCAATGTTTCCATCTTTCCTTGATAGATAGATGAAAAGTAATTTATATGTGCTTAATTCTAAAGGAGAAGTAGGTGTGTATAGCCATCAAGGACTTCTCTCACTTCTAGAGAATATTAGAGACATTTTTCTGAAGTACACAAAATTCAGCCTTTGTTATTTTTACCGTGGCTAATATATCATAAACTTTGCACTTTAGCCAAGGTAGCTAAGATAGGCATATAAAAATAAGAAAGCTAATGGAAGGGGTTTTGAAATTGAGAGACCAATAAATTAAATAAAATTTTATCATATAAACTGGAAAGAAAATGACAGCATCTTCTACCAAAACAAAAACAAAAAGTTGAAGCATCTGGAATTCTCAACAGGTTGGTCTTTTTTTTAGTGCCCTATCACATATTCATACACACTGGTGAGGAAAACACTGAATTCCAACATTCAGTCTCAGAGTTCCTTAAAGAATCACCATTTATAGGTCATTGCCCCTTATCAAGAATGGCTTTGTTCAGTCAAGTATTTGGTTTCAACCTGGCTCCATTCCAAGCTTCCATCCCCTAACTTTTTCCCATGGCTTTGAATAACCTCAGGCAGGAGAAAGTTGCACCCCAAAGCTTTTTTGCAAATCTACTCCACTGGTTCCCTTCACTCTGATTGCCCACTGTGGCTATAGGATTCATGACAATAGTCTTCACCTTTCAAAGGATTTAATCAAACACCATTCTGGCTGTAGTTGATATTTGGGGAGCACCACTATGTTTATTTGTTTTTTTTTTTTTTAATTACGGACATGTCTTTCATGGATCATAGGGCATATGCTAAAAGAAAAAAAAATCTATGTGGAATAAATGTTAATATTCTGCCACCTGGTAGTGAGCATGGAACTTCAGGAAGAAGAGATAAAGAAAACGTTAAAAAAAAAAAAAGTAACCAGAAATACCAATAATCTATTTCATTTTGCTACAAAGCAGATTGGTTTATATTGGAAGAATTCCAAGGAGACCAAAGACCTACAAAATGGGTTGCAGAGGCAGCAGGGAAAGGAGGTATTACAATCAGCTTTAATTAATAACAGCTTAATAAGTTAATGTTAAATAAATATCAGTTTAATTAATAACCTTTAATTAATAACTAGCTTAGAGAAAACAATTTTGAAAGGCATCAGAACTTTGATCATTGATATTTGATTGAAGATGGCCAACATATGATGTAAATTGAGATCTTTTGGAGGGAAATGAAGTAAATTGTGTCCCCTCAACCTTTGGGGTGAATCCTGAAACTGTCCCCCTTCTTGGGGGAAGTTCCTAAGTCTCAAACTCTTCTCTGAAAGAGGCTCACCCTTCAGGGAACCCAATTAAGTGGTCTCATTCAGTTGGAGATCTTAACCAGGGACATGGTAGCACCTTCTATGGAGTTGAAGATTAGTCCAGAACCACTCCAATAGCTCAAACTCCCAGTTAAGTGATTTTATTGAATTGGAGATCTTGACCTGATAGTTCTATTGAGTAGTCCAAACTGCTCCCAGTCCCCAGGCCAAGATTTACCCAATATAATCAAGGATTGGTCAAACTATCTTCACAGAAATCCTAAACAGGATTGTGCTTGCTAAGGAAGCAGTCTTCTTGGCAAACTGTCCTGCCAGGACTCTTTGGTCACTAAGAAAGTTGTCTTCTTAGTGAAAATAAATCAAAATAAATCCCTTTTGCCACAGATTTCTGGTTTATGAATTATTTCTCATAGGACCTATGGCTCAGACCAGATGAGATCTCTCACCCCAATTCTTGCACCTCATCAGATGCATGAGAAACCTTGACTTTTTAAAGCTAAGATCTTTCCCAGATCTCAGTTTGTCTAAGGCAACACTCATTTATTGAGTGCACATTTATCACTGAAGTGACTTCAGAAGACTGATGATGAAACAAGCCTTCCACCTCTTGGAAGAATAGGTTATTCACTGGAAGAATGGGTGAATTCATATTCAGATATGGTTAATGTAATAAAATTTTTTGTTTATTTGTTAAAAGGAAGGGCTTTTACTTGGGGATACAGACAAGTTAGCGAGTTGTGATGAAGATACAAAAAAAGAAAAGTCATCTTTCAAATTTACAAAACAAATAATAATGGCGGTCAGAGGACTAGGGCAATTTTGTTTCTACCATGTCAAAGTTTTTCTTAGAAGGAGGGGAAGACATTTATTCCAACAATATTCTTGTGTTACACAATATATTCATTTAAAAATGAGATCAAACCAATTGCACAATCCACAGCAGCTGTTTCCACACTTCTTATCTCTCTTCAAGTCTTCCATGATATCCTACTTATCCCATCTTCTGAGGACCTATTTGAGAACATTGCCTCATACTTCATAAAAAAAAAAAATTGACTATTCAGAATTACCATTTTTCCTCTCCTCATCTTACATCATTCAGACTATCTTCCCCTTCACTCTGGTTTCTGATAAAGAGGTAGCTCTTCTCCTTGCTAAAGTCAATCCCTCTATATGTACCCTTGATCCTATCTCCTTTCAATTTCTTATTTGTACTCATCTTCAATCTTTCCCTATCTATTGACTTCTACCTCGCTGCTTATATGCATGTCCATGATTCCCCTATCCTTAAAAAATATCACTTGATCTCAGTATTACAGCTAACTATTATTTTTTATCTTTCTTCCTTCTGACTAAATTTTTGGATATGGTCATTTATAAGCACTAGTCACAAGTCACAACTCTTCTAAATTTTCTTAAGTCTGGCTTCTGACCTCTTCAGTCAATGAAAACTGTCCTGTCCAAAACTACCAATGATCTTTAAATGGAAAATCAAGTAGGCTTTTATGCAACATTTGATACTCTTGAATACTTTCTTCTAGATGCTTTCTCTAGTTTTCATGCCAAGCTTCTCTCTTTTTTCTTCCTTAATCCTATCTTAATTTTCCTTCATTAGTTCTTATTCATGTCACCAACTGTAGGTGTTCCCCAGAGTTCTGTCTGAAGCCCTCTTCTCTTTTACGCTTCTGCGTGGTGATCTCAACTCCCATGAATTCATTGATATCTCTGTACAGATGATCTCCAGATTTATATAAATAGTCCTGCCCCCGTCCTGTACTCCAGTCCTGTATCACCAACGTTTTGGACATCTCAAATTAGATGTTTATAGACATCTAAAACTCATTTTTTCTCCCAAAACTGTTCCCTTTCCAACTTCCCTATTTCTATTAAGGGTACCACCATCCTCCTAGTTCACTTATAATCAAAACTTAAATGACATCCTCAATTGCTTGCTCTCACTCACCCCACATATCCAATCCATTGCTGAATCTTGTCTGGTACTTTCACATCTCTTGTATGCATACACTTCACTCCAATTAGATAGTTAGAATTGTATTTCAGACTCTCATCACCAATTACCTGGTCTATTGCAGTAGTCTTCTAATCTATCCTCTTTCCTCAAGTGTTTCCATGTTTGAATCCATTCTCCTTTCAGCTGCCAAGGGAATTTTCCTAAAGTATAAATCTGACCAAGGCACACCTTGATCAATGAACTCCAGGATCAAATAGAAATTCCTTTGTCATTTAAAGCTCTTCACTGTCTGGGCCTTTCCTACTTTTCAGCCCTCTTACACTTTACTCTCCGTCATAAATTCTAGGTTCTGATAACACTGGCCTAATTGCTGTTCCTCAAACATGTCACTCTGTTTTCTGTCTTCATACTTTCACCCTGGCCATCTCCCATTCCTGGAATGCTCCTTCTTTTCCCCCTCCATCTCTCAATTTATTTTTCCTTTCTTCCTTTAGTCACTCCAGGAATCCTTTCCTTCTACTCCATCTCCAACTTCCTCTCTCAAGCACTTTTAATCTTCTCTGTACATATCCTGTGAATACCAGTTGTTAACAAATTGTCTCTCTCATTAGATTGTGAGTTTCTTGAGGGCCAGGGACTATATTGTGTATTTCTTTATTCCCACTGTTTGCTTAATAATTGTATGTTGACCAACTGATAATAAATCAATATACACTATTTCTAAAATCTTTTGGCTTCTAGAAAACCACCCATACATAAAGTGGGTAAGCGAAAACATGAGAATGGTTCCTCTTGCCCAAGCTACACTAATTATTAATTATAATTAATTGTTATTAATGTCATTAATGTTGGGGTGAAGGGAAGGGTGGGGGCCTTAAGGTGTTCTTTTAAATCATAGACAAACCTTGAAGATACATAAGAACAATGTGGTGTACATTACTACCCTCATGGAGTCCTTTTCTCTTCCAGGTGACAGAATAATGGGTATTCCCTCATCAATGACAATCATAACCAAGCACAGAAAAGTCTTTGTTCCATACCCCAATGAGTTATGTAAAGCAATGTAAACCTCTATTCATGTCTCTAAAATTCATCTTACAGTCTTTCAAACACTCCAATTTTCCCTTCCCCAAAGATACATTTTAGTACAAAGCCAATATTATAAACAACTTCTAGTTTTATTGACCTTGGTAAGATTCCCCTAGAGATAGTGCAGATCCTTCTAGGATGGAATGTCACATACTTGATATTCTACCAGCATCCTGAGCACACAAAACAAAATAAAATGACCTTATATAAAATATAAGGAGCTTATATTTTAATGGGGGTGGAGGATGGGGGGAGCATATATATATATGTAAAAGAAAAGTAAAGGGAAGGGCAGAGATTTGTTATAACTCATTTTTTACAAGTTCTCTTCTCTTACCACCTTGGCAAATCCAGAAAAATGGGAAGGGTTAATGATTAGAATTTTAGGGTCTCTAATTTGAGGGCAGGTGATTTCAGCAGTCGTCAACAGTGAGGCACAGAGTTAAGGATCTCGAGTAAAACGACTTGGGAAGAAGTCATTTAACCTTTTGAAACATCAGTTTATTCCTCTATAAACCTCACCTTAAAAATGCCTTCCAGCTCTCACCATGCTCCCTTACCATGCTACCAGGCAGGTTTAATAAGTATCAGAGCTATAACTAGGACAAAGCAGCCAGGGCTTTTTCTCAAGGGGTCACATCCAGAGAACCATTATTTCCTTTCCATTGACAACATCTGGGAGGTGATATCTGCACCTCATACTGTTTATTTCTACCTTATTGTACCACCCTTAGGGTCTTATCCCTCCCCCAGAGTCCATCTGTTACCTCACCCTTCCACCATCCCAGCAGTGGGATGGTAATGCCATGAGTACTTGTGCAGGACTCTGAGGAATGGATTACTTCTCAAACTATCTTAACTGTTTTTGCCTGGAGCAGTGGCAAAAAATTCCAGATCGATTTTTAAAATAACTTTAGAATATATACCTGAAAATCCCAAAATAGCCCCAGCTATTGATACCAGCAAATAGTTTGGAGTATGTTTTCTAGCAGGCATGTTCTATTTTGTGATTTAAAAATATGTCATAGAGTTTTAAGTTCCCACCTGGAGCAGCATAGTCTCTCATTCTGTCCTTGAATTACTATATAATTCAGCATTTAAAATGTTCAAGTTACTTTTAAAATTCATCTTTGTTGCTTAAATCTCTCTTTTTTCTCATCTTATTGAAACAAACTAGCTCCTTAGTCACAAACTTCAGAGTTGACCAATTAAATGACAGGATCATGATTCAAAGAGATCTTAGAAGATAATTTTAATAGGCTAGATGTAAAGTCCTTCAATTATGTTGAAAAAAATCAATTGCGTAAGTAAGAAGAGACCTGGATTAACAGCAATTCATCAAAAAAAAAAAAAAAAAACATCTAGGGAGGGGAGGGGTGAAGTAACAGTGCTGGTAAGGGGACTCAATAAGACCGAACCATGAAATGCCAAAGCAATTAATGCAATTTTATACTGCACTGATTGAGTATCCAATTCAATGTAGTGATATCTACTTGCTACTCCATACTAGTCAGACTACATGTAGAATATTTTGTATAGTTCTAGCCACTACATTAAAAAATTTCTTCTAAACTTAGTAACTACCAACTCAAATAAGCAAATGAATATACAAAATAAGAAAATAAATTTAATATAAATTATTGCTGTTCAATAGTTACAGTTATTTCTAACACTTTGTGTCTCTATTTGGGATTTTCTTGGCAGAGATATTGAAATGGTTTGCCATTTCCTTCTCCACCTCATTTTCCAGATGGGAAACTAAGGCAAACAGGGTGAAGTGATTTATCCAGGATCACATAGCCAATAAGTGTCTGAAGTCAGATTTGAACCCAGGAAGATTAATCTTCCTGACTCCAAGACCCAAATTTTATCCTGGGTACCTAGATGTCCTAAAATAAATAAATCATTAACATTTAATAAAATTGAGCCTTGTTAACAAACATAAAAGAAAAAAAAAAACACACCAGTTTTTGTTCTGTATCCCCTTCCAAGTATATGTCAGATTCTACTACCTCTAGCTTTAGCTTTTCTTTTTTTCTTTCTTTCTTCCTCTCTTTCTTTCTTTCCTTTTCTTCTTCTTTCTTTCTTTAATCCTTTCTACCTTTAATTTTCTTTCTTAATCCTTTCTTCATTAACTTTCTTCTTTCATTCCTTTCTTTTTTCCCTCCCTCTCTTCCTTTCATCCTTTCTCTTTTTCTTCCTTCCTTTAATCTTTCTACCTTTCTTTTGTTCTTTCCTTCCTTTTTGCCCTTTATTTCTTCTCCCTCTCCTATATCTTTTCTTCTTTTATTTCTTTTTTCTTTTCTTTTCTTCCTTTCTTTCTTCTTATGCAGCCTTATCTGGTTCTGCTAATCTTGCTTCACATTATTTTGAAGCAAAGGTCTTTTCAAATTTCCTCATCTGATTCATATTTATTTTATTGCACCATAACATTCCATTAATATGCCATCATTTATTCACTCATTCTCTAATTGATACATATGTAAGTTATTTTCAACTTTTTGCTATTACAAATTGAGCATCTAGAATCATTTTGTAAAGATAGAAGTTTTAAAAATGACATTCTGTGCATGAAGTAGAATCTTTAAATCAGAGATATGATGAGTTTTGAGACATATTGCATTTTTACACAATGTTCCTTGAACTGTCGGCATCATGAACCATATTTTAAGAGGAAAACTGACAACCTGGACCTTAGTAGAAGCTGACCAGGATCACAAAATTCTGTAAATTACTTCTAGTGAGAAATGAAACTAGGGATATTTAGTCCAGCAGACAAAAAAAAAGGGTGGGGGGGAAGGAATATGATGACTTTTCAAATATTTGAAGTATTATTAGGTAGAAAGAAGATGGGACTTATTATTTATACCTCTGAAAGGAAGTATTAGTTAAGACCAGTGGGTTCTAACAAAAGGAAAACAGATTATGTTTCAATATAACTAGGAACTTGATGACAAATTAAAACTGTCTTCCAATGGAAGATTCTTCTTGGTGTGTTAGTAAGCTCCAAGTCATTAGAAGTCTTCAATAGAGGTCAAACCTTTCTTAAGAAGGTTTTAGACTGGATGCTAACCTTGATTGTTATTTGGAATAGATGTTCTCTAAAGAACTTTCTGATTCAGAGGTTATTGGTCCTTCTTTCTGAAAAAATCTTCAGTCTTTCTGCCTTTTTTTTTTCAGTGTGCCTTTTTAAGCTATAAGTATATATCTCTGCTTTCCTTTCAATATAACTTCTTTTTATAAATCTATTGCTTTCAAAAGTGTTCAACACTGTTTCCTTTTCTCCAATTAATTGCCAACCCCTCTTTACACAGATCACCATCCTTTTCCCCCATCTGCCAAGTAGTTTATCTCTTTTTCAGACATATACATAGAGAGAGATGCATATATATAATTATGCACATATGTGAATAAATTGATCAATAGATAGATGATAGACAATAGTCTATGCCAAATCTTGTGAGAACTAATGCACTTTTAACTTATAAATACAACCATCAAGTACTTCAAATAATAGGAAAATACATTCATCCTCAAATAGAAAAGAAGTAGAAATAAGTTCTTCAGTTCTTGCCCTTGTGTCAGTGAAGACACGAGAATGAAAATCAGAATTTTTAGGTCCTAGCCCTGACTACAATTCCTACTATTTGTTCTTGGACAAGTCACTGCAGGTACCTCAGTTTCCTCCTCTGAACAGACCCAAAAGTTCATGTCTCAGATTTTCTTCATCTCTACAATATTATGATTTTTCATAGTTTAGAGATGATATTGTCAGAATTAATGAAATGATACAATGGAATTGATTTTGGAATTAGAAAATGGAGATTCAAATCTTTCTTCCTTTCTGAGTGATCTTTGTTAAGTCACTTCCTGTCTCTATTTCCTCATCTATATAATAAGAGGGTTAAACTACATGAAAACTATTAACTCTTAATCTAGGATCTTCTACTGTAGCCCTACTCACATATTTTAAAGATCAGGAAACTAAGGGCTAGCAATGACCTTAAATGACTTTAGGCTATACTAAGGATAAATGAAAGAGAAAGAATTTTTAATTCAAGTCATCTTTCTCAAAACTCAGCACTCTCTCCACGGTAGGATGTTGTCTCACCATACTGTGCTAATATTCAAAGTTTCTTATGCTTTAAATCTATACTCTTATCATCCTAAAGGGGAATCATATGCAAAGCATTTCCTGATAGATATTCCTAATGGAAAGTGTTGTAAAGAATTTTTTTCCTCATCTTTAGAGGCAAGAATCATGGAATGATGAAAAGGAACCTAGAGATTTTAGGATTTAAGCCAATCCCATCATTTTACAGATGAAATAAGTGGGATTGAAGGAGAGGAAGCAATTTAAATAAACTGACAACGAGTCAATGGAAAAAAAACTACCAGCTCAAACTGGCTCCCAAGATCCAATTGTTAAAATTACATATGACTATTTAATTTCAGAAATCAGTAAATGCTATAAATCAGGGTTTGATTTATTGTTTTGCTGATTATATAGAAACTCATGAAGAATATGTTAATTATGTAAATTAAACTTAAAAGTTCATTGTATTTTTTTTTTGGTGAGGGAGAAAAACAGCTGTTTCTTACACGTTTACCAGCACCTTAATGAAAAGTCTCCTTGCTTCACTCCAGTGATTTTTCCAATAAAACAACTCACAATAAACTATATTAGATTTTTAAAAAGAAAAATAAAGTCTTAAACACCGTAAAAACAATCCCTGCCTTTCAGAGACCCAGGTCAGTGTTGTATTGTAGCTAAATCTGTAGCCACCAGGAGAGGCAATTGTCAAATATCCATTATCACTATATCTCAGAAATCAGCAAATACTTACAAATCAGGGCTTGATTTACTGTTTTCTTGATTGTCTAAGAGAGTAATAGAAAAATATCAACAATACAGATTAACTTTAAAAGAATGATGTGTTCTGAGAGACCACTTCACCCCTATCAGATTGGCTAATATGACAGAAAAGTAAAATAATGCATATTGGAGAAGATGTGGAAAAATAGAGACACAAATGCACTGTTAGTGGAGTTGTGAATTGGTCCAACCATTCTGGAGAACCTATGCTCAAAGAGTTATACAACTATGCATATCTTTTGATCAAGCAACCCCAATACTAGGTCCCAAAGAGATTAAGGTGCCCAAAACTCCAAAACATCAAAAATAAGAGAAAATAACTTATGTATACAAAAATATTTATATTAGGTGTTGATCACCAAGCAAAGAGTCTTCTTTACTTTGAAAGTTGCATATAATTCAGAGAAGAAGCATCCCTTCCCATCCTCTGGCCAGAGGTTTTGCTGGTAAATGTTTAATAACAGGTTCCTTGAGGGAAAAATAATTAAACCAAAACATACACACACACACACACACAACTAATTTTTTTTCTTTTTTTTATTATAGTTTTTTATTTACAAGATATATCCATAGGTAATTTTTCAGCATTGACAATTGCAAATCCTTTTGTTCCAACTTTTTCCCTCCCTACCCCCACCCTTTCCCCCCGATGGCAGGTTGACCAATACATGTTAAATATGTTAAAGTATAAATTAAATACAATATATGTATACATGTCCAAACAGTTATTTTGCTGTATAAAAAGAGTCAGACTTCGAAATAGTGTACAATTAGCCTGTGAAGGAAATCAAAAATGCAGGTGGACAAAAATAGAGGAATTGGGAATTTCATATAGTGGTTCATAGTCATCTCCCAGAGTTCTTTTGATGGGTGTAGCTGGTTCAGTTCATTACTGCTCTTTTGGAACTAATTTGGTTCATCTCATTGGTGAAGAGGGCCACGTCCATCAGAATTGATCATTATATAGTATTGTTGTTGAAGTATATAATGATCTTCTGGTCCTGCTCATTTCACTCAGTATCAGTTCATGTAAGTCTCTCCAGGCCTTTCTGAAATAAAACTTATTTTTAAAAATCCATTAAAAATTTTTTGACCTTCAATTCTCTTCCTTCATTTCATCTCTCCTACAACCATGGAGAAGGCAAGCAGTATGATATCAATTATACACATAAAGGTATGCAAAACATATGTCCATATTAGCCATGTTGAAAAAGAAAAAAAAAGCAAGGAACATAAAAGAAGTGAAAAAGTATACTTCAGTCTGAACTCAAGAGTTCCTCAGTTCTCTGTCTGGAGATAGTATTTTTCTTTTTTTTTTTTTTTTTTGTTTTTGTTTTTGTTTCTAGTTTTTTTTATTTATTATTATTTAATAGCCTTTTATTTACAGGTTATATGTATGGGCAACTTTACAGCATTAACAATTGCCAAACCTCTTGTTCCAATTTTTCACCTCTTACTCCCCACCTCCTCCCCCAGATGATGACCAGTAGATGTTAAATATATTAAAATATATTAAAATATAAATTAGATACACAATAAGTATACATGACCAAACTGTTATTTTGCTGTACAAAAAGAATCAGACTCTGAAACACTGCACAATTAGCTTGTGAAGGAAATCAAAAATGCATAAATATAGGGATTGGGAATTCAATGTAATGGTTTTTAGTCATCACCCAGAGTTCTTTCTCTGGGCGTAGCTAGTTCAGTTCATTACTGCTCCATTGGAAATGATTTGGTTGATCTCATTGCTGAGGATGGCCAGGTCCATCAGAACTGGTCATCATATAGTATTGTTGTTGAAGTATATAATGATCTCCTGGTCCTGCTCATTTCACTCAGCATCAGTTCGTGTAAGTCTCTCCAGGCCTTTCTGAAATTATCCTGTTGGTCATTTCTTACAGAACAATAATATTCCATAATATTCATATACCACAATTTATTCAGCCATTCTCCAACTGATGGGCATCCACTCAGTTTGCAGTTTCTAGCCACTACAAAGAGGGCTGCTTCAAACATTTGTGCACATCCAGGTCCCTTTCCCTTCTTTATGATCTCTTTGGGATATAAGCCCAGTAGAACACTGCTGGATCAAAGGGTATGCACAGTTTGATAACTTTTTGAGCATAGTTCCAAACTACTTGGAGATAGTATTTTTCATCATGGATTCTTTGGATTTGTCTTGGATCATTGTCTTTATCAGAGTAGTAAAATTTTCACAGTTAATCGTGATTATCATGTTACTGTTACTGTATATAATACACTCTGGGTTCTCCTCACTTTACTTTGCATCAATTCATATAAGTCTTTCCAGGTTTTTCTGAAAATATTCTGATTATGATTTCTTATAGCTTCCTATCACATTCATATCCCACAACTTGTTTAACCATTCCTCAATTGAAGAGCATCCCTCAATTTCCATTTCTTTGCCACCACAAAAACACTTTTGAGAGAAGGAAGTTTTTCCAGAGTCAAACTTGATCCAAGAAGCAGTGGAGCATGAATCAAAATCCCAAAGCATAATGATTTGGGTTCAAATCCTATTTCAAACAAGCTATGTGATCCTGAACACATCATTTAGTCTGTCAGATTGTAGCTCACTCTCTAAGACTAGAATTTTCAGGAAGGCATTGACCTAAATTGGGGGAGAAGGAAAGGCAATAAGTATTTAAATATTTCCCATTTATTAGGCACTTTCCCTAATCTTATTTAAACTTCATAAAATCCCTGTGAGGGATATACTAATATTATGCCTGTTTTTACCAGTTTAGAAAACTAAGATAAATAGATTTAGTGACTCAGAATCATACAACTATAAGTAAGTGTCTGAAGTGTCTATAGATAAGTGTCTAAAAGTATATTTGAACTCAGGTCTCCCTGACTCCTAGACCTTCCTGATTTACTAACTACCTACTATACAACCTTGGTGTTAACAAAGAAAGTTCTCTATACTATTAAGATCTCAAGGTACAGTGTTTATCTTGAAGTTTAATTCAATGGAGAGTTGACTTTTTTGAAGTTCTTTTTAAAGAGATGACCCTCTAATGAAAACATCACAGCATTCTAGTCTCTACTCAATGATTAATCCAAAATCCTATTCAATAAACATTTATTAAGTACCTATTATGTGCCAAGTACTATGCTAAAGACTGGAAGTACAAATAAGAAAAATAAAGCCTCTGGATAAAGGAGTAAGAAATTTTAAGGGAGAGAGCTTGGTAAGATATTACTGTCACTATGAAGATATTGCTATTATTTTTGCATTTTAAAAATGAAAAGAAAAAAATAAAAGTGTACTTTGGTGTCAAAAGTGGCATAGCCACCAAATCAATGTGGGTACAAAGATAAAATGTTAACCTAAAGCTTTTTTCTTTAAAGAAATGTTGTTGAAACAGCAAAAATGAATGAATCATATGGTTTCTTAATGGAGGCTGGGGGTAGGGATCAGGGAGACAATCTGTAACGAGAAAGTTTAAAAAAAATGTAAAAAATTGTTTTAAAGGTAACTGTGGAAAAATTTAAAATAAATATTTTTAAATGAAAAAAGAGAAAGAAACAAAGAAAGAAAGAAAGGAAGGAAGGAAGAAAAAAGAAAGAAAGAAAAGAGTAAGGAAGGAAGGAAGAAGAAAGAAAGGAAGGAAGGAAGAAAAGAAGGAAAGAAGGAAGGAAGAAAAAGAAAGGGAGGGAGGGAGGGAGGGAGGGAGGAAGGAAGGAAGGAAAAAAGAAAGGAAGGAAGGGAGGAAGGAAAGAAAGAAGGGAGGGAAAAAGGAAAGAAGGAAGACTGAACTTAAAGAGGTTATAACGTTGTCGTTGTATCCAACTCTTCATGTGACCCCCATTTAAGGTTTTCAGATAAGGATCTGAAACAAATGGGGTTAAGTGACTTGTCCAGGGTCACATAGCCAGTAAAAGCTGAAGGTAGATTTGAACTCCATCTAACTACAGGCCCAGCATCACATGAAATACTTGTCTTTTAACTAAAACAACCAACCAACCAAACAAAAACATTGTCAAGTTGAACAAGCAGAATTAAGCTTTTCTGGGCTCAGTGCCTCCTTCAGAATGATAAACTTCAATGAGGAAAAACAGGTCTGTTTTACTTTAGTTATCTTGGAGACCTTTCCTGAGAGATCCTAGGGATCTCAAAGTATTTCAGTTCAGAGAAGCCTAACAGTCCACCCCTATTCCAAGAGTAAGGAGGAAAGAGGAAAATAGAATTATAATGGGGGTCCTTGATTTATCTCTGCAGTAATTCTAAGGGTTTCTGAGGTGGGTGTTAACATTCCCTTGAACTCTGTACATGCATATTTAAATTTCCAAGGCTGAAGTTAGAGAGAAAGAAAGAATGCTAGATTTCTAAAAGGAGGATTCCATGAGAAGTAACCATGAAAACCACTCCAAGTTCTTCTGAATGGTATCACATCCAGTAAAGAGATCACAATCCCCATTAGTGAGAAATGAAGCCACATTCAATGAAGACAGCAGAGAAAGGCTGATGGGGAGAAAGGAAATGGGGTGAAGGTGGGGGGTAAGAAGCAGATTGGAAAAAGAAGAGAACTGGTTTAGGCAGATAACCTGGACTCAGTGAACAGTAGATACCTAAGAAGCAAAAACTATTCACCCCCATAAAGGAAGAAGGAAGAAATAGGTAAGAGATTCTATAGTATTTCTTCTTATAGTATTTACATCCAAACCAGTTCATAACCACCAGAAGTTCCTCTAATCTCCACAAGGACTCATATAGTCATATTTGCATAGCTTTTAGGGTTTCCCAGCACCTTCCTCTCAAAGATCCCATGAGGTAGATTGTGCAGGCATTATCTGACATTCAGAGAAGTGAGGTAATTTTTCCAAAGTTACAATGGATGAAATGAAATGATTTGAAAGGATAAAACTAAGAGGCAGGGAAGTGATTAAAAACTAGAAAATATTTTCTGAAATAACTTTTTATATTTCTCCAGGTTTGGGGTAGAAGGCAGGAAATTACACACACACACACACACACACACACACATATCTATCTAGAGAGAAATATATTGTAACATATACATGTATATTTTTAAATTTTCTTTTAGTATGTGTATATGAACTTCAGTGGGCAGCCAGGTAGCACAGTAGCTAGAGTGCCAAGATTGGAGTCAGGAAGACTCATCTTCCTAACTTCAAATCCACACTTCCTCCACTTACTAGCCATGTGACTCTGGGCAAGTCTTTGCTTGCCCCAGTTTCCTCATCTCTAAAATGAGCTAGAGAAGGAAAAGGCAAACCATTCTAGTATCTTTGCCAAGAAAACCCCAAATGGGGTTACAAAGAATGAGACATGACTGAAAAATGATTGAAGAGCAGTAATATATTTCAACATTTCTGTGAGTTCAGTTATGAGCACTTTTCTAATTTGTACAAATTGTAGTTGATCCATATTGGGCCATTCTACATGATTCTTAGCCTTATCTTTCTAGTTCTTTTAATATACTATGGATTTTAGGATAGAACCCAGGCAATCTTTAACTTACAAATATTCTTCCTTTTCCAGTTATTTATGTCTTTGGTGATGTTTTTATGACACTTCACATTCAAGTCATCATGGCAAGGCAGTATGATAAAGTGCAAAAAAATCTCTCTCTCTCTCTCTCTCTCTCTCTCTCTCTTTTTCTCTCTTTCTCTCTCTCTGTCACACACACACACACACACACACACACACACACAGAAACATCTATCTATCCAACCATCTTTTAATCCTTTCCATCTATGCATCAATCTATTTAAGTATCTATCTCATTCATCTGTTTCAGTAAATGTCCATCTTCTTTCCTGGAAGAACATGCTCAGCTTAGCTGGGTAGTTTATTCTTGGCTGCTTTCCAAGTTCTTTTGCCTTTCGGAATATCAGATTCCAGGTCCTTTGATCCTTTAATATGGAGGCAGCCAATTCTTGGGTGATATTTATTGTGACACTTCGGTATTTGAATTGGTTTTTCTGG
Source organism: Sarcophilus harrisii (assembly GCF_902635505.1). Lineage (NCBI taxonomy): Eukaryota > Metazoa > Chordata > Mammalia > Dasyuromorphia > Dasyuridae > Sarcophilus > Sarcophilus harrisii. The sequence continues at coordinate 195,001,413 of NC_045428.1, forward strand.
CTGCTTGTAGTATTTTTTCCTTAATCTGATAGTTCTGAAATTTGGCCACAATATTCCTTTGAGTTTTTATTTTAGGGTCTTTTTCAGAAGGTGTTCGATGAATTCTTTCAATGTCTATTTTACTTTCTGATTCTATTACCTATAGGCAGTTCTCTTTGATGATTTCCTGTAAAATAGTATCTTGACTCTTTTTTTCATCATAATTTTTGGGAAGTCCAATAATCCTCAGATTATCTCTCCTAGATTTATTTTCCAGGTTTGCCATTTTTCCAAGTAGATATTTCATGGTTTTTTCCAATTTATCATTTTTTTTTTTGGTTTTGCTTGATTGATTTCTTGCTGTCTCAATGAATCATTGGTTTGTATTTGTTCAGTACTGATTTTTAATGAGTTATTTTCTTCATTAGCTTTTTTTACTTCTTTTTGTATATGTCCAATTGAGTTTTTAAATGTTGTTTTGCTCTATGGAATTTTTTTCCATTTCACTAATTTTTTTTTTAGTGAATTTTTTTTTTCAATTCACAAATCCTACTTTCTAATGAATTCTTTATCTTTTCCAATTCACAAATCTTACTTTCCTGAGTTTTTTTACTTTTTCCAATTCGCAAATTGTTTCCCTGTACTTCCTGAGAATTTTTTACCTTTTCCAATTCATATTTCAGGAAGTTGTACTTTCTTGCAAAGCTTCTCTTTCCTTTCCCCATTCTTCTTCTAACTCTCTTTTGAGACCTTTTAATGGTCCGTTCTAGGAGAGCATTATGTAAAGGGGGCCAGGTAACATTTCCCATTGGGGTATTGTCTGGAGATTGTTTACTATTAGTCTCCTTGAGATTGCTAACCTGCTCTTTTTCTATATAGAAGATATCGATTGTCCTTTTGATTTTTTTACTCATTTTTTAAACCCTTTAGGGTTTGCCTTCAGGGCAAGGAGATTACCAGCTTCCTCTGCAAAGTAGGGAAAGATGTAAACAGGCTCAGGCAGAGAGGTATGGGAGTCTCTTCCTCTCCCCCCAACCAGAAGTGATTTAGCATGGCCAAGCTCTGGGAAGTGCCCAGTGGAGAATGCCACTGTGTGGTTTAGCGACTGCCCTAAGGCTAGAGAGTAAGCAGTGAAAGTGTCACTACCCAAGGCCAAAACCCCTAGTGGAGCTGTGGGTATTAGCAGCTGACCAGCGAACAGCCCTGCTCAGACTGGAAGTATTTCTGCCCCAAAAGAAATTGCCCTGTGAAAGTTCTATAGCCCCAGGCCGAGCCCCACACTGTGCAGATCAGAGGCTGCCCCAGCTGTGCCTCCCTGCTGTGCATGTTTGCAACTTTCCCAAGGAAAAGCCCCTTACCGCGGGTTGGGGCTGCAAGGTTGTGCTGTGATCTGTGCTGAATCACTTCCGGTTTTGGGTGTGTATAATCAGACCCTGTTAGCTACTGGCATTTTTTAGAGTGGCTTTGATTTCTCTGCGATCTACTGTTTTATAGAGCAATCAGTCTATGCCAGTGTCATCTCTGTAATTTTCTAATCACAGAGACTCCTCCCACCTGGTCTGCACAATATGTTAGCCTCTAGTTCTCTCCCTGCTTGCGCTGATCTTCTCCCTGGCCCCTCAGGACAAATCTCTTCTGATGAAATTCCAGATTATCTTCGGTGTGTGAGTTGTTGTACTTCTAGTCTTTGTGGCTTTTACCAATCAAACACTATTTTTGAGGCTGAATTTAATGCTAGTAGTGAGGGTATCAGAGAGCTTAGAAAGTCGCATGTGACTTCTCTGCCATCTTGGTTCGGCCCCCATTTTTCTTATGCAACAAAAGAACTGTACTGATCTGCACACGTATATTGTATCTAAGATATACTTTAACATGTTTAACATGTATGAGGCTACCTGCCATCTAGGGGAAGGGATGGAGGGAGGGAAAGGAAAAGTTGGAACAGAATTGAGTGCAAGGGACAATGTTGTAAAAATTACCCATGAATATGTTCTGTCAATAAAAAGCTATAATTAAAAAAAAGGAAAGAAAGAAAATGTCACCACCAGTTCCAGTGTGTGTAATAATCTTAATGATGGCCAATAGAACTTAATCTTAATTAGTGTAGGGCAGTGTAATTCTTATTCAAAGTCATCAAATATTCCATCTGCTGATCCAATAGTGCGTGATATTCCCCCCAAAATGATTCAACTCTAATTTCAATTAGATGATTATCAGCTTAGATTGAATAAATTTTTAGTGTTATTGGTATAAAAAGTGTAAGTGGTTTGACTAAATAGCCCATCAGTGGATATGACATTTTTTTTTTTTTTTGTCATTTCTTTTCTTCTAGCGAATGTAGCAAAGGTTTCCCTTATACAACATTTATTGATACAGGTTTCAGGCAGTAACATAGAGCTAACAAATGTTTTAAAAGCCATCCACTGTCAGAATCTCATATGTTGAGCTATTCTTTATTATCAAGCTTTAATGAGGGGAAATCTATTGATACATGGTTGCATGAAAACAAATGAGGTTTTCTGCTAAACAAGGAGAACAGTACCAGACTGAAGAATAATGGAATAACCAATGGACATTGTTCTTCATTTGATGAAAGGTGAGTGACTACTCAGGGGTTACAATAAAAAAAAGGACATTATTGAGAAAGTTTTATTTTCAAATTTTGTTGACATACACAAAAATATAATCCTATAACTGTAAAACATGTGACAATATCCTTGAAATTCTACCTTAAAATGTCTCTAAGCTGATTTAATTATGACTTTGTACAGTGATGTGCAAAAAGATTGTACCTTCATTAATTGGGTGGGGGCAGGGAGAATGGCCTTAAAAATTGCCAGTGACAGTATTGACTCTGGATTCTGTAAACAGATGCCCATTTTGGGACAATACTCTGAGAAGTTAAAAAAAATAATCAAACATTTTGTGTTTTTTAGAGATTATTAACAATAAATGCTTATCCTATTTTTGACCAGTTAAATGACATCTTTGGTATTTAGAAAGTCACAAGTCATTAATAATGTCAGTCAGTTCTAATGGCATCTCTATCATATCTAAATTTAGTGTAGTAGTTTAAATGAAACAAATACTGAAACAGAGAAATAAATTCAATGTATATTTTTTGAATGTTTTATTAGATACATGCACTTTAAACAAAACAGACTGTGTGTGTGTGTCTGTGTGTGTGTGTCTGTGTGTGTTATTTAAAATCTTAAATGTTTTCACAAATGGGCGTCCTGTGGAACATGCAGCTGTGGAGAAGATTTCACAAATTGCATGCCAGATGAAAACTTGTCACTGTCTTCACAATATGGGCATGCAGAACAGAAGCATTGATTGCTATAAAAACAAAATTACCCCCTGATAAGGCAATCGGAGTTAAGTGACTTACCCAGGGTCACACAGCTAGTATTATGCGTTTGAGGCCATATTTGAACTCAGGTCTACTTAATTCCAAGGCAGGCACTCTGTATTATCTGGCTGTCCCAATCTCACCATTTTTTCAAGTGTTATAATTGCTGAAATTACTCACCCTGCTGATGTTAAAAACTAAAGCCAGTGACCTTCCTCAATAACTAAGTTTATTGAAGTTATGAAAGTTATTATGTTCATCATTTATATCCAGAGCTTAGCACAGTGCCTGGCATATAGTAAATGCTTAATAAATATTTATTGATTAATTAATTATGTCATCTTCTACCCTTTAAGCTCATTAGATTGTAAACTCCTTGAACACATGATTTTTTTTTTTTAATTTTTATATTTCCTATGGTCTAGTATAGTAGCTAGGAAATAGCAAATGCTTAATAAATCTTTATTGGAGTCTCATGATGTAGTGCAATGAGTACTGACTTTGCAATAAGAGGGATCTGGCTTTAGATCCCACCTTTGAAATTTATTTCCTATGTGACATCAACAAATCATTAAACCTCCCCAGATCCATTTCTTATCTGTAAAATGAGATTAGACTATATGATCTCTGAGATTACTTTCAGCTTTAGATTTATTATTGCATGATACTCTAGATAGATAAACACACATATGTGTACATATGTTTATTTGTACATGTACATGTGGATACATCCTTACACATACAACTTAGATATACATGCATCCATATATGTATTTTGTATATGTGTGAGTATAGAGGTACACATATCTGTACATGTTTATGTGTACTTATATATGAACATGATTACATGAAATGTGTCATATATAACAAAAGTACATATAACACATATATGTGTACAATATATACACATACATATATTGTTCTGTGTGGGAATATGTATGTATAGTAATTATGAATCTACATGCATCCATACATGTGCATGTGTTAAGGCATAATACATATCCTGTGTATATCTACATGTGAACATAGTCATGTTCATGTGTGCTAAAATATGGACATACATTGTGATCATGTGAATTATATTATATATAATAAAACCATATGTGTGCACATTATATATACATACATATATTGTGCTAGTGCACATGTGTGCATATATAAAAATAAATATATATCATAAATGCATCTATGAATGTACAATACATATAGTGTATGTATACCTACATGTGATATATCCATATTTATGTGTGCTGATATATGGGTACATAGGGTCACATGATTTGTGTTATATATAATTAAAGCATATAACACATAAATGCATACATATTATACATATTATAATATATGCATGCTCTTCTGTAATTTATTACCTTTTATATACGTGAGCATATATACATGAATGTGTGTGCATGGATAATACATGTGATTAGTAAGCCTATATGTGTCTGCATGAATATTTATGATTACATAATATATATACATACATATATATATATATATAAATAAACAATGATCACATGACAATACAAATATATGTATATATATATGCACAACAGATAAAATATATATACACACATATACTGTTATGTGGCATGAATATACATTTGTATATAAGGATATGTGCCATGCATGTGTCTATGTATGTACATATACATGTGTGTGCTGTATATGCTTATACATGCATACATACAATACTATTCATATACAGTGTATGCTCTTGAAGAGCTTTTTGTTATTTGTACTGATGACTCTTGATTATTTCACGTTGATGTGTTGTCTGGGCTGCTTGCTTCTCCCTCTTTTTCATTTCATTGCCCTTGAATCAATGGATTCCTCTAATATACTGAGCTGGAAGAAATAAAAAGAGATCAAATTCAAAGCACTAAGTTTTTCTACTTGTGAGCAGTTCTCAGGGGAGGATGTTAAACTATTGAGAAAAATGAGGAATGATAATATCCTTTTCCTAGAATGATGACTGAGAATTACCTGACTTCAAACAGGTTCTAGGTGATTGATTTCCCTGATGCTCCTAGTCCTGATGCCATGAAAAAGGTTCAGAATGCAAAATTGCTATAAGATATAAGTCTAAGGCTTTGAGGGAGTCCAAATAAGTTGAGACACTGCCTGGCTCCTTCTCTAAAAACTCAACTTAGGTTTTGAGTTTATTGTAAAAGAGAACCAAGTTCTTAACTCCTGAGCATTACCAACCATTATATGTTGAGTGAATCTGCTTGTCTGCCCTACAGCATAAAGCATTTAGTTGCCTTAGCCTCAATATTCACCTCCTGTATTCCCATCTGTTCAGCACCCTGCTTGGTTGCCATGGTAGTCCCTGAGTTGGTGGTCCCCAAACACTTGTTTAATGGATATGATAGAGCCCCCAAGTGTCCCTTAGCTTTAGTGGGATTTTTGAATTAAGAAAGTAATTCAATTTTAGAGCCTCCTATTATGAAACGCAGTAGGGCAGGTTTTGGCAATCCTTCCCCAGCAGTCAATGTTTTTACAACTGCTATCTGCTGACAAGATCATAACTCCACTTTAAAGCAGAGAACAGGGTAAAGGGAAAAGGAATGTTCTATGGATCAAATTGCTAAATCTTTTATTCAAGGAACTTCAAAGACTCACCAATGACATTTAAGATTATAAACTATAAAAAGCTTAAATTCATAGATAGCCTTTGTTTTCAGAGTACATAATTCACAAATATATACCACATTTCCCTTTCACAGTTTCTCTTTGAGGTGTGCAATTGGAGAATGAGTTGTCATATCTCTTTTTCTGAGGGAGGCCCTGAGTTGCAGAATGATTAAGAAAGTAAGGGCTTCTGCTTTCCAGTTTGAAGTCAGTCCTCTTACCATTTTTATTTATTTTTCTTAGAAATACTTTCTTTTTCTGTAAAATGTACCCATCCAAAATATTTTCACTTATGAAAAAAGGAACAGGTTGAGAGAGCAAGCCAGGAAAATAATCACTCAGGCATAAAAATAAAATATATTTTTGGTACTTGTGAAAAAGGAAGGAGGGGGACTCCTAAGAAAGATTAAAGTCAAGATGAACCAGAATGGTTGTTTGATTAAGAACTGAGAAGGAAAGGGAACACAAAGGTCAGTGTGAAAGCAATCTCCATGCACTGAACAGCACTCTAAGACATCAGCAGAAAGGTGAAGGATTTCATACAATTTACTGGATTGCAAGAGTGGAATGTGATATGAAGATGGCAAAACTTTGAATAAGGAGAGATTTGCTTCATATCATGCCTCTTGCTCTTACTATAATCCTGGGCAGCTCATTTAGTTTTTCCCTAAAATGAGAGGGGAATGACTGTAACCCCTACTTCACAGACTAGATTTGGGAGGACTGAATCTGGGACTGAATTTCTATAGGAGAATAATGTGGGATCGACTCTCTACCAATACAAACCAGAACCTGTTTAGACAATCAAAAATCCTAAAAATAGTTTCTGCAAAATTAATAATCATCTTATTAACCAGTCTAGTTTATAATAAATTGATGGTCAGTGGTCTCTTTTGGTAACCAAAGACAAAAAACCATGGAGATACTTTTGGAAAAGGAGATGCCTCTAACAGTCCTGTTTGGTAAACAATCAATGAGGGTAGAATATATTAATGAGAAGATGGGCTAAAAAAGTCTTCAGCTACTCCTGCTGAGAACAATGACTTGATCTTGTGAGTTGCTTTTCTCCTTTATTAGCCAGGTTACCCTTGACTCCAATGGAACAATATAGTGGCATGGACTTAATTTCTAAGGACAAGAATATATCTATATTAGATTCTGTAGATTACCTTAAACAGAAGGAAGATCTAGTTGGCCCTGTCCAAGATTACAGATCTTGTACCGGGAGGATTTGGCCAACCTCATGTACTAATGATGTTCTTCAGAAATCGACTAAGAAAAACAGAATTGAATTAGCTCAGAAGAAATGTGAGATGTGCAAAGTTAGAGAAACTATCCCAAATGTTCATAGGGACTATTTGTGTCCAATCTGTGACAGGACACTCCAAGCTCATACTGGTCTGGTCAGTCACAGTTGAACATACTGTAACTTGAGATTGAACCTCTCTACTATACCAAGTTGTCTGGAGATAATACCTATAATATTTACTGTAGGAGGCTAATGGGATAGTGCTCTTGTTCATTTTTCCCAATTACTCTGACATGGTACAGTGGTATAAGGAAACAGAGACCTAAAAATCAAGTGACATAAGCTGTGGTAGACTCAACTACTCCCTAGATATGTGACTTGAAACAAAGTCCCTTTGCCTCTTGAGCCAATGCTAAGCTTGGAACCAAGAAGATCTGAGTCTGAATCAATTTCCAAACATTTCCTGGCTTTGTGATCCTGGATAAGTCACTTCATTTCTATTTTGCCTCTGTTTTCCAGTCTGTAAATTGGGGATAATAATAGCACCTATCTTACAGGATAGCTGTGACATTCAAATGAGATCATAATTATAACTCACTTAGTATAGTGCCTGGCATGTGGTAAGTATTTAATACTTTCGTTCTTCTTACCTTTCTTCCTACTTTACTTCCTTCCCTTTTTCCTTCCTTCTTTCCTTCCTTCCATCTTTTTTATTTTCCTCCCTTCCTTCCATTCTTCTTTCTCCTTTCTTCTTTTCTTCCTTTTTTCTTCCTTCCTTCCTTTCTTCTTTTCTATATTAATGCTGAACTCTTTGTGCTGATATTTATGAGCACTGTTAATACAAATGAGAATATATATTAGCAATTGATAGGAATATAAAATGTTATTTTATGCCAAGGACCTTATGTATATGTATGTATATATGTATACATATCTATGTATATATATATGTATATGTATAAGTATATGAGGATGTACCCTATGATACTTACACTGTTTCTAACAAAACTACACTATCCTACTGCATTCATATAGTACAATGTGTTCAACCATTCGCCAGTAGAAGCCCAGTTTTCCATCCATTACCCCCAAGAGAAATGGATTTGAAATTACTTTGAAAGGTATAATAGATCATAAAATGTAAGACATTTTATTATTACTTTCATTATTATTATTATTATTTCCCAAATCAACTGGATATCCTGAAAGGATTTTTTTTATCCTGAAAAGAAAAAGCAGGGTGGGTATTTTCACAATGCTTCATATACTAGACCAAGAGTCTCAGCATCTGGTAATTTAGAAAATATGTACTCTTATTTTTAATAGATAGTACTGAGAGCACCATTAAATTAGGATAAAGATTTTTTTCTTACTTTATGATCACTTTGCCAGAGTAAGAATTGTCCTGTAGTTCCAAAGGCATTGGCTTCTAGCTTATCATCTGAAAACTGTCCAGAGATCATAATGTAAAGAATTTAGTCCAAATCCTAGAAATTAGGCCTACTTTGAGACTGCCCTCGTATAGTCCAGTAGCCAAGCATGGAAGAATTAGGACTGAACTTCACACTTTAAGCACTCCTTTGCTTTGTTTATGACCTACAGTCTAGACAGTGTGGGAGTTAAAGCAAGGTAAGTCTGGGGATGCAAATTTAATGTATAACCATAGCAACAACATGGAGAGGCAAAACAAGACAAAGAAATTATACCTATGCAAATTTCTTGCTGCATTATCAAGGCAAGAATACTTGACATTAGCAGTAATGTCTAAGGGCCAATAAATGGGAAATGAGTCTGCCATTGACACTTGTTGTGGAGGAGAGAAGAAAACTCCTGACTCTGATCTCCAAACATCAGCTCATGCTAATTCCTTGTATTAACGATGACTGGAACCTGTCATAGCAGTTTAAAGGTTTTCCCTTAAGCAATTGTTATTTTTGCCCTTTGGGAAGAATAAACAGTGATATAGTGACACTATAAAGGTTAAGAACTTTTACTAAGGGCACGCATTGCAGAAAAGATGCTGACCTATACTAGGAGAAGGAGTTATCTACCAAGAGAGTTTAATACCTTATTGAAATCTCAGGTCCTATCCCCATCCCTATTCATTTAGCAGTAGTTCCCTAAGGCAACCTGAACGTCTTTATTTCTTTTCCCACAAGTATGACATAGACTATCAGCTACTATTATGATAGCTGTCCATGCCCATTGGCCCCAATTTCTGCTTCTCCTTCTTGAATTAATTTAAGGAAAAAGAACAAAGAAGGTCTGGAGTTGGGTGGGAAGAAGGAGGGGGCAGCTTAGAGGGGGCCATCCTGTATATGTTTAAGATGGCACTCATAGGTTTGCTCTTAATCCCAAAAGAGAATACATATATTTTCTGAAATACTAGAATGCTTTTCAGAATTGATGATGTCATGGAAATCCTAATCTTTGCCATGTGGTTTCTCAGCCACAGCTATGCTAATGAAAAGGGGGCTCTGGAGAAGCTTGGCAAAGTCAAATGAGTGTTTGTGGAAGCAGCTGGTAAACCTCATGGATAATTCCATAAAGGCCATGCTGTGTGAGCTTAGGTTATGGCATTTGGACTCCTACTTTTCCTTTTCCTAGCACCTGGAACATAGAAAAGTAATAGAGAAGAATGATATTCAGCAAGCAACACCAGCTTGGGTTAACAGAATATGTCATCACTTATGCCCAAATGAAACTACTCTAGATCATCATTTAAACTTGAATAAGGGCTTGGAGGTCCTCTGATATGGTTACAACTTTTATTAAACTCCTTTAATAAAGGGGCTCAGGGCTATCATAGAACTTCTGCCTTGTGAATACAAAAACAGCAACAGCACATCTCATTAATCAGTGTTTGTACAGCACATTTGCAAAGTGGGAGAGGGAAATAAAAATACAACATATGCTCTAAATTCATCATATGGCATTTGTTTTGAATACATTAAAAGATTATTTAAGTGAGGTAACTGAGTTCAGTATTTAATCTGCTGATATTTTAGTATACAGTTATTGGAAGAATGATTCCTATTCTCTTTCTCTGCCTCTATTTGTCTGTTTTCCTGTCTCTGTCCCTTTCTCTTTCATCTCTTCTTTATCTGTAACATTAGTCCAATAGCTTTTTCCTTCAGAGACTTCTAGATATTGATGCTATGTTTTTAAGAGAGATGTCTTGATAGTTTATGCTATCATTTTTATTGTATACTTTATAGAGTAGTTTAACAGCAACTCTGTGAGTAGTCATCTGTGAAGAGTCTGGTGGGGGGTTTTCTGTTATGATTGGTGAATGACTGATTGAAGCACATGAAAAGATATGAAGAGAACTTTTTTCTTCATGAAACTAGTTTAACCTTGTTGCAAAGATGAAGAGAATTCTTATGAAGAGATTTTGCTGTAATCCCTTTTCAGGGGCCATTTCCCAACTTGAATTTGCATTTGTGGTTTGGAATTCTCAAAGGGGTAGCTGATTAATCTCTAATGGTTCTACTGCTAGCAAAACTTGAGGAGGCTGCACTTCCTGTATTATAGATTCTAAACCCCTGGTAGATTGTTTCCCACTATCAATCAGTTAACTCTACTAATTTTTAGAAAAAGGTATTTACTGAGAGAATATGATAGCTGGTATAAAACATTCCCTTCAGACTTGGAGCACTTTCCCTCTCTTACAGTCACAAATTTCATAGAGTGAATAGATTCAAATTTTATAAAGGAAGTAGGGAACATATGTGGCTAAAGAGAGAGGAGAGGGAGAAGAGTGAGGAAATGATAAAGAGAAATACAGAGACAAACAAACAGAGACAAAGATAGAAACAGAGACAGACAGAGACAGAGAAAGAGGAAGGGGGAGAGACAGATATATAGAGAAACAAAGAGATATAGGTAGGTAATCCTCATGTACACTCAGTTCAACTCAACAATCTTTAGGTCATTTAGTCTTCAGTCACTGCTTTCAATTAAAGAAATCACCATCACCACTTCAAATTTCTATGTGACCATTTGGAAGTAAACAAAAATTATCTGTGCATTTTGAGGATGGAGGATGCCAAAGGAATAGGGAAGAAAACCTCATTTTGTCCTCAGTGAACTAAATTGTGTATGAATTGTGTCTTGGAAGTGAGAAATCATCTGAAGTTCTAGTGAGGATTCAAGTATATGATATCTATCTATGCCTTTGTTTTATCACTAACTTCAATTTTAATAATTGTATATTCAGTAATTTTAATCTTTATTAAACTTGGGAAATTTCTTATATAGAGATATAAGTACTATTTGAAAAAAGAGGCTATTCTAGTTTATTGAATAATATTTGATGGACTAAAGGACACACTTTAACTGATTAGCTGAGTTTACAATGATAAAATTGAATATACGTAGCAAGGTAAAGGAATATATACTTAACCAAAAACTTTTTTAATACTTCTGCCTGTTCATGCCATGTGACATATTTATATACATATATGTCATATACATACATGATATATATATATATATATATATATATATATATATATAAAATGTTAGACAGTCTTTTACTTTCCAGGCTACATATCTCTCATACCCCAAGTTTCTTTTCTCTCAACTAAATATTCCCATTTAAACAAGAATCCTCTTGATAAAGTATCCAACTAGTGGACATTTTTGTTCAAAAGAGAACCCATAATGAATAAAGCAACCTAAAGTAGCCCGTTCCATTTTTTCTATATCTCTAATATTTAGAGTAAATTTTAAAGCTGGAATTTATTAAAACCATCAAAAATTATCCCAAATAATTAATGATCCCAAAATAGATGGCAGAAGGTATATAAAAAAAATAAAGAACCTGCATTTATTTGTACATGATATGATTGTTACTATGGTAAGGGCCAAAGTAGAAAAGATATAACTATTAAGGAATATTCGTAAGCACAGTTATCAATTATGGCAGCATCAGCTTAAGAAAGTTAGTGAAGATCTGTGGGAAAGCAATAGAAGAACATATAAATAATCATTATAAGCAGAGAAAGCTTGAATAGTATATTACCTAATTAAAGTCAACAAAAGCGAAACATGCAGAAAAAATTCAGAAAACAAAAGAATATGGAAAAATTCTGAATAGTCTTAGTCAATAATTGAAAGCAGTCAAAATGATAGAAGCTGAACAATGCAAAGAACAAAATAATTCATTGTCATTCAAAAAATGTATTATAGAGATTAATTAAGTGAAGCATAGTAAAGGAATCAAAGGAGAAAAATATCCCAGAAAAAAAAGGTTAAAACCTTCCAGTCATTTCTATCATCACAAGAAATCCAATACAACAAAAATGCAAGTTGGGTAAAAAGCAAAACTTTAAAATTATGCACTGTAAATATAATGACTACGAACAATTCTATCAAGTAAGGTGACTGTGGTGTTCTCTTCTTTTTGTATAATATATGATGGTTCTCTGTGAGAGCAGGTTTCTTGGGGAGGTTTTCAGGAGGCAGCCTTAGTTTCAGTTCAAAGTAATAATCACTTCAAATGCAGTCAGCTGATAAAATCCAAACGTTTATTTTCTCCTTCCAAGTCTTGTCTCTTTCCTTGGGCCCGGGTTGCTTTCTTAGAGGCCTATCTTTCAGTGGAGAAGCGAAGGAGGAGAGCCTACTACCACAGTGGTGTGAGATGGGATGAATGAATCAATCTAGTTCTGCCTCCGAGAGTGGGCTTCTTCTGAACTGACTCACTTCCCTAACTCAGCTCCTTTTTATGCTCTTTTAGAGGTGTGAACTCACAGGTTGATTCCTCTTCTGAGAGAGTAGGATTGTGGGTTTCTGACTTGTGAATCTCCCCAAAGTATGAACTCCAATGAGTACTTAAATACATTAGTGAGCTAGAGAATTTGCTAAGTACCATGCTAAATTAGGCAACTGAGTTATCACTTTGTAAGGATTCTAACAGGTAACTAAAGAGTTTCTTTGCAAAATTGGAAAGCAGCAGTATCAGATTCATAATTAATTCAAATGTTTTACAGTGGTATACAAATTACTTAGGTAAAGATGGACTGGCCAGTGAACCCAGTCCTTGTGAACATGGTTAGTATGCTATTAATGGAAGTCCCTTTTGGGGGAAGAGGGGAGGAAGAAAGACAGAAATTAATTTCTTAGAGAAACTTTGGAGCCCCCATAAACATTCCAACTGGCTCCAATTTGCTAAACATATGTGGAAAGGAGCCTTTCTGATCATCTAGAGAGCTTCAGACTCTATGTTCTCTTGATTTTTTGCTCCTTTTTTATGTGACTTTTTTGGCTGACCAACAGAAATTATTGCAGTGAGAGGCAATGTTGTATTGAAAAAGGTTTAGCCCCTCTCTCTCCAAGGCCCATGCATGAGGAGTTGTCTCTTTGGCATTCAAGAGTGCCACTGACCTTTTTTTTATTAACATGCTAGCTTTATGAATAAATTACCCAGAAGCTGCCTCTTGAACTTTTTAAATATCACAATTTCAACCTCTCAGGCAATACTCTTTGTATCTTATGGGAACACACAGCCAACACCAGGGAAAGCAATGACAAAGAGACCTTAGTACAGTAGCAATTACTTTATTTTTTTTACTTCTCCCCAGACATATTTCTTATTTCACCTTTCTTGAGAGATGCCATGTATCATTGCCAAAAGAAGAGAACACATGTGACCCTTCCAAATATATATGTTATATGTGTATATACTTTAGATAAAACATTCATAGCTTGTCTCACAAAAAAAAAAATCCGTAAATATTTACAAGAAAATGTGATGATGATTATCTCATTTTTTTATTGATTAACAAAAAGCCTTTGACCCAGTTCCACATTTATGGCTTAGTCACTATCACAACTTATTGAGGAGATTGATGGTTCAGAAAAATCCCAATATAACTGGCCCTGGACCCAGAATATCTGATTTCAAATTCCTTCAATTTTCCAATCATAAAATAAGAGATTTGTACTGAACAACTTGAGATTTTTTGCAGCTCTACATCTATGATTTTATGCACCCCCATACTGCAACCATATTAAATTTAGACTCAAGTATAACAAGAATACTAGAGATATTGGCATCCTCATAGAAAATTGATTTTAAGCACATCATTAACAATAATTTCAAGGACAATTGATATATGATGTGACATCTTTTAGAGGAAAAGTTTTAAGGTTATTATGGCTCTTCCTAGCCTTCCTAGCCTCAGATATATTATCTCTTCTAAGTACTGATGGCTCCTACTGCCTCATTTCAGGGAGCATTTACATCCAGGAAATCAGCAAATACTACAAATTATTATTATTGTTTTGTTGGTTGCCTAATTGCCTAATTGACAATTCTACCTAAATCAAGCTATTTATTCAGTATCACGCTAATCAAACTAACAAAAAATGTTTTATAGTTACAAAAAATAATAATAAATTTATGAAAGAACAAGAGGTCAAGGATATCAAAGAAATCAATAAAAAAGTGAAGGAAAATAAAATCATACCAGATCTCAAACTGTTTTACAAAATGGTAATTATCAAAACAAGCTGGTACTGACTAAGGAAGAATGGTGAATCAATGGAATAGGTTAGATACATTATACCTATATACATTATACATTGTAGCAAATGTGATTTGCTATAATATATTACATTGTACACAATACATTATAACAAATGACCATAGTAATTTTGTATATGATAAACCCAGTTATATATTTCCATTAAAAAAACCACATATTCAATATCTTCATCTAGTGGAAACTTTTTCTGGTGATATCACATCATTTGGATCTGATAAGTATAAAATGTTGTATAGAGGCCAAGAAACCGACACTAAAAATGTTTTATTCTGTTGGCATCTCAGAAGAATTCTCTCTTCTTTGGTAATGAGTGTGGGCAGCATGTTGTTCTCCAGGAAGTCTGGGATTCTCTGAATCCTTACTTGTACATGATAAGCTACAAAGGCTATCCCGATGTTTGGAGCTTGAAAGGGAACACACTTGGAATAGTTCTCTCCTTTCCTTTGCCATCCTTGCTGTGCTGCTCTATCCAAAACTTGACACTCTTAGAGGGAAAAAAAAAGAGGAGAAAAAGTAAGTGAGGGCTAGACAAAAAGTTTTCTTTCAAGTGGAAGATGATATAACTGTAAGTCCAAATCTATGATTTCATCTGTGTGGGGAAGTATCAGCATGGACACCATTCCACTGATCTATAATTGATATTGTTAGAGTGGCCTGGAGTATTGAGAAGTTAAATGATCTATTTGTAGATAAACAGTACAAGGATAAACTTTCTGATAGAAGGTGTTGGAAAGAGTTCTTGAAGTCCTGAGCCTTCTATAAGGTCAGTCTTCTCTATATGACTAAAGAAAAACTATCTCAGGTATGGTTCAGTATTGACATCTGTTGTCCCCTTCAGGGACTATGTCTTCCCCCCCACCCTGCCTCATATCAATAGCATTTTATTTTTCCAAATACATGCAACATTTACTTCTGCAAAACTTTGTATTCCAAATTTTTCTCCCTCCTGCCCTCCTCCCCAAGACAGCAATATAATACAGGTTAAACAAACAATTCTTCTAAACATATTTCCATATTTGTCATGCAGCACAAGAAAAATCAGAAAAAAGGGGGGAAAATCAAAAGAAAAAAACAAGCAAGCAAACAAACAACAACAAAAAGATGAAAATATTATGCTTTGATCCATATTCAGCCTCCATAGTTTTCTCTCTTGGTGTGGATAACACTTTCCATTCCAAGTCTATTGGAATTGCCTTGAATCACCTCATTGTTGAAAACAGCCAAGTCCATTACAATTGATCATCACATAATCTTGTTACTGTGTACAATGTTTGAACAATATCCACTCACTTCACTTAGCACTAGTGCATGTCTTTCCAGGCTTTTCTGAAATTAGCCTGCTCATCATTTTTTATAGAAAAAGAATAATCCATTGCATTCATATACCATAACTTATTCAACCATTTTCCTGACTGATGGACATCCACTTAATTTCCAGTTTCTTGCCACTACAAAAAGGGCTACTACAAACATTTTTGCACTTTTGGATATATACTCAGTAGAGACATTGTTGGATCAGAGGGTATGCACAGCTTTATAGTCCTTTGAGCATAGTTTCACATTGCTCTCCAAATTGGTTGTGTCATTTTACAACTCTACTATTTAATAAGCGACAAGGTAGCTGTGAAGAGACACCTTCATAAGACAATGAACATATGTTTTTCTTCATCATGAAAGAAGTCTCTATGTCAACACATAGAATATCAAGTTTTTATGGCTCCTTAGCCTTTCTTAGAGCACTTTATCTGAATTTCTCCATTGCCTCCATTATTCACTATAGTGGTATAATAAGATAAAGAAAAATAATTAAATTTATTGATACATAATGAACTCTACAAATGTTTACATCTTTAAAATCTTTTATATGCAATATATTCTTTTACTACAATCAATTTTTCCATGATTTGACATTGAGTTCACAAAAATTTGATGTACTTTTTTTTTAATTTAGGGAGTCACTATATATATAGTATATATACTATATACTATATATAGTATATAGTATAGTAGATAGAGCCTCTTGCCTAGAATCAAGAGCCCCTGAGTTCAAATCTGACCTTAGACACTAACTCTGTGACCCTGGGCAAATCATTTAATCTCAGTTTGCCTCAGTTTCCGGAGATTTATTGATTGTAAAGCATTTAACATAGTAGCTACTATCTAGCAAGAGGTATAATATGTTAGCTATTATTTTTCCTCATATCACAATAACTATGAAGCATTCAGTTGATAAACTGAAGTTTATTTTCTCTGGTCTGGCCTTGATGAGTGTCTCAACCACAAATATTCAGTGTTGATTATGTCAAGTGAGTTTTCAAGCTATTTAACATATTTCTCTCTTATCAATGGAATAAATTTGTTAAGGTTTCATTACACATAGCATGGTACAAGGCAAGACTGTAGTGGGATATTCTATTTCCATCTAGGAATTTCTATAATTCTATAACACTTCTGCCTCTAAGTATATCAATACATGGGGACAAGACTTCTAGGATCAATAGAAGCAAAAAATTCCAGAGAAATTTTGGAGGGGTAAAGATGTCCAGACCACATGGGCTCACCTTGACTTCTTCAGACAATGAACTTGATATAGAATTAAGTTAAAAGTGAATATCGTTAAGAAAAATTACCTTTTTTCCAATTCTCAATATCTGTATTGTCTTGCCCAAGACAAGTGTATTTTTTCTTCATAGCAATGATCAGCAGATCTGTTTTTTAATATACTGCATACTCCCGAACTGAAGAAGCCTTTATCCTACTTATAGTTTCTGTAAGAAATGAGGAATAATTAACAAAGTCCCCAGCTGTCAGGTCCTCTAAAGGTCTTTGCTTGATTTCTGGGGATTAATTAGCCTGTTTTGCAGCTACAGTAGTCAATCATTGATACTGTTCTTCATTTTCAAGCAAATTTTCCTTTGTGATTTGGCATAACATATCCTATTTCATTGTGGCTTTGAATGACACTTGAAATCGTTGACTTACCATAACAACCTTTGAACTATCTATAATACTCATTGACTTGTACTTTTAGAACCACAATTTTTGCATGTATCTTTGGGGTGATATCCATTCTTAGAAACCATGAAGTTAAAGATCACAAAAGACAGCAATAAAATGGTACAAAATGAAGCACTTGATTGATAGGGAGCTAACTAAAAGTGAGAAAAATAGTTCAATCTGGTTTTAACTGGTCAAGTTCAAAAGTTTTAAGTAAGTCCATTTTTGTCATTCAGTCATGTCAGTCATGGTGACCACATTTGGGATTTTCTTGACAAAAATACTGAAGTGATTTGTCATTTTCTTCCCCAGTTTTTTGTTTGTTTGTTTGTTTTTGGTTTTTTTTTTTTGTCTTTTTGAGGCAAACAAAGTTAAAAGATTTGCCCAAGGTCACAATGCTACTAATGTCTAAGGTCAAATTTGAACTCATCTCAACTCCAGATTTGACATTCTATTACTACACTGCCTAGCTGTTGATTTGAGTAAGTCTAAATCAATAAAAATACATCCCCCTACCATATGAATGTAAAAGAATATTATTAGACTGGAAGAAATGAAGACAAGGTTAATTTCAGAGAAGCCTGGGAGAAATTATGTAAACTGATGCAGAGTGAAGTAAACAGAACCAAGTGAATAATCTATATAACAATAGCATTATAAAAATTAATAACTATAACAAACTTAAAAATTTTGATTAGACTAATAACTAATCATGATTCCAGAAAATCAATAAATAATGCGACCTTATATAGAAGTGATGGATTCAATATTCAGAATGGGACACATTTTTGAAGGGTGCCAATGTGGAAATTTTTTTTTGACTATTCATATTTATTACAATGTCTTTGAGGGATTTTTTCTTCTTCAGGTAGAAAGAGAGGTAGTTAAGTAGGGAAGAATGCTTATTTATTGAAAATATAAAATGTAACTTAAAAAAGAAATATACATGATCATTGTTGGCACAAACTGAAATCACATTAAAATTACTTCTTGTCCCAAATATTTCACACAATACTGTGCCTCATATTGTATATTATTCAAACTGTATTTGTATTATTAGATTATAAGGGCAGAGACTCCCATTTCTGTGTTCTTGAATCTTGAAACAATGCCGTATACAGAATAGTTACTTAAGAAATGTATGTTGAAATTCCAATAGACTTGGGATGAAAAATGCCATTACATCCAAAGAAAGGACTATGGAGATTAAACATAAATTGAAGCATAGTATTTTCACCTTTATTTGTTCCTTTCTTTTTCATGATTTTTTCCCTTTGGTCTAAATTTTCTTGCACAATATAACAAATATGAAAATAATTTTGTACATATTTAACTAAATCAAAATGCTTGCTGTCTTGGAGAGGTGGGAGATAAGGGATGGAGGGAGAAAAAAATTAGAACACAAAGTCTTACAAAAAGGAATATTGAGAACTATTTTTACATGTATTTGGAAAAATAAAATACTATTAATAAAAAAGAAGTACTTGTTGAATTGAATTGAATGAGTAAGAAAAAGCATTTCCAGTAGTTCACACTGTGAAATTAATTTATATGTGACATTATTTTACACTAAGGTCTTGAAATTTTGAAGATTTCAGTTCCTAAATAACCCCTATTATGGAACCCAAGATGGAATTGCTTTACACCAACTTTTTTCTGTGCAGTAATACCTCAGTTAATGACTCCCTTGAGGACAAAGTTACTTTGTACAAAATCAACCATATAAAAGTGAATTTCACAAATCATATGAAAATAAGCCATCAATTTTTGCAGGTAGAAGACACATCAGCTTACAACTTCAATTTATCCCAGGCCAGGAGACAAGATTGAGGGTCATGGCAAACTGTCAGGCTAAAGAAATTTCTTTTCCTTATCCCCTGCCTTCTCTTGGTCCTTCTTTTTTTTTCTAATTATAACTCCAATCTCCTTCACATTAGATAGATTATCCATTAGATATAATGAGTTTCCATTAAAATATTAAAAAATAGTTGAATTTAATACTACCTAATGTAGTTAAACAGTAATAGCTACTAACATTTGTGTAGTTTCTAAGGCTTATATAAAACACTTTACAAATACCACATTTTATTCTTACAACAATCCTGAAAGATATGCGCTATTATTAGCCCCATTGTACAGATGAAGAAACTGGGGCTAACAGATGATTTACCTAGATTCATCCAGCTAATGTCTGAGACAAGATATTGATTCATCTCATCCAATCCTACCTGTAGAATCCTGTAACCTGGCAGATCATATAGTTTGACCCTCCTATTTCACAGATAAGAAACAAAAGCCTGAGAATCAAGGTGCCTTTTATGAGGTCACATACCCAAATGATGACAAAGACTGGATTCTAAAACCTGATTCTTGACTCCTAGTCTTTTGCCTGATTGACTACCACAAAATTCTGCTACTCAAGGTGTTTTTCTCCTAAATCAATTCAACGCTATCCTATCAGTGAAGATTTATAAAATGCCTACTCTATGTACAAATACTGCTAGAATGAAGATTCAATTCAATGAGTTTCTATGATCTTATTCATGTCTCATCAGTAGAGATCAGAGTCCATCTATATCATTTCATCCTCCAAGATGATTTTTGTCCCCATTCTTCTACAAATCCTCAACAGGGTATCTACTCTTCATGCTGGAATCCTTTGTCCAAACTTTTCCCATAATCACTAATACAGCATAGTAGATCCCACTGCTTACTCCCTACTCCCTATTTGCTCCCTATAAGAAGTTTATAAAAATCTATGAGTTTTACTCAATTTCAGGCCACCTCCTGCCACTGGGTCTATAACAGACCTGACCTATTTCCATCCTCCCTAATGGCCTCTATACTTATTAAAAGTATGTCTCCTCAATAAAGCTAACAATTTACTTTCTGCTTGATTGTTGATCTAACTGCTTCAAGTGTGTCCCCTCTAACTCATTCTCCACTCTTTGACATAACACACATTGGTTTTCTTAAAATTCAATTCTGGCTATTTCTATGTTTCTCTATCTCTGTCTCTTATTTCTTTCTCTGTCTCTCTGTGTGTGTTTAATTCTGTTCTTTTGTGTATCCGTCTCTGTCTCTCTACCTCTGTCTGTTTCTGTCTTTCCATCTGCTTGTCTCTGTATCTCTCTATTTCTGTCTCTGTTTCTCTGTCTCTATGTCTATCTGTCTGTCTGTCTCTCTCTCTTACACACACACACACACACACACACACACACACTCAATAAACTCCAGTGACTCCCTATTACCTTAAGGATCAAATATAAAATCCTGTTTCACTCCAAGCATAGATTCCTCATCACTATTAAATCTCAAAGCTAGAAAGAGCTTTATTCAGAGATCATCTGTCAAACTCAAAATATTTTATAGATGAGAAAATTGAGGCTAAGAGAGATAAAATTACTTGTCTAATATGGTATAACTAGTTAGTGGCAGAAATAGAACTCTCTTAGGTCATCTGACTTATCATTGGACGCTCATTACAGTAAGTTCCCTCCACCTAACCTACTTTTTCTCATATATTACTTGATTCTTATAATATCTTCACATTTAACTTATGGAGAAACTGAGGTAGGAATAAGACTGATGTCTAGATCATATGGCACAATAGATGAGAAAAGTCTCAATTTCTTTCCGTGTGACCCTCCATTGTTCCCTGCATGTTCCACTCCTTAGGGCTCACTTTTAAAAGAAAACATACAGAAACTAGACAAATTTCTGCTCCAATATTTCATAGTACCTTCAATCAACACCATCCTAATGAAGTTGTGGGCAAAGGGCAAGGGCAGGTCTCTGGAGGAAGATGCATAGATGAAAACTGGCAAAAATTAAGGGCTCTGAAACTATGGCTATTTGGACTTATGACTGAGCATAATACATCATTCCAACATAGCATAGATGGGAAAATCAAAGCATCATGTTTGATTCTTCATAAAGTGATCCTTAGAACCTTGATGCTATCCCTGATATTAGCAACATCTCACCCTGCCCTTCTACTCCCACCACCACATATCTACATGAGTGACCCTGCCCTTGTCATCTTGTACTTTCTAATCCCATCAATGTATTCACCCTTCAGTTCCCAAGTTACACTTGTGTCTCCCTCTCCATCATCAGTGTGAATTCATTCTGTTTGAGTAGAGTACTTTTGGAGGTGTGTGAAGATCGTGTATTTTTAAATCAGCAGGAGTCAGGAATTCAGGTTAGGGGAAAATCGTCAGTCTTTATTCTCAATGAAGAAGGATCGGAGGTGGAAGAGAATCGGCATTAGCAATGTGTGCAGCTGAGTCAAGAAGCTAGCTCGACCAGCAGCCACACAACCAGCAGCTCGAGTCTCAACCCAGGCCAATCTCTCCCAGCTTCTTTCCTGTTCTCTCTCTGCCTCCACCCACCAAAATCGTCATTTCCTATACAACACATCAGGACTTGACGGAGAGTGGGCAGGGACCATTCTTTATCCAATCATGTATATTAATAGAGTATAGCCAATTACTATTTAGCCTCACGTACTTGGGACCTCAGTGCATCAACTCAAACCTCAGCCCATTACATCTCCCGCTTTCTTTTATTTTAGAACACAGGTGGTCATCCATCCCTGACTCCTCAGGAGGTCAGAGCTCCCCAAGGGAGGTGATCACAGCCTTCCTAACTTCTCAGAGAAGGAGGAAATGCACCTGAAAGGAGGTGATCACAGCCTCCTGACTTCTCAGAAAAGGCAGTGAAAGCACTAAAAGGAGATGATCACACCCTACCTGACATCTCAGGAAGGGAGATGAAAAGCACCAAAGGGAAATGGGGTTGCTAGCGGGTTTCTGGGCTGAAGGGTCTTATTATGCACAAACCTATCAGCATGGGAGGTATTACACAAGCACATAGCAATAACGCAGAGGCTATTAGGCTAACCCTCCCCTCAGTCAGTGCAGGCTCGATGTGGTGTAACAAACATGAATTTTACACGCAAGTAGCGGAATAGCAAACAATATAAATCAACATGATGTTGGAAAAGATCACCAGAAGTCCTAGAAAGAGGGTATGTAAACAACAGTCACACATACACCTTCTTCAGCAGCCAAGAGATAGTTCAAAATCAATCTATTGTCCATTGCTTCACACGTCAGGGAATCCAATGATCCCCCTGAGTTTTTGAAGTCCTGCAAAAGTCTTTTTATGTGTTAGGGAATCCAATGATTCCAGCAGATTTTGAAGTGTTGTAACAGTCTTATCATTTCTCAGAGAATCCAATGATTCCTGAGAGTTTTCGAGTCCTATGGCTCAGAGAATCCAATGATTCCTGAGGGTTTTCGAGTCCTATGGCTCAGAGAATCCAATGATTCCTGAGGGTTTTGAAGTCCAACAATCTTTGATGTCCATGAGTCAAACGCCATAACTGCCACGCTCTTTCAATGGTGAGCACAATCAGCAACAGAACCACCCAATATTTCTTGGGTCTTCTCCTTTGTTTCAAGGTCTGCTCCATCTCTCTGCGATGGATAAGGCGAATATGGCTCGTTGGCACCCATCTGATTCCTTCTCCACCTGTAGAGATGCAAGCAAACCCTCTCCCCAAAGCAGTTAGCCTATCTGGTCCTTTCCATTCACCACTTTCTGGGTCTCTCCACATCACCTGTCGATTATCTAAAGATTGTGGAGCTGCTCGCATGGGACACTGACCTTCCAGTGGGTTATAAAACCTGTCTGCCGGAGCCAGTGCATCTTTGTCAAAAATCAAGAAGTTAATAGTATAAAGAGCTAGATTTAGAAGTTCTCTAGGGTTACCTGTGGCTCCCTTTCTTTTGTTTTGGAGGAGTGTCTTAATATCTCTGTTTCTCCTCTCCACTATTGCCTGTCCTTGAGGATTAAAAGGTATGCCCGTGGTGTGTAAAATCTTATACTGTGCACAAAAGTGTGCAAAATGTTTCGAAGATAAGCAGGACCGTTGTCTGTTTTATTGCTTGTGGCACACCCATAATGGCAAATGCTTGTATGAGGAATTAGTGACCATTCGGGCTGTCTCTTTTGCTGCTGGCATTGCAAAATGAATCCGAAAAGGTGTGTACCACAACATGGATGAAAGACAGACGACCAAAAGATTTATAATGGGTCACATCCATTTGCCAGATTTCATTGGGTCTCAAACCACGAGGGTTCTTCCCTGGAGGCAGTGTAGGGCGTGGAAAGGAAGGCAAGCCGTGACAGGCTTTTACTATGCTCCTAGCTTCCTCTCTTGTTATTCCAAATTGTAAACGTAAAGCTCGAGCAGCCTGATGATATTTAGAATGAGATGCCTGAGCTTCTTGGAACAAAGGGTATTGACCAACATAGTTAGAAGGCTATCTGCCTTTGAATTGCCATCAAATATGGGACCTGGAAGTCCACTATGAGAATGGACATGTAATATATAGATCTTACCTGGATGCTTTCTCACTTGTTCTTGAAGTTTCTTAAAGAGCTGATATATATTAGAGGCTGCAAATTTTATTTGGGCTGTGGCAATTCTTTGTACCACACCTTCTGAATAGGCCGAATCAGATATTATATTTATGTCTCCTGGATAATAAGTAAGGGCTAGAATGATCACGTACAATTCATTCTGCTGAGTGGACTGAAAAGGAGTTCTGACTACTCTCTTTATAGTTAGATCATGAGAGTACACAGCACAAATATTATGTTTGGATGCATCCGTGAAGATAGTTGGTCCTTTAAGAGGAACTTTAGAAACTTTTTCTTCAAGAGTCCATCGCCAATTATGTAATAGTCTAGTTATCTTTAATGGAGACCCATGTAAAAAATTTGGAGCCATGGCTAATAAAATTTGCCACTCTGGGATGGTCTTACAACACACATTAATTTGTGTATTGGTATAAAAGGTGTATATCTTGTCAGGTCTTGTCCCAGATAATTGTACTGCTCGCTTAGTGGCCTTTAATAAAATTCTAGCCACAAGCACTGGGTAGGGAGTAAGGCTTTGTTCTGGTTGTGCCGGGAGGTTCACCCACTCTATCACACTGTGTCCTTGATGAAGGACTGCTGTGGGTGCCTCTTGTGTGGCAAAAACTGATATCTCCAAGGGTTTTGAGTGACTCCTTCAACCACTTGGATAAAGCCAGTTCAACTTCTCTCAAAGCCTCTTGAGCTTCTTTTGTAAGCTGGCGTGGTGAATTTAAAGCACTGTCTCCCCTTAAAATGTCATATAACAGTTGTAACTGATAGGTAGTCAAACCTAACACTGGTCGCATCCATTGGATATCTCCTATCGATTTCTGAAAATCATTCAATGTGTTTAGCTTTTCTGTTCTTAAGGAGAGTTTTTGAATTGTAAGCACCTTAGGGTATACTTCATATCCTAAATATTGAAAAGGAGCATGTCTTTGAATTTTTTCTGGTGCTATGTATAATTTGTAATTCCTTAGTGTTTCTATGGTCTTTGTAGACATGCCTCTAACATTTGTTCCTCAGGTGCACATCCCAAATGTCATCCATGTAATGTAATAGCATAACTTTTGGGAATGCTTTTCTTACTGGAGCAAGAGCAGTACAACATACATTTGACACATAGTAGGGCTGTTTTCATTCCTGTGCAAAACTGTCCATTCATATCTTTTATAAGGCTCAGCTAAGTTAACGCTGGGCACTGAAAAGGCAAATCTTTTCATATCCTTCTTATCCAGAGGGATAGAATAGAAACAATCCTTAATATCTATGACCCAAAGAGGCCATTCTCTAGGCAACTGAGTAGGAGATGGAAGTCCAGGCTGAAGAGTTCCCATAGTTTCCATCTGTTCATTCACTTTTCTTAAATCCGTTAACATCCTCCATTTTCCAGATTTCTTTTCACAACAAACACTGGGAATTCCAAGGACTTAGAGAAGGTTTTAAGTGTCCTTGGTCAAGCTGCTCCTGTACTATATCTAATAAGGCCTGAATTTTATCTTTACTTAAGGGCCACTTCTCTATCCACACTGGTGTATCAGTTTTCCATTGGATAGGAACAGGTGAAAGTGTTGGCAGGCCTTCAACAGCAGCCCTGCTTAAAAAACCGAAGTACTCATTTTAACCCTAATTGCTGTAAAACGTCTCTTCCTCACAGATTGATGGGGATTTTTCAACTATAAAAGGAGTAAAACTCCTGTTTTGCCTTCAAAGTCCATCTCATAGGGGCAGCACTAACTTCAGCTGCTATTGATCCTCCTACACCAGAAATGTAGGTGTCTGCTTTAATCTTTGGCCAGTGACTGGGCCAACTGGCACCTCTAATGACCATCCAATCTGCACCAGTGTCTACCAATCCTTCCAATGGAAGGCCATTTATATAGATTGTGAGCATAGGTCGGTCAGTTGTTACAGCTGCTGTCCAGTAAATTGCTGGATTTTGTGATCTGGAATCAGAATCTGGGTGACTATCACCAGGCTGCTTATTAGGATTCTGTATGAGTAAACCTGATGCTACTATTTCTCCTGGGTGATAAGTTACACATTGTCTGCCTGTATTGGTGACTGGGATATTATCTACACATTCCCCAGTTTCCCACATCAGTGTGTGGATGGACACTGTTTTGTACGTACTCTCAGGAGGTAAAATGGTCAAGCCTACTGTGCCTGGAGGCAAGGGATCCATAGGCTGGAGAGGAACAGATTTCACCTCTCCAGGGGTATCTCAGTTGTCTCAGCTGCATACAACTCTATTCTCCCTAATTGTAATCCCTTTCTCCCATCAGGTTGCTTCCTGGCTGATTGATTGTGTAATCCCTTTCTGCCATCATATGGCTTCCTGGCTGATTGGTCATATTGGGGTATTGGCCGTCTAGGCACTCTCTGGGTGCACCATTGGCTGCCATCATGTCCCAAGTGTTTTTTGCCTGGGGCCCTGGGGCTGGGCCCCTCATCCTGTTTCCCTGAACCTGTCTACATTCTGAGGCCCAATGGAAGCCTCTGTTGCATTTTGGACATGGGATACTGGGTCTTGTTCTCCCACCCTGTTTCTTCACTCTGCCTCCATACCAACATTGAGCTTTCAGATGCCTTACTTTACCACACTGAAAGCATTGACGTGTCTCTCTAGAAGTCCCTTGCCGGAAGGGACCCTGTCTACCCATGTTGGGATCTTGGGAAGTCTGCATCATAGTCTGGCTATAAAAGGCATTTGTGCCCACTGTGGCACAGTGTCTTATGAACTCCTCTAAAGGAGCATCCTTGGGCAGTCCTAGTATAATCCTTCTGCACACCTCATTAGCATTTTCCTTAGCAAGTTGCCTTATTAAAACATCTGTTGTTGGATTTTCCCCATTAGTTCTTGTGATAGCAGTCTGCAAACGTCCCACAAAGTCAGCAAAGGGCTCATCTGGCCCTTGCATTATTTTTGTGAAGGCCTCACCTTTGTCATTTTTATTGTGAATCGAAGCCCACGCTTTGATAGCATTAGCAGCAATTTGCTCATATGCTGCTACTGAATAATTAACCTGTGCTGTGACGTCTGCATATGGACCTATACCTTGTAGTAGGTCATAGGTGATCGCAGCATGAACAGCATTTTGACTATTTTGTTGGGCTTGTATCCTACAGAGCTCACTATATTCAGAAAGCCACATGTAATTTTGTCCAGGTTCTAGGCATACTCTTGCTATAGATTTCCAGTCATCAGGAGTCAAGATTTCAAAAGCCAAATTCTGTAATAGCATCTTAACATAAGCTGATGTAGCCCCATAAATAGTGCAGGCCTTTTTAAGATCTTTAATGATTTCTATGTTAAAAGGGGCGTATCTTCGACTTTGTTGACCTGAGGCATTAGACTGGGAAATTACAGGAAACATAAGTGGCTGAAGCTCCCGGATGTCCACACCCTTTTCTTTGGCCTTCATTAAGCCCTCTTGCAGTCTACTCAAGATTGGTCCTGTCACTGCCCCCCCCCCCCCCCACTGCCCCTCCTCCCTCCATCCCGGAGGGTGGAGTTGGTGGAGGAGAGTCAATCACTTGCTCCTGGGGTGGGGCTGAAGCTGCCTCCTGAGGGGGAAGGTCACCACACCCTTGCTCACTTAAGTCTCCATGCCCTGTGGGGATATGGTCATTAATCTCTTCATTGTCTTCCTCCTTAATATCATGGCTAATTTGAGAAGTAGAAGGAGCCACAGGTTTTTTCTTTCTTCTAGGGATAGGGTTTCTTAGTGCTAACTGAAATATATTGTATAAATAAAATGCCTCGATGGAAATTGAGTGAGGACCACATTCTCTGAAATGCATGGACATCTCTTGTCCAACTCGGACCAGTTATCTGAGAGATCTGCCTCTCTCTACGAACCAAGGGAGATGCAGTTTAATATACCCACAAATCTTGCTATCTGTTCCCAAGTTATAAGTAACCCATGTATTTCTATCAGCTTATGCATGCTTTCTATAGCACCACTCTTGGGTGGGGTTGAGGGCGGGGATGGAGAGTCTTTAGCTAGCATTTGTCCCATTTTAGCCAAAAAAAAAAGATTACTGGTTTTAGTTTTTAAGAAAATAAGTTCCTTATTTGTCTATTAACAATACTCACCCAAGTTCCTGGTCACCAGAGACTTCTTAATCCTTGGTTCCCACCGTTGGGCGCCAAATGTGAAGATCGCGTATTTCAAAATCAGTCGGAGTCAGGAATTCAGGTTAGGGGAAAATCATCAGTCTTTATTCTCAATGAAGAAGGATCGGAGGTGGAAGAGAATCGGCATTAGCAATGTGTGCAGCTGAGTCAAGAAGCTAGCTCGACCAGCAGCCACACAACCAGCAGCTCGGAGTATCGAACCTAGGCCCAATCTCTCCCAGCTTCTCTTCCTGTTCTTCTCTCTGCCTCCACCCACCAAAATCGTCATTTCCTATACAACACATCAGGACTTGCACGGAGAGTGGGCAGGGACCATTCTTTATCCAATCATGTATATTAATAGAGTATAGCCCAATTACTATTTAGCCTCATGTACTTGGGACCTCAGTGCATCAACTCAAACCTCAGCCCATTACAGAGGTGAGTTGGAAAACTATCTTAAACATATATTGAATGCCAGAATTAATGAGCTGAGAGTCCTTGAAGCAAACTTTTCTTAACCTCTTTCCTCTGAGTATTCCATTTGCTGGAATCTATCACCACCAGTGTAAATTCTCCTTAGACCAAATTGTACTGAAAAATAAGCTAATTGGAGAAAAACAATAAGGTCACAAAGAAACATAATTTTGGTTTATATTTTATTAAGCCTTTTCAAAGCAAATGAAAAATTGGCTTTCCAATAATAATATTGAGCTAATTTGCATCATATTTTGCATATCTTTGAATCCAAGATAATTATTATCATTCTCATAAGAGATTTGAGACAAGTAAAAGAATTTTTTAAAAATCATGCTTGAAACAAAATGTGCAGATTTTCTCTGAATTCTCAAATATATCTCTCCAAGGCAGAGGCAGGGAGGTCACGGGTTCTTTAGAAGAGAATAAAATTCTCATTATCTTCTGAAATATCTTGAACTAGAAACCAAATTCATTTGAATAATAATTCCTAGGGCCAGGGAACCATGCCTTTCAATTCCCTCAGCACTCTAGGATTTGTACATTTGACAATAGTGGCAGTGCTATATAGCTTCAGAGGTAAGATAGCAAAAGATGTAAACAAAGTTGCACATATTTATCAAGAGCCAGATGCACCAAGAAGTTTCTTAAAGAGCCCTCCTTGTCACTGCATTTAAGAGGGCATAAGAACACATGATCCAGTTGGGCTCATGTTACACATCACTCAATATTCCTACTCAGCAATAATCAAACTAGACCTGTTTCAACTAACCTAAAGGCACTGATGATCTGATACTGTCACTGAAAGATACAGACCCTTCAGAATGGAAATTCTGATTCTATAATCAGGATATGGATGCAAGATCTTGGTCCTCAAAGAGATCCAATTGTGTAGAACTTCTTTCTCAATTCACTCTTTATAAGAGCCAGAGGTGAGGACCATCCCTTAAACCCAAATAACTCTGGCTCTTATTGGTTAACCAACAATAGGTCCCGGGCTATTTGGAAGTCATTGTTTGAGCCTTGATTGGTTCAAAGTGAATATAAATGGTAATTGTTTCCATTTTGGCCAGAAACCCTGAGGGTCTTTTCCCTCCCAAATGTATGTGTGTGTATACATATATATATATATATATATATATATATATATATATATATATATATATATATATTTCTTCTGCTTTTACTCACTTCACTTTGCATCAATTAATGTAAGTCTTTCCAGGTTCTTTTGAAATCATGCTACTTGTCATTTCTTACTACATATTATTTCATTACAATCATGTACCATAATTTATTTAGCCATTCCCAATTGATGGATATCCCTTCAATTTCCAATCCTAGCTTACTACAGAAAGAGCCGTTACAAATATTTTTGTACAAATAGATTCTATCTTCCCTCTTTAAAATCTCTTTGGGATATAAATCTAGTAGTAGATTAAATTGGAGCCCCAAAAGACATAGATCTAAATTGTACCAGCAGTGAATTAGCGAAAAATTTCTCTATTGAGAGGGAAAACCTGATCTTCTTTGTCTACCTTTGAATGACTAAAAGGAATTAGAAAACTGGTGCAAACAGGTGGTAGCAGGAGAATGCTACACAGGAGAACTTATCCTTAGACTAAGCTAATTCATCCCTTGTCAATAAATGTAGCTCTAAGACTCCTTCATTTCTATTGTCAAAGAAAAGAACTCAGGAAAGATCATCACATTTTCCTCTCAGATTCATTCATTAGCCTTTAGACTCTTACTTTAAAAAGAAAAAAAAATATGAGCAGAACTAAATAACTATTGATTAAAGATGTACATATTAAGACAACTCTGAGGTACCAATCTCAGATTGGTTAAGATGACAGGAAAAGATAATGATAAATGTTGAAGGGAATGTGGGAAAACTGGGGATACTAAGACATTGTCGGTGGAATTGTGAACTGATCCAACCATTCTGGAGACCAATTTGGAATTATGCCCAAAGGGCTCTACAACTATGCATGCCCTTTGATTTCAGCAGTGTCACTACTAGATCCTTTATCCCAAAGAAATCATAAAAGAGGAAAAAGTATCTACATATGCAAAAATGTTTATAGTAGCTCTTTTTGTGGATGCAAAGAATTGGAAAATGAGTGGATGCCCATTAATTAGGGAATGGCTGAATAAGTTATAGTATATGAAAGTAATGGAATATTATTGCTCTAAAAGAAATATGAACAGGTTGATTTTAGAAAAGCCTGGACTTCTCTAGTTCTAGAAATGAACTAGTTCTAGTTCTAAATATGAACTGATGCTGAATGAAACAAACAAGGAAAACATTGTACACAGCAATAGCAAGATTGTGTGATGATCAATTATGTCAGACTTGGCTCTTCTCAGCAACTCAGTGATCCAAGGCAGTTGCAATAAACTTTAGATGAAAAATGCCATCCATATCCAGAGAGAAAACTATGGATACTGAATGCAGATCAAAGTATGCTATTTTCACTTTTTTTCCATTGTTTTTTTTCTCATGATTTTTCCCTTTTGTTCTGATTTTTCTCTCCCAATATGATTCATATGGAAATAAGTAAAAAAAAAATGAATGTACATGCATAACCTAAAATAAATAAATAAGAATGTAGGTAACAAAAAATATGAGCAAAAAATGTATCATAACCAATTAAAAGTATCCTATTCATTTTGTCCTGTAATTTAAATGTTGCCAAAAATATGTTCCCTATTTAGATGGCATATACAATGCCTATAATTCCACTGTTAGAGAATCATTCCTTTGCATAAATCATTCCTTTTGTTATCTTTCTATAAAGTTTAAATATTTCTGTGATTATGACACATTAAGTTACATGAACATGAATCTTTCTTCCCTGGTAGAAAGGTGGTTAGTTGAGAACTGTGGATGCCACATCAAGAAGAGATAGTGAAGGGAATCAGAGCAGGAGAAGAAGGAGGCAGGGAAGATTAAGGAAGCCTTTTGTTTACTTGACAATTTCCCCTGGGACTGGCTAGCTAGGTGACAGGTCCAGCTATGCTATAAAGAGCCTTTGATATTGTATGAAAATCTCCTTAGGCTTTGACAGTCTTAAATCAGGACAGTCCTAAGGAAACAAGAATGTTAAATATGTCATGAATCACCTGCTTTGTTAGTTTATTTTTTAGTGTTAGATTAAAACGTAGCTTTACTCAACAAGAATTTACTAAGCTAGATACTGAGTTTAGAATAAAATATTGAAATTAGTTTCCTGCCTTCAGGAGATTGATATATAGTCTAATCAGGCCCTATAAGTATTTACATATATATATATATATATATATATATATACATGCACATATATATGTATATTATACATATATATATTATAGTGTGTGTAATGTGTGGTCATGTATGTATACACACAAGATGTCCCCAAAGTCTTAGTGCACCTTTAAACTTCTATAGCTTGATATCAAGTACCAAAAAAACTTTTGAAACCTTTATGTATAATATATTATATATTATGTGTTATATACATATATTATGGATACAATATATCATGAATATATAATGAATGCAAAATACATACAAGATTATGGAGGGGGGAAGCACAAGTACATATCAGGGTTCCCAGGGTATGGCACTCCCACAATCTGGAAAATTCACATAAAATGTTTTTACCCTCCCTTCATACAAGTCCTAATTATTATGGTATTAAAATATAAAATATGTTGACTATACAATATTATACATATATTTCATTCATTTATGAATTTCTAAATTTTTCTATGTCATCTATTGGCCTTGGCAAGTCATCTTCAACTTATACAAAACTTCATATATGTGTATGTGTGTATACAGATATATGTATATATTTTTCAAAATCATGATGGGGAAAGTCATGATGTGGAAGGGATAACTGTATCCTGAAGTATCATGAGAAGTCTCATGTAGGAAGTATGTTCAACTTGCATTGTGAGGGAAACTAAGGATTCTAAGAGATGGAGATAAAGAAGGAATGCTTGTTGGACATGGTAGACAGGGTAAATATACAGAGATGGAAGATGAGTTTAATTTATGACAAAAGAAAGAAAGCTAATTTGATTGGATTGCAGTGTGTGTAGAAGGGGAACAAGTTGAAAAGGGCCTTAAATGCCAAACAGAGGGAAGGGCTGATATTTGATCCTGTTAGTAACAGGGATTGGCAGAATTGGTAATAAAATTGACAGAATGGGATATTCTTTAGGAAGATCAGTTTGGCTATTTTGTGGGAAATGGATTGGAACAGGAAAGGCAAGGAGACCATTCAGGAAACTATTGCAATGATCTAGGTGAGAAGTGATGAGGACCTAACTTAATAGGGGGGTTTTGAAGGCTGATCTCCTCTTTCTAAACTGAGAAGATATAAAGGGCAGGAACTCTGCATGATTGATTTAATCCTACAATAAGATGTTAACTCAGTAGAATTGATAAGAGAATGGTTATCTAGTTTAGCATGTGAGTTTTCTAGTTTAGTATGACTGATTTAATCTTACAATAAATAATGGTTCCCTAGTGATATGATGATTGTTTTTTTTATACTCAGTATATTGTAATGATGTAATTGTAATAGAGTACATAAACTGGGACAAATTCAAACAGAGACAGACTTCAAGAGAGAGACCGTCATGGTGGCTCTCCTGCTTTCCTCCACAGAAACCAAAACCCATTCAGGAGGGCCTCCAGAAAGCTAGCCAGGCCTCAGCTGAAGAAGACAGATTGTAAAGAAGATAGACTGTGAAGGAGATAATAAAGACTTTGGACTTTATCCCTGACTATTGTGATTATTCTGCTGAGACTTACATTTAAAGCTAACCAGAACATTACAAGAAGATTTACAAATCTCAGGATTTTTGCAGTCAGGAAATCCCTTGCCAAAGGTTATTGTACCTACATGAGGCAGTGCCCCTGAGATCCCAGGGTAATTATAGCCTGTCTCCTAATCATTGATTCCCTTTCCCTTTTCATTCCCTGTTCTGAGAGACCTGGGAGGAATATCATCCATCTGCTCCCTTAGTATGCCTGTTTTTGCCCTGCTCAATAAAGAAAGTATATTCTGCTTTCTGGGGGCGGGGAGGGAAAATGAGGAAGAGGTATTGCCAACCTCAGAATGTCCAGAGCTCAGGGTTTTCAGCTTCTGGCACTTTCCATAGGATTGACACTTTGGCCTTGAGCCCCCTTGGTTTCCTGGTAGCCTGGATGACAAAGAAAGTTGCATGGTCAAAGCAGAAAGATTGAGTAGAGAGCCTAATTGGTAAAAACATTAACAACCATTAGTGGCAGACCAGAGAGCCTAAACAGCACACTTTGCCAAAATGCTAATGTATAGTTTTAGTTTCTCTTCTTAACAAAAAGACTCACTCCTAGCCATAGCTGATCACTCCTAGCCATAGCTGAGGAATTGTTTAAGTGCAGAGTTTTGACTCTCAGAAGATGGATGCGCACACACACAAACACACACTCCACTCTTACATACACAGGTTTGAAAAGGTACAAAGAGGTATGAATTCAGAAATGAGAAAGACAGACAGACAGACAGAGACAGAGAGATAGAAACAGTCAGAGACAGAGAGACAGAGAGGCAGAGAGACAGAGAGAGAAGCAGGAAAAAAGAGGAGGGGAGAGGGAGAGAGACAGAGAAAGAGACAGAGTCAGAGAGATAGACAGAGATGGAGATATGCCAGTAACATATGCAACAAAATTCTAAATCTGTCAGGAGCCCCTGTGACAGTAGGGTTGCAACAAGAGTTATAGTAGTACTACTAAACTACTAAACTTGTTCTGTCATCTACTAGCCTTGGCATGTCATCTGCAAATTCCACAAAATTGTAGATAGATAGATCATATTTATATGATTATATATATATAGATATCTTTACCAATGCAAATAGGCAACTGATATCCAACTTCGAGTCTTAGGGAATCATCTGAGGCACTGAGAGGTTAAATAGCACACCCAGGGCCACATAATTAATACGTCAGAGATGTTCCCTATCCTTTACCCACAGCTTGCCTCTCTGTAAGTATCTATGTATACATGTAAGTATCTATGGCCAGTATTACAACTTCTGACTGAGGTACAGAAGTAAGCCTTAGTTTTTTAAGAATATGCCAGCAAAGCACAAGGTCTTGCAAAACCTTCTCAGCTGGAGAGGCTGGAGAGGCTTTGAGTATGGGTCTAGCAATAGGATGTGTTTCTATCATCCGAGGACCATCCCAGCTATATCAGGCCACAGCCATTCACAAAGACTGGCAATAAAGATATAGCTAGATTGTGCTTGTGATTTATATCAAGGGAAACTATTCCTAGATCAATGGAATTAAGGATCTTTCCAGTATGTATACAAATAGTAAATATAATTTAAAATATAATATAATAATATGTATTTCCAGATAGATAAGTAAATAGATTTTGTGATCACCTCACTTGTGACTGTCTGCATTCCTAAAGACAAAATCCATATTTCCCTTAAGTTTTTGAGATTATAAAAGTTTGGGGTTGACTTTAATTAAACAATTAATCTTCTCCAGAGTTATTTTCCATAAGAACAGCATCTTTGAATCTACCCATTGAACCAGTTTCAATCTATCTGATAGTTATCTGATCTATCTTGCTCCATCTTCTCCAAAGAATATCAAAAGATGCTTTAGCAAAAGCTTTACAAAATTTAGGCAACCACCTATCTACAGCCCTTATCTAGTAGTTTAATTATACTACTGCAATCCTTGTTGCAAGCCTAGAGAATTTGCATAAATCTTTTCTCATTGGTGAAAACAATAATGATTCAGGGTTGAGAGAATATACTTCTAGATCCTTTCAATTCAATTCTGGAGAGAGAAAATATTTTGGGAAACAGCAGTTATGTAGGGGAAAACTTTCTTTCTCTTGGTTTCCAGCTAGCCTCCCTGGAGACTTTGGGGAATTTTCCATTAAATGAAATTGGAGCCTTTCTCTTAGATGAACTGAGATATCTTGTTCCTACTGGAATAGCCCATTTGCTCTATATCGTTTAACATATTCTAATCTGTGTAAGTTCTCTGATTTC
Source organism: Sarcophilus harrisii (assembly GCF_902635505.1). Lineage (NCBI taxonomy): Eukaryota > Metazoa > Chordata > Mammalia > Dasyuromorphia > Dasyuridae > Sarcophilus > Sarcophilus harrisii. The sequence goes on from NC_045428.1 coordinate 195,037,253, forward strand.
TGTTTGTTATTTTCTCTAATGAATGGCTTTATTCGCAATTTGCTATTTGTGATGATCTTTTGTGAAACTAATGATTGGTAGGAAGGAGTCAAGTCTTCAAGAAGAAGATTGGGTATTCTTCCCATTTAAGGGATAGTGACTATGGAAGCTAAAAGCTTTATCTTTAAATCTAAAAGGAAAAAACCATTTTTCTAAACAAGCAACATTTTGGGGCCAGGGAGGTAAAGAGATATAATCTAATCCAATATGCTTTTCTCCCTCTCCCTCTCCTTCTTCCTCTCCTTCTCTCCTTTCTCTCTCTCTCTCACACACTCTATCTCTGTCTCTCTCTCTCTTTCTCTCCTCTGTCTCTCTCTCTCTCTCACACCTAATCTTTCTCTCTCTCTCTCTCTCTCTCTCTCTCTCTCTCTCTCTCTCTCTCTCTCTCTCTCTCTCTCACACACAGAATGTATAACTTTATGGTTCTTTACTTCTCTCCCTTCTTGGAAGGAATCAGGCTCTGTTGGAGAGGACTGGACAAGATTCCAAAGATATCTATCAGTGTCTTCTCTTGAGCTGCATTAGAACAACGGATGTGAACATACATAATTTATTTGTCAATATATACCTTACATTTAAAGAAAATAAAAGTTAATCTCATATGACCTGTTGTTGAAGCTATATGCTGGCTCTTTGTAGTCACAGCTTTTCTCCCTAGATGTTCACCAATGATCTTTTTCATTATCCATTCTAGGACTTTCCCAGGAAGCCCTGGCCTGTAGTTGACAAACTCTTATTCTCTTCCCTTTTATGGAAAACAAGCATATTTTTAATGTGATATGTCAGTTATGAAAACAGGTCTTCTCCATTCTTCTCTATAGTTTATGGACTCCCATGATGTTTCAAATATCAATGACTATCTCATCAATCATATCTTTTCTGTTGCCAATTATCAGTTAAATTCAAGAGAGCTGATAAAACCAACAAGAGAAGTTGTATAGAGAAAAATAAGAAGAGGGCTGAGGTCAGAATTCTGTGGGATACCTAACATAAGTTTTCGTGACCTAGCAAAGGAGATTGAGGATTGGTTGGATAGATAGGGAGAGAACCAAGAAAGACTGATATTCTAAAAACCTAGATAGAAAAGAATATCAGGGAGAAGAGTGATCAACAATGTCAATAGGGATAGAGAGGACAAGAAGAGTTGTAAAAAGGTAATCAGATTTGGCCACTAAAAGATCAGAAGTAATTTTGGAGAGCTCCATTATAGTGAAATGATAAGGCTGGAAAACAGATCATAGGAGGTGAAATCAATAATATAAGAAGGGGTCCAGAAAGAGGACAGTGTAGAGTTTCCATTTCCAGAGAAGGGACACTTGTAGAACCAGTTCACCAGAGGGTCAGTATTGGAAAAGAATAAAGAATGACCAGTTCAGGGGTGATGGCCTATGAGAGAAGTGAGGGGTCAAGGGATTGGAGGACATAGTGTGGTTGAAAAATAGAGTTGGCATAAGAAGGCAGCAGGAGCTTTGAAAAGCCAATAGATTATGATCATATAAGGGGATTTCAGAGTTCTTGAATATAGAGGTGTTGAATTTGTGGGGGTGGCAAGAATAAGGGTATGAGAATCTTTGTTTATGGCTAAATTTAGATGAAGGAGTAAATAATGGAAAGTGAATAAATTGAGGAGCTGAGTAGTTAGATGGTTTGAGGATTTGTTTGGATTTTGAAGATCTCTAGTTTCAGAACAGGGATTAGGGAAGAAAGAAAGATTGTAAGCCAGCTACTGAACTCATCAAGGAAGGCAAGAGAGTTTCTTGATGGTCTATAGATAATGGCTACTAGCATTTTGATTGGGTGGACAAATATGATTCTCAAAGAAGGGAAGGTTACTGAATGATGGGGATAGGAAAAGGATCTGGAAATAACAATGTGAAACAACTTTCTTCCTCAACAGTGAACCTAGGAGAATGAGTGAAACCGTACCCAGTTTTAGAAAGGGAGGAGTCAAGTCTCCAGGATTGCCAGAAGATAGAAGAAGAGGGAAAGGAAAAGATTTAAGATGAATGCAAGTTTGTTGTCTATAGAACATTCCAAAAGACATAGTTGAAAGTGTGACTAGGTTGGAAATTTGGGGAGGAAGGGTTGAGCTTCCTTTGGGAAGAGGAGAGGTGCCATCCACTTAATGATTAACATATATCTAGTCATACCATTCACATTGCAGTGATTGTAGATCCTCACCCAAACCCCTATCTCTACCTCCAACCATATTCTCATCCTCCTCAATCTTAATTCCCCAAAGTTTCAAGCAATTCAAGCAAATAGAGATGATGAAAAGGAAAGGAAAGGAAGGGAATGGAAGGGATGGAAAGAGGAGGAAACTATGTAACATAGTAGGAAATAGAACTAGGGAGTGAGATTGAATCTTACCTTTATTTTTCTCTTTAGCACTGTATTCTCCTGGAAACCTTTAGGAAAGGAAGAGGGCATACATACTAAAAGCACTTTAATAGACATTTGAATTTCAAAGATGCCAACATTATGTACAAAAATCCTAACTGACAACCAAATTCATTTTTAAAAAAACAGCCCAAAGGTTTCTAATAATCCCATTTTTGAAATTACCATTTCTAGCCACTTAACTACCACCAACCAAAAGATTTTTTGAGTTAATTAGATAGAGATCCATGGTCAGTTATAAGGGTCTGGAAAGGAAACTCACACAGTGCAATCAAGAAGTAAAGAAACTTTAATGTCTGAGCCACCCAGATGTGGTTTCTATGATCAGCAAGGACTGCCTTGTGAGCAGAAGTTCTGGTTGCATTGAGAACGCATCATCAAAGGGAGATGTCTCCTTCTCTTATTGGCTGTGCCTGTGACCTATATAAGCAGTGGGGACCAGGAAGTACTTGTGGGGACAGGAGTTCAACAGGAGTCAGTGGGAGATTAGTAAAAGTGCAGGAGAGGACAGGATGTGAACACATGGAATAAAGACCTGAGCTTGTGAGTCAGTGGCCTTGGTGGACCTGAAAACCACTGCTCAGAGAGGCAGTGGCCAGAGATCTCTGAAGACCTATGATTGAGGTAAGATTAGTAAAGAACCACTGTACAAGACAGGGGCCAGAGATTTCTGAAAGCCTGGGAATTAGGCAAGACTAATAACCAGTAACCTCTGAGTGGGAGGTTACAGTCAGTAACAGGATTTTCCACTATGCCAGTCAAAGAACAGGCTTGTCCAACAATAATCTCAATCCCCATCCTGTCCTGCTGTTCTCCCCTTGCAGGGAAGGAGAACTGTGAGACAAAGGCTTCTGTGTTGTTTTTCCAAATGAAGGTCATGTTTCAATGCTTGTGTACAATGATAAAGCAAACAGAGAGGAGAGAAGAGAAAGGGAGAGAGGGAGTGAAAGAGAAAAAGGGGAAAGAAAGGAGAGGGCAAGAAATAGAAGGAACAAAGAAGAAAAAAGGAAATAAGGAAAAGGAGAGGGAGGAAGAAGGAAAGAAGATAATTTTTGTAGGGTTTGCAGAGAAAAAAAGAAAAATATACATCCCTGTTGCCCACTATCAAATCCAAATCTATCTTCTCGTTTCCCAATGCCCTAGACCAATTCTTATTCCCCATACAAGCCCCCATTTGTCATTGGTCCTCTGTTCAGACTTTTCCTTTTTCGGGAAGATTCTCCTCCATTTTATTTATCTATATTTTACTCATCCTTCCAAGTCCAGCTTAAATCTCCCCTCTTTCATGAGGCTTTCCCTGACTCTTGTAATCCATATTTCTCTTTCTTTTATTTATTCTGTGAAACTAAGCCCTTTCTGTCTCTAGGTTATATGTATCTTTTTAGATAGATTTTTAATTTTTTGAGGAAAGGGATCATATTACATATTTCATGTGTATCTGGGTATGTCTATGAAAAACACCAGAGTTTAAATTCTTTATCCCTTCACAAAGTGTAAGGGAATATTCTGGTTGAATTGGAAGGATGGCTAAGCATTTGGAGAATAGAGAATAGCCACATCCTAGAAGCTTTCTAAAAAGCCAAACCTACCAAGTTCTCAGGAGTTGGAGAGCTAGAATTGAGGCAGGGTTGCTTTGTGGACTATGATCTCTGGACCTCTACCAGATGCCATGATATCTTGCATTGAAGCTCCTGCCATGGTAGGAGACATCTTATCCAGCAGGAAACAATTTGGAGAATCCTTCAATTTAAGACAAGATCAACAAAGCCATGAAGAAGCATTCAAGAGAAGAAGCAGCTTTAAGAAGTAATATTTCTTGAAGCAAAGGATAGAGATGAGTGAATTGAAGAGAGAAGTCATCTTTAGTAAATGAAAGCCACTTGGCTTTCAGAGAATCTATTTGATGAATTCATTCAGTAGAAGTACTGTACAGAGAAAAGAATGGTACAAGGATTTCACAAGGAACAAAAGGATATTGGGGCCTTGTTTTTAAAAAATGTGGTACAGCTAATTGGTGTAGTAGATAGAGCACCAGCACTGAAGTCAGGAGAACCTGAAGTCAAATGTGGCCTCAGACACAAGATTTCCTAACTGTGTGACTCTGGGCAACTGACTTAACCCCAAATGCTTTAGCAAAAAAAAAAAAAATATATGCATCTTTAGTCACATGTTTTCCATATGCATATCTTGTTAGCTTCTCTCAGATGTTATATTTATCATTGGAGAAATATTCTTCAGATTTATGGGAGGAATTCTGTGTAGTTACTGTTGGGATCAGCAAATGTCTTTGCTTTGCTCTAACTGGATCTAATGGCTGACTATGAAAAGTAATCTTATCATTGTGAGTTCATGAACCATAGGTTTAGGATTATGGACTCGCAAACTACCCTAGAATTTATGACCGTTTTTACGTTCCTGGGAACACATCTTACAAATCTATGAGTTTCAAGAAAGACTTTACAAGGATGTAACATTTTTTAATCCTACACTCACAGTGCCTTTAACAGTATCACATGTGTTTGTTACATAATATTGTGGATGCTGGGATAGAAAATTGAAAATAAACTCATCTGGTACAATTTCTTTGAGCAGTTCCTCAATGGATCTAACTATACCTCTCATCATTATGAACTTTCCCAATTCTGATGCTCATTAAGTGAGAGGCCTGGAACATGAGTTAGGACCCAACTACATACTTAAAACACCCCAATTCATCACAAGAATGATACAAGGGTTTTTTCTTTCTCATTTTTACTCTTGTAATCTGATTTTTCTAGTGCAGCATGATAAATGTGGAAATATATTTAGAAGAATTACACATGTTTTACCTATATTGGATTACTTGCTGTCTAGAGGAAGGGGAAATTGGGGAGGGAGGGAGAAAATTTTGCAACAACAAGGTTTTGCAAAGATGAATATTGAAAACTATGTGTACATATATTTTGAAAAATAAAAAAATAATTAAAAAAAAGAAGTCATGCAAAAAAAAAAAAAAAGAATGACACAAGGGAAAGAAATTCAAGAACAAGAATTTTGAAACTTCTTTTTTATTTATTTTATTTGAAAAAGAGTAAAAGAGAAAAACAGAAAAGAAATACAAAACAAAATAAACCAAACATTGCCATGTGCTCAATAGAACATCAAGGAAGATTCAAAATATATAATAATAAATTACCAGATCAAGAAAGTGTGTGTGTGTGTGTGTGTGTGTGTGTGTGTATTAGTAGAAGAAATTATATTCATTAATGTCCATTTTTTCTTTAGTTCTTTATAAATTGTTCTTTGGTTCTCTACTGCACAACTTATTTACTTTATTCTTTTACCTCCTTTCATCCTCTCCATCATCTTCAAGAATCCTACAATTAAGAAAAGATATATTTATGTGTACAGATGTAGATATATACATACCCCCACACTCTCCATATATACATATATGTCTTTCCTATTCCTGCTGCCTCTTTAATTAAATTCCACTTCATAACTTGCCTTACTCTTACTTAATCTCCCCCCCACCCACCCATGGATCCCTCCTTTGTCTTCTTCCCGACCCCTTTGCTTTCCTATCTTCCCATCTCTCCCCTAATTTCTTTACAGATTTTGGAGGATGCTATACTCTTCATGGTATATATATAGTGTTGTCTTTTGAACCCATTCCCAAAGTGAATAGGTTTTCAGAACTGCAAGCTCTCCTCTCCCCTCCAATGCCTCTGTGTCTATTCTTCCTCTGCATCTCATTTGTATAACAAGATTACTATTTTTTTTTTTTTTTTTACCGTAACTCTGCCAATCTTTCTTTTTGAGATACCCTATTGTTGAGGCAAATCTTAAACATACAGGATACATTTTTCCATGTTAAAAACCAAACAAACAAACAATTTGTCCATGTTTAAACAGTTGCTCATGTTAAGTTCCTCAAAACTGATCTTTCAAAATTATAGATAATTTTGTTGGATCTGATATTTTTGGCCTCAGGCTTAGTTTTTTTGATTGTCAGTAGATATGATTCCAGGATCTGTGGTTTTTTATTGTAGCTGTTGATAAGTCTTGTACAATTCTAATTGTAGCTCCAGAATATTTGATTTTTTTTCTTGTTTCTTGCAAAAATTTCTCTTTCATCTGGGTTTTTTTTTTATTTGACAATAATATTGTGTGGATGTTTTCCACAAAGGATCTCTTTGAGGTGGTGATTGGTGGATTTTTTTCTATTTCTACTCTCTCCTCATGTTTTATCACTTTAGGACAATTTTCTTAGATTATTATCTACACTGTTGTGACAAAGTTCTCCTTTTGGGCACCACTTTCTGTCAGAACAATTATTCTTATGTTTTCTCTTCTTGATCTGTTCTCCAGATCTACCATTTTTCTTATGGGATATTTCACATACTGTTCTATTTTCTCATTCTTTATAATGTTTTGTTATTTCTTGATTTCATAGTTTCACTTGCTTCCTCTTACCCAATTCTAATTTTCAAAGAATTATTTTCATCTTTGAGACTCTGTACCTCCTTTTCCCAGTTGGTTAACTTTTTTTTCAAAAGCTTTTTGTTTTTCTTGGGTGGTTAATTTTAGGGTTTTTTTTTTTCCTCAATGTCCCTCATTTGATTTTTGAATTCTTTTTTGAGTTCTTCTATAAATTCTCTCTGGGTAGGGAGGCATTTTATATTACTCTTTGGAGGTAGAAGCTTTTTTTTTTTTTTTAACTAAAGGGTCCTCCTCTGAAGATGCACCCCGGTCTTCCCTGTTCCCATAATGTTTCAATGATGAGGTCAGCAGCATCCCATAGCCAGCAGGATTCCTGATCCACAACCTCTGCGCTCACCAGGTGTTGGTTGCTTTTCACTCAGGGTCTCATCTCAGCATTCCCAATCAGCTGGGCCTGACATTCCCAATCAGCCAAGGTTCACTCCATTTTCCCAGACTCAAACTCCAACTTGACAAACAATCTGGAAAGCGAAAATCTCTGGGGTTTCTGCTGAAGTTTCAGTTTGCAAAGCTAGCCATGAGGGTCTTTCTTCAGATCTTCTTGGGTTGTATCAGGAGGACCTTTGTTTTGTGATACGTCTTCTTGATTTTTCACCTGTCTATGTTTTCCCTGAGGCACAGATTTGTTCTACTTGTGGGAGAAATCTGGACAGCTTGAAATTTACTGACTACTTCACCATCTTCCCGGAATCCTCCTCTAATGTTACTCTTTAGTTATCTGTCCCTAATTTTTTAAGCCCTTGGGGATTTTGAGTCAAATATGGCCTCTGTATCTTAATAGTTTCTTCAACTCTGAACCTTAGTACTCTTATCTACAAAATGGTCTTAGAGCCACAAAACGTGTATCTAGTTCACAGGATCATTATGAGGATGAAATAAAATAATATATAAAATGCCATATAATGTAACCTTTAACAGAGGAACTTGTATTTGGGGCAATAATTTTCAAGATTACTTAAATACATTGGTAATTGAACTGCTTTCTCCTAACCACTTACAATTTTTGAAACCTAAGAGATTGGACTCTGGTGACAGTATTTCTGTGTGAATTAAACATGGTGTTCCTTTTTTTTTTTTTCTTTTTGGCATTCTGTTTATCTCCAATACTTCTGGGAAATTTTCTTGTTTGATTTATTTGAAATTATTTGAAATATGAAATTCAGGCTTTTGCCTTGGCTTGTTTCTTTTTTGTTGTTGTTGTTTTAGTTTTTTAAACAACCTGTCATTCTTCTAGTTTTGTTGTTTGGTTGTGTTGTGTTGTGCTGTTGTGTTTTGTGCTTTGTTTTGTTTACTTTGCTCCAATAGTCTTCAGTGGGCCTCTGAATTTGATTCTTCCTTCATCACCTACTGCCTTGTTAAAATTTTTCCAGTTTCTGTTCGAAATCAAAGGTTCCTTTTTGTTTTGTTTTTCTCTAAGAATTTTAATTTCACTCCTTATCTATAGTTCTATGATCATATTAGAATTTTCAACCACTCTGGGGTTCCTGTGTGGTTCTGTCTTTGTTTCTAAGGTTCTAGTTGCAGTCAACATAAAATTAATTCCTTCTAAAAGGAGATTTCTTCTTTCATGCTTTAACCACATAGTATTTCTCCAGTGAATTTGAAACTCTTTTTTTGATTATTCATTTCTTTATTCCTTCCACTGGCTTTTCTGTAGAATTTTCCTCATGAAATTTTCTTGTCTTTATCTTCTTTTTGTAATTATTTTACTTTATTTAGCATATTTCTTGCTTTTTTGAGTTACAGAAGGGCAGTTGGTAATAGAAGGCAACTAAGTTTAGAACCAACCTCTCATTCTACCATCTTGCTAGAAATTCCCAAATTCAAAGTTTCAAACATTCCTTAAGAACCTACTGGGGAAATAGACAGTAACTATAGCAATATAATGTTTGACAAACCCAAAGATCCCAACTTTTGGGATAAGAATTCATTATTTGACAAAAACTGCTGGGAAAACTGGAAATTAGTATGGCAGAAATTAGGCAAGGACCTACACTTAACACCGTACACTAAGATAAGATCAAAATGGGTCCATGATTTAGGCATAAAGAACGAAATTATAAATAAATTAGAGCAATATAGCATAGTTTACCTCTCAGACTTGTGGAGGAGGAAGGAATTTGTGACCAAAGATGAACTAGAGATCATTACTGATCACAAAATAGAAAATTTTGATTATATCAAATTAAAAAGCTTTTGTACAAACAAAATTAATGCAAACAAGATTAGAAGGGAAGCAACAAACTGGGAAAGGAAGTGGATTTCTTTGACAAAGAGAAGATCTAACTCAGTTCCAACTGATCAATGAGGGACAGAAGCAGCCATACCCAAAGAATGAACATTGAGAAATGAGTGTAAACTATTTGCATTTTTGTTTTTCTTCCCAGGTTATTTTTACCTTCTGAATCCAACTCTTCCTATACAACAATAGAACTGTTTGGTTCTGCACACATATCTTGTATCTAGGAAATACTGTGACATATTTAACATGTATAGGATTGCTTGCCATCTGGGGGTGGGGGGTGAGGGGTGGAGGGAGGGAGGGGAAAAGTTGGAACAGAAGTGAGAAGTGAGTGCAAGGGATAATGTAAAAAATTATCCAGGCATGGTTCTGTCAATAAAAAGTTATAATTATTTAAAAAAAAAAAAGAAGAATTTATTGGGGACAGGCAGGAACAGAATGATATAATGATTAGAGTATTAAGCTTGGAGTCAGGGTAATCTGACCTTTGAAAATTTTGTCTTTAAAATTAGCTGCATGATTTTGGGCAAGTCACTCCCAATTTGCTTCAAGAAATTCTCTTAAGTTATATCTATTAAATCAAAAATCATTTGTGGTATGCATCTGTGGAAAGAGTTTCTGTGCTGGAAATTCTCCCAAGCTGAAGAAATCACAGCTCCTTTATATTGTACTATGCAGTGTATTGTGCTTGGGAATAGAAGTGTTAGAAAATCTATAGAAGACATAGTCTCTACTATTTACTAGTGCAAAGATAAGTCACATACATAGATGTGCGTCATTGATTCCATATTCTCATTGATATAGGTACTACTTTCACTGGTGCAATCCATGAGCCACCCATACCTTTCTATTCTGTGCAATTCTTGTCCACGTTCACCATAAATCTTGCACAGAAGATCGATCTAATGCTCAGAAAATCTTTCTCTGGGTCATTAATATTCCACAGATGCCAGTGAAGTATTCAAATTGTCCTTGTCCATCTCTTGTTTTAGCTACACAATTAGCCCACGTTTTCTCTCAAGCATATATTTCCTGGAGGATATCTTTAATAGCATTTCTTCTTTTATAAAAATAATTGTTGACAATACATTATAACTTACTTATATTCACCCCAAATTTCTCTATTGCCTTTTGGATTATCAAAAATTTTGAATCTTGGTTTGGATTGTCTTCTAAAAAAATGTCTCTGCAGCATATTAAGATTCCTTGAAAGATGCAACCACAAAGATAGCATTGATGAACAATCCTTAAGTTATCAATATCAGAGAAGAAAAAATCAGGGAGATATTTTTGCTAAAGGTATTTGTTATTATCAGAGATAATATCATACACAAAATTCAAGTGGAAGGAAGATTTTATATGGATGGTGAGGTCCTCCAGATGTTCTTGTTTCTGGATTTCATTGTGTTGTTTCTATCAATTCCCTAAATATTGAAAAGTTCTCCTCAAAGGTTTCCATAGCTACCCAATACCTATTGCCTTAACAACCTATACAAGTAAAACTAATTGCTATAAGATTTAATATTAGACTTGGGAAGGAAAGTACCATCCTCAACCAGAGAGAGAATGATGGAGATTGAATATGGATCAAAGCATACTATATTCACCTTTTTTTGTTGTTTGTTTGCTTTTTTTCTTTTTCATGGTTCACTTGATGTGATTTTTCTTGCACAGCATGACGAATCTGGAAATATGTTTGGAAGACTTGCGCATGTTTAACCTACATTAGATTGCTTGCTGTCTTGAGGAGGAGGGGAGGAAGAAAAATTTGGACCACAAAATTTTGCAAAGGTGGATGCTGAAAACTATTGTTACATGTATTTGGAAAAATAAAATACTTTTTAAAAAAACAAAAAATGATATAATATTAAATGATAAATATATTAAGTGAAAAATATAAAATATAAATTATACAGTGTTGGGATCCTCAGCTAATGCAGACCTGCTGACATCACCTGATGTCTGAGCACTTACCCACAATTATTGTGGCCTCTACGACCTTCAGAAGATGGAAATCTCCACATACGACACAGTAGTTCTGACACAGCTAATGCAGTTAAAGAAGCTTTATTGCTTGGTTACATCATCTTGTCTCTCCTCCTACTTCCTCTCTCTCCCTCTGCTGTCCTGTTCTTATACCCCTCTTATCTCCCTTGCCAAAGTGCCCCAACAACAAGTATGTGCTTAGCTTGTGTATCCAGGAACCTAACTCCTGAGACAGTCGGAGCGATCTTGATTTGGTGTGTGCTTGATGCCTGTCCTGGCGTGTCTACAGGGTGTGTACCCTGGACCTTTAGCCAGTGAAGCAGAACTCACACCCGAAGCCTCAACATCCATTCCCAAGAGTGAACTAACTGAGATCCAACCAGCCAAAGACCACAAGGGTCAAGTTTGCACAAGACTTGTCTTGGCACAGACTTGTTGCCTATGCAAATGGGGCATTGTGTGCAAGGTACACAATGAAGGGCCTCAAGATTAATGCAGGCTCTTCTTACTCTGTTCCCTAGCATTCTTGTTGCTAGGTACTCTAGCAATACAGTAATTACTAGCATGCATCAGGAATATGTTCATGAAGAAGGTAGCATTTGAAGTCAAGCTTTGAAGGAAGAGTTAAAATATCCTTTGGATCTTGGTTTGGATTCTCTTCTAACAAAATGCCTTCTCAACATATTAAGTTAATATAAGTTTCCTTGAAAGATGAAACCTCAAAGATAGTATTGATCAATACTCACATCATGAGGATTACTATGCTCCAGGCACTGTAATAAGGGATACAAATAAGGAAAAGAAAAATAGTCACTGTTCTCAAGGAACTTACAATCTAATGAGGGAAGACAATATGCAAAAGGAAGCTTAAAAAGTAGTGTGGGGAGGTAGATATGTATGTGGAGTGCAAACAAAGCAGAACAGTTGATAAAAAATGAAGAATTAGCTGGAAAGCTCCTCTGAGTTTTCTATAAATGAAGGCTTTGGAAGGAGTTTATTTATTGTTTTGCCCTCCAACCCTCCAATCCAAAACCTGAAGATGATGTGTTGAGTATGAAACTTTCACCACACATCTCTCCACACATCTTTAACTCTATAAGTTAAATCTCCATGAAGATTTAGGTTGATGAGTATATCCTAAAGAAGGTGTTATATTCCTGGAGCTGAAACCAAGTAGAGTAGCTATTGGAAAATGAGACCCAGTTCTTTATACTAAAACGTCTTAATCTATGGGTCATGACCCCTTAGGGTCTTGTGACTAAATGTGGGGGTCAGGAAATTATAATTTATTATCAGTATATGTTTTATTTGTATACCTATTTATATATCTATGTACCAGGAGTCTTGTAAAAATTTCTCAGGTCAAAAGGGGTTGCTAATAGAAAAAGTTCTATGCATTGTTCCTGTGCTCATTTCACTTTTTTTTCAGTGTTCACAACATGTTAAAAAAAAAAAAGGGGAAGGACAGGGGAAGACAGGATTATTACTGCTATGATCTCACAATGTCTTCCCATTTCTATCCTTTCTTATAATTTAAAATTAATATTGACCTTTCAGCTATCAATGGTTTGACTGTATGTACGCAGATATTTAATTCTGAAATGACTATGTTGATAATTAGTCATTTCCTTTCTCTTTAGATATAATCAATTTCATTAGTTGTAATGTTCAGTTCTCTTTGCTAATCCCTTCTTTAAAAAATATTAATAACGTATAAGTATGTGCTCTTCTATGTTCATCCTTACACTATAGTCACTAAATATCAAGGTTAATGTTGACATAATTTGAAGATAAAGTTCTTTAAAGGATTCCTCTACTTTTCCTTCTTCAACGTATGTTTAACATATGTTTAACAGTTATCTTTCTGAAGTATAATTTTTCTTTCAGTTGTTTGTTTCAGAATGGGATGTGCTGGGAGAGAAAGGGTAGAACTTCTGTTCACTACAAATCTTGCAAAAGTGAAATGGCCAAATGTTCCATGAAATTATATTTTCTTGTCACCCTTTGCTGCACATGAAACCAACTCCATTAAATGGAGATGGCATAATATTGCACTGTCAATGGAATCAGAGAAGTGGAATTAAAATCCTACTAATATTTATATAACATGCCTTCCAATACACTACCCCAAGTTGTACTCACAAGATTTGCAGATTGGGTCCATGTATGGCAGTATATGATATAAGATACTGACATAGCTTCTATCTTTGATTTTAGAGGGGAAAAGAAGGACTACAAAAGCTAAGCCAGAAAAAAAAAATTGGCCCCACAGAGGCAATAGACAAAATGAAGAAGAAAAAGTAGATCTAAACTGTTCCAGAGAAGGAAGAGATTGAGGATGGCCATCTGTCCCTACAGCATTTCAGAATAGAAGACTCAAGATGAAGCCACTTGTTGTATTTATCTTATAAAGCACTTTATATAGTGCCTGGAACATAGTAAATATTTAATAAAGGCTTTCTTCCTTTCCTTTTTCTTTCCCTCTCTCCTTTCTTTCCTCGCTGAACAAATGAAACTTAATATTACCAGACATCAAACTATATTAAAAAACAGCAATCATTAGTCAATCAATCATCAAGCAAATATTAAATGTGTGTGTGTATAAAATCAGGCACTATGCTAGGCATTCAGAATGTATAAACAAAGATGAAACAGCTTCAGCTCTTTAGAAGTTTACAATCTAGTTGGGGCGGGGGGGGGAGATAGCACATACTAATAAAATTATTCAGTACTGGTTAACAACAGAAAAGTATGTCAATGGAAAAGATTAAAAAAATAAGAAACTGAAACAAATGAAAATAGTAGCTTGGGGCTGGATAAACCCAAGAACATGAATTAATGAGTGAAGAGCTCCTTTTCTATGAAAATTATTAGGAAATTATTATTTATTATTATTATTATTATTAGGAAATTATTAGGAAAACCAAAAAATATAGTTTGGTAGAAATTAATTTTAAATCAATATTTTATACCAATACCACAATAAGCTAAAATTGAAATACAAAAGGTCTCATCAGAAGAGAATTAGAGAACCAGAACTATTTTGTCCATCAAATGAGGAATAGAAGCCATCATAAAAGACAAAGTAGATAATTCCAGTGATACATGATTTTAAAAAGCTTTTTTTTTAAAAAATAAAAGCAATGGAGAAAGACTAAGAAATGAAATTGTTGATGAGGAAATTTATTTACACCAAATATCACTAGTAAAAACAATACTGTCTAAGATATATAGGTAACTACAAATATACCAAGTCATTCCAAAATAGATCAAATATGGATAAAAAGAGTTCAAAGGACAAGAACAATTTTCAAAAGAATGGTAAATGACAAATAACTATTTTAAAACTCTCTCCAAATTGCTAATAATAAGACAAATACAAATTAAAAAGCAGTCTGAATTCTCACCTATACTAAGCAAATTGGCAAAGATAATACAAAAAGGGTTTAGTGTGAAGATAGACATACTAACACTCTGTCAGTGATACAGTGAATTGTCCAAGCATTCTAGATATCAATTTAGAATTATGCAAGAAAATAATGACTAACCAATCCATACCTTTTGACTTAGAAGTCTCCAAATTAGCATATATTGAGGAAGGTAAAGGTTCAGCATATTCAATTAACCCTTCAACATGGAGTAGCCTTTGTTTGTCATTTTCTGGCTTTCCGGTGCTTTTCACAAACTTTAACTTTTTATTTAATTTAACTTTTAAAAAAGAAATTGAGTATATTTATGGTATTGGAAGATAAAATGTCTATATCATATAATATTATACATATATTTTATGCATTTTTCTATGTTGTTTGCTGACCTTTGTCATGGCTTCTACAACCCTTTCCCCCCCCAATTTCCTTTTGATTTCTTATGCCAATTAAAATATATTAAAATGGTGATGAAGAAACTCAGGATGTGGAAGATATAAATGTGTCACACAAAAATAAGTAGTGGAATACTCAGTCATGTTGGGGCTGCAATAAGACTATTCTTAACAAGTTAACTGAATTCAGTTAAGAGGCTATTTTGGCCTGGGAAGAAAAAGCACTGTTGGACTTTCAGAAAGACCAAAGAGGAGATGGAAAGTGGGGATTAGCAAACTATAGTCAGTAAATCAAATCTGTCCCGCTGCTTATCTTTGTATGAGATGTGAGCTAAAAATAGTTTTAAGAACTAAAAATAAATAATAGTTAAATCCAAGAGCTGGACTGGGATTCATAGGCTGTAGTTTACCAACCCTGGGTAAAGAATAACTTAGCAGCATTTCTTGTGCCTTGAAACTTAGCAATCTTGTTTGACATAATAGGAGCTGATTAGGAACAGAAAAAATTATATATGTACACATTTACATATATGTATGTAAATATATATGTCAATTGATAGATATATCAATACATTGGGGGAGCGAGGGTCAGTCAGATTATGATCTGATAAGTGGTAATAGTACTGGGCTCACCACCCAGTTAAATCAACCTACCTAACTAGACAGGGTAGTTCAGGGAGTTTGAGAATCAACAATCCTATACTAAGTAAAATTCCTCTATAAGAAGAGCTAGCTTTTGATTTCCTGGGTCTTATTATTTCTATTTTTCTATTCACCTTTCTCTTTAAATATCCTCAGAAATGCAACTCTGTGTTCTAGTACAGGTAGCAAGGAGTTACCTTATTGAAGAGATATTGGCCATCAAGAGCTAAATGATGACAATATAGAGGCAGCAGATTCTTTGGAAGCACAATGGATAAAGTATGGTTCTTGGACTCAGAAAAAGCTGGGTTGAATCCTACTTCTAACATTGCTTTGTGATGCTGGGTGAATCACTTAGCCATTTTCAGCCTCAGTTCCCTCAAATGTAACATAGGGACTTTCATTAGTACATTTCATAATACTTTCTTCCCAAGGTTGTTGTAAATCAAATGCAATAACATCTATAAAATGCTACAATTAATATTGTTGTTTTTGTAGTCGCAGCAGCAGCAGCAGCAGTAGTAATAATAATAGTCATAGTCATAGTCATAGTCATAGTAGTAGTAGTAGTAATAGCAACAGCAGCAGCTGCAGCTGCAGCTGCTACCATAATAATAGTAGGATATTGCAGAATTTGGTGCTATAGTTGATTCTATTGCATTAAATTGGACAAAAAAGTCATCTTTGTTTAGAATGTAGTGAAAAAGGAAATAAGTCCTTTTTAGGTAAAAGTTTCTCCTGAGTTTATGAAGAAGGGCAGATTCATGGGAAGATAAGACTTTTAGCCAGCAAGGCCCATGATTTAGGGTGAAGGTCTTTCCTTTGACCAGATAGACAGATAGCCAGGCAATAAACCTGATTTGTTTATTCCTGACCCTCACTTGTTTTGTGCAGTGAAAAGGGGCTGAGAAACTTCCTGCGCAGGGAAGGATTAGGAAATGAAGGATTAATTTGATTAGGAAGAAGAGAAAAAAATCCCAAATTACCTCCCCAGATCTTCTTTCAATATCTGTTTACTTTGGCATTGAACAGAGCAGTCAAGGTGGGGAAGCACAGAGGCTAATAGTTATCTGTTCTCCTTCAGCAAGAGTGAACAAGGCAAAGTGGCAGATAAAATGAATTCTTTTACTGATTTGGAACATTCTGTAAAGGGAGAGGTCGAAGACACTTTGCAGAGTACTCTTTTTGATTGTTGTTTTGTACTCAAGTTCAACCTTTTTTTGTTGTTCTCAGCCCTAAGAATGCTTCCTTAGGGCTTCATAAGTGTGTGTGTGTGTGTGTGTGTGTGTGTGTGTGTGTTTCTGGCCAGTTTCTTCCGTATCTTGATTGTGGGTAATTTGTCTCCAAGAACAATTTATTCCCCTGTTTTAGCAGCTAACCCCTAGTAACTGTGGAAAGTGTCCTAATCCTCATTAAAATGCCCTGAGTTAGCAGAGCTGAGACCAAGCCTCTGCTGAAAGATGGAGCTACTTAATTCATCTTTTCCTTTTTGGCCGATAGCCAGAGAACCATCCTTGCTTTCTGCCATTCCCTCAGAATTAGATAGGCTTTGAGGTGGAATTACACCGGGTCATACTTAGCAACTCAGGGCCCCACCCAAGAATATCACAACAAGCAATGGCATGTTGGCACACAATTTGTTCTCCTGGAGGGAAGGAATGTGGAATGTACATTTTTAATACACTTTTAAGTTTAATACAAATGAATATTTTCTCTATCACTTTCTTAAGGCTAGATTATAAATAACAACCACTCCCCACCCCACCTCCCACACATACACAAACACCAGAGCAACAATAAAACCAATCCCTAATTCTTAGTGATTTCCAAAAGGGTAAAAGGCTCTTGAGAGCTGGTTTGAGCTGGTTCCAGCACACCACTGAATATGGAACTTTACAATTTTCTAATTTATAGTGTTCGCATGAGCTTCAGTTGAATACACTTCTTAGAAATGAGACTTAATTTCTCTCTCTATTTTTAGCTTTATTTTATTTGCAGGTTATGGAATAAAACAAGGGTTTCTATAGCATAGTACAATAAAAAGATGATTGCACATGAAACTGTAATCTATGCATATGTTGCTATTCCTTTCAAATATACTCAAATATATTCAAATATAAAATTAGCATGTAAATTTATTTTCCTCTTTATTTTTCCTCCCCTTCATTTGTCCTCTTCCCACTCTAGAAATGGCTACCATTAGACACAAACAGATGTAAATAAGGAAGCTCTATTTATATAAGTCCCTTGGTTTCTTCTGATTTGCTATGTGGTTTTAGGGTAACAACAACAATAGCAGCAGCAACAGAAATAATAATAAATATTAACTAACATTATTTATTTCTCTTGATTGGTGACTCTCTCTTACCTTCATTAGAAAGAACTGGAGTTCTTTCATTTTTTAGCCTTTGCCATCTCTTCTTCATCTATAGTTTGCCCCAACCTCCATTTCAATTGCCCTGTAAGTATTCTTTTCTGGTCTCAGGATAAAATCTTACAAGTAAAGACAGTCTTGTTTTCACACATTTGGATCTCCAAAATTTAACACTATGCTTAGCACATAGTAAGTATTTAATAAGTACTCTATCCATTCATCTGGTTATAGAGCTATCTTTCTAAATTTGACAGCTTCTATACTAGATCCCTGTTAATTGAATTTAATTTTTTCAATTAGCAATTTTTTTCTCTCCATCTTTCACTCACTGTAAAAAGAAAGGAGAAAAATCATAACAAAGATGCATAATCAAGCAAAACAAACTCCTACATTGGTCATGTCTAAAAATGTCTTATTCTTCTTCTTGAGTCCATTACCCCTCTTTCTCTCTATCAAGAGATAGGTAATTTTCTTCATTATCAGAAGGAAGGAATGAAATAAGTACTTGTTTTAAGCCTCTACTATGTCCCAGGCAACTGTGCTATGTGTTTTATAAATATTATCTCATTCAATCCTCACAACACTGGGAGGTAGGTATTATTATCATTCCTATTTTACAGTTAAGTAAACTGAAGCAGACAAAAGTTAAGTGATTTGCTTAGGATAACTCAGCTAATAAGTGTTGGAGAACAGATTTGATCTCAGATCTTCCTACCTCCACTGTACCATCTGACTGCCTCATTAGTTCTCCAGAATTGATCAGAGTACTTGCATCTTTCAAATTTATTCACTTTTACAATGTTTTTGTTAAAACATAAATTGTTCTCCTAGTTCTGTTTAGCAGTATCTCAGTCTCTCTTTCAGTTGTCTCTTGGTTTCTACTAACTTACTGAGTGGACTTAGGGTATGAATTTCATTTCTCTGGGTTCTTCATTTTATCCCCATGAAAAATAATTTTCTTGAACTTGTTCAGTCATGTCTGACCCCATCGGGTTTTCTTGGCAAAAATGCTGGAGTGCTTTGCCATTTCCTTCTTTAGCTGATTTTACAGGTGAGGAGGAAACTAAAGAAAACAGGGTTGAGCGACTTGCCCAGGATCACACGTCCACTAAATGTCTGAGGCCAGATTTGAGCTCAGAAAGATGAAATTCTTGACTTTAGGCTCACCACTCTATTATACCACCTAGCTGCACCAAGCTTGAACTAGATAAATAAACTAGATAACTGCTTCTAATATTCTAAGTTTAGTAATTCCACTTGTGTAAGATACCTGTTGATCTTGGGCACGATAGAGTAGGGATAGCTAGCTAATCTCACTACCTTCTGTTCTTTGATGGTGATCTGGTCTTTTCTAATCCACAAACAATCCCAACCCCATTCCCCTCAAGACTTTTTCCTCCTGCTCCAGCAGGACCCTCTCTAGTATTCTCACTGCTACTCCCTCTTATCTTTGAACTAGCTTCTTTACAACTCAACCCTAAAACTGCTTCTTTTCCTCTCTCACTTTCCCCTACTCCCTAAACATAGATATTTAAAAGGATTTAATACAATGTTCAACAGGAAAAGCAATGGAAAGGAGCTAATGAAAATAAAATTTACAAGGCATAGTATCTTGTGGAAACCACAAATGTTACTCAGACCCTCACCCATGACAAGGTGAACCAAGTTTACCTTAGTGGCCTCTTTCAAAAATAATCTTTATGGTTCATACCAGGTCTTCCCTAGGAATATCAGTTTGATCTATTTCACTAATAAACTTTCACTACCTTTAGAAAATATTCAGACTAATCAATAATCAGATAAAAGGCTAGTTTTACTTAACACAATGCAAAATGCAAAAGGAAGTTGTTTTTGCTTCTCATAGTAGAAAAATATTACTCCTTTTTCTGGAGAACATCAAGCAAACTAATTAATGAATAATTGCTAGCATCTGTATAATGCTTTTTTGACAATACAATTCTGATTATTTAAGCAAGGAAAACTATTATTCTTCAAGATCTCTTATTTTTGGGAACAGCATGAAGTTGCTCAGATTAAGGAACTTCATGGTTCTGGGCTCTAGGGCCTGAGCCAGTCTAAGGTAAAAGGCAATTTCATGCCTAAGGGTAGAACCAACCATCCTTAGTCTACTTAGAGGAATTCCCTTCAGGTAAATCAGTCAGAATTGAGTGAAAGTAAGCTAAATAGAATTTCTCAGGAAATAGGGGTGAGCAAATGAATGAACTCTATTAATTAAATACTGATTATAAGCATTATCCTAAATTCTTGGGATACAAATAAAAAATCAAGACAATCCCTACCCTCAAGAAAATTACATTCTTATTGGAGTAAACAACATATATGGGGTAGAATGATCAGAGAACAAAGTCATAAGTCATAACCTTGGGGAGTCACAAAGATGGTATGTGAAACATACATGAATCCATTAATATATTTATTTCAAAGGCTAGTAATGGTGACCTAATTACAATTCTCTGAGAAAGAGGTGAAAAGATAGTGAATCAGTCAGCAGGGTTGAAAATAGCAATGGATTCAAACTCATAGGGAATGTAGAATCCAGGCATACATTGTTTTCTGACAATTTGGTGCCTAAAATTCAACTGAGCCATGAGCTAGCAAGCCATGGAGGAAAGATTCTTTTTCTTTCTGGGAGGATGGGATTTTAGGTCCTTAATTTCATGACCAGTGATTATATTTCACTGAAGAGAGAAAAAAAGGGAAGAAAAAATGTATGTTGTATCCACAAAGACATATGTTGTTCAACCACATCCAACTCTATGTGATACCATTTGGGGTTTTCTTGGAACAGATACTGATTTGTCATTTCCTTCTCCAGCTTATTTTACACATGAGAAACTGAGGCAAAAAGGGTTCAATAATTTGCTCAGAGTCACATTGTTTATAAGTGTCTAAGGCTAGATTTGAACTCAGGAAGAGATTTTCCTAATTCTGGGCTCAATAATCTGCCATGTAGCTACCATATATGTATAGAGTAGAAAATTGTGGTGGTTCTCTGGAGGCAGCCTTAGTCTCAGTTGAAATAAATAATTACTCCAAAATTGCAGCCAGCTGGTAAAAATGCAAACTTTATTTTCTCCTTCCAAATTAGCCAGGTTAGTTGAGGCCTATCTCTCTGCCTGGCGCCAAGAGCTCTTGCAGCTTTGTCCTTGGCTTCTGCCTCTGCTTTCTTCAGCCTCCAGCCAGCACCAAGGTAGAAGATGCAATGAATCTCTTGCCTCGAAGATAGGGCTTGTGGGTTCCAAGAGCTCTCTCTGACTCCAAGTAAAACTCTCTCCAAGCTCCCAGAGTTTCTAGTAACTCCTCAAGTAACTAACTCCAGTCAGTCCCACAAGAAGAGCTAAGCTCAAGCTTCAAAAGCTCCCTATATATGTGATCTCCCAAAGGTTAATTCCACCTTCTGGAGGGAGAGGGATTCTGGGTTATCTCCCAGAGTGCTCTCTGGCCCTAAGGGAGGTATGAATTCGGACTAAGCCCTACCAAGCCCTGCATCCTCCCAAACGTGTGAACTCCATTGAGTACTTAGATACTTATGTGCTCTCTAGAGGTGTGAACACAAGCATTGTTTCTATCAGTTCCACCTAGTACCTTGTTTCAAGTTCTGGCCCAAAATATCTTTTTCTAAGATCAAATCAACTCCAATGGCTTAACACTTTGTAAAGATTCCAACAGAAAATCATAAAAATCAAAGGGAATTCTTATTCAGCTACAGCTTGGACTAGATTACTTTGGAGATGACTTCCATTCTGAGATTCTGTGATTTTCTTTAGTCAGAATTTCTGCCAATCATACTTATCAACATGCAGAAACATTTTAATAAACAGTTTATTACATGTTCAGAGGACAGTCCTGTGGTGTACAAAAACTAATGATCTCCCAATAGTATTTTCAACAACCTTTTAAAGATTTTAGTTACAAGCCAAGATGAATACGATTAGAATTTTATAAAAGGCATAAGATAAGCTAAAGACTTAGACATCAAAGAACTGATGGTAGAAGGGGAAGATCTCCATTAGATAAAATAACAAACCAAAGATCAACAAATAATAGGAGCTAAAAACTTGACAGCTCAAAATGTAATTTTGCAAACAGACAGAACAGGAAATAACCAGGTAGCATCAGGACTATAATTAATATCTCATCATAATCTTACAGACTCTAGCAATTGATGTGACTACTTGTCTTAGATGCAACTAAAATTCTTTTATGACAGGCTTAATTTAGAAGGGAAAAAATACCTAAGAAGCCTTGTATAAATTAATGCAAAGTTAAGAAATCAGAACCAGGAGAATAATGTATATAGTTACTAAAATGTTGTAAAGAAAAAGAATTCCAAAAGTGTTAACACTTTTATCATTGCAATGACCAACCACTCCTCCATAGAACCAACCATTATGCCAACTCAATTAACTGACACTGAGAAAAATTGTTATTTTTCTGTTACATTAATAACCAATTATTAAATTAGGATTAAGATTGTTCATCCAAGGACCAGCCATTATAGTTCAGTCAGCCTCTAAAGGACGTTGCTAATAGATAAGATTGCCCAACTCCTCCAGGTATATGCTCTGGGATGTTGAGCAGGACCCCAGTCAACTAGAAGACCTTACAAACAGAATCTAACCTAGCTGAATTCTTGTCCTTAGGAAATAAACCCCTGTCCTTGGGACACTCCATTAGAATTTAGGGTGACCCAATTTATGAAGGAGAAAATCCACCAAAATAGTCTGAAGAGAGATGAATTCTTTTGTCCAAGTTGCTCATGATCTAATCTTGTTCTCGACAGGAAGAACTGAAGACTTTTGGTTCATCCCTTCATTAATTATTTACTAATCAGGGTTGATTTTAACTTTTCAGGGTCTCCTCCTTTTCCAAACATATTTAAATATTCAGTGATCTCCAGGGTTTTGTCTTTGGTTACCAAGAGAGACCTTTGAACATCAATTTATTGTTTATTTGCTATCTTAATTAATAAATTGATTATTAATTATCCAGAAACTCTGCTTCAAGGGCTTTTCATTTATCACAACACCAATTAACCCAGCCTTTGGTTTTATGGCTGAAGGATAAAATATCAAACTCCTCCAAATCCCTTCTTTTATAGAGGACAGAAACTGGATTCAGATCATTCCATTTTCATTGGATACCGTGCCAGATTTTAACTCCACAAAATACATTACTCCCTTCCCTCTCCTCCTTCCTGCCTCCTTTTATTTTATTTCTCCCTTTAGACTATAAGTTCCTTGAGGGCAGGGAATGTCTTTTTATTAATTGTAGCCTCAGTACTTAGCACAGTGCCTAAAACCTTTGAGACACTTCATGTGAAAATTGGATAAGGATTTAGTTTCCACAGAGTTACACAACTTAAATTAGAAAAATGCGAAGAAATGAAAAAACATAAAGGTTACAAAACTATGGAAGGAAGGCATAAAGTAGAAGAAACTCATTATGAGATGTAATCAGGAATGGAGACTCACACTCACCTCTGTAATACCCAGTCAATGGGGAACCAGAGGAGCAACTATGTCTAAATAAGGTGAAAGCAAAGGAGAGATGTAATTGGGGTGTGAATTCACACTCACATGGGGGAATTAGGTCAATGGGGAATCCGGGGAGGGACTTGCCATTCGAGTGATAGGTTATTAAAAAGACATATCTATTGATTCCAAGCATTATGACTAGCTTAGACTCTCACTCTTGCAAGAATGTAATATCAATTTTTTTTTTGGATTCGTCAGTGGTGCTCCTGTAATTTTCACTGATAATTTGAAACTCAGTGCTATAAACAATGCTCATAGACCACATGATCTAGCAAAGGATGTTTGTTCTTTTTTGCAGTTTCCTTAAAACCATACACATTGTTGATTTGTTAATTTTTTTCCTTAAGGTCAATATGGTACCCTTACCTCTGACAGATAAAGAAACACTGTAACATACTTTCCTTACTTATCCTAGCAGACAAGTTAGAACCTCAGGGAGAGGATGAGAAAAAAAATAGTGGGTATCCCAACAACTCTTCAGAAACTGCATCCCTTATATTCAGACTTACATTGTTGTACAGGAAAGAAATGCACACAATTAATATAGAAGCTCAGACTTATTCATCTTTATATATATCATTGAATGACAGATTCTTCTCAGTGACCACTCAAGTAGTCAGCTGTCTGAGACACAAGATATATCTAGGGATTTGGCTTAACTTATTCAAGTAGTTTTTGTTGTTTATTATTTCAATCTTGTCTGACTTTTGTGAGCTCATTTGGGGTTTTCTTGGCAAAGAAACCCATCTGATTGGCTTAGTGTAATGGTGGGCTGCATCAAATGTGTAGATGACTGAGAAGTGAAATTTATACATGTTCTGGTGTCAAAGACAGTTAACAGATAAAGTGATCTAATTTGGAAATATTTAGTTGCCAATGATCCTTAAGATAGACTCTCCAAAGATAAACCTTGCCAGGATTATTGTTCAGTCATTTTCACTTGTGTCCAACTCATCATGCCCATTTGGGAATAGATTTGTTTTGGAAATTGGATTGCTTTGTCATTTCCTTCTTTAGGTCATTTTACAGATAAAGAAATTGAGGCAAACAGGGTTAAGTGATCTGACCAATGTCACACAACTAAAAAAGTGTCTGAAGCTGTATTTGAATTCAGATCTTCCTGACTCCAAGCTTGGTATTCTATTCATTGTGCCTCTTAACTGTCCATTTGTTTCAGTTCACATCTCCCCTTCTAGCCTGATGTCACAGGATTGCATTTAAAACCCTTCTGTGGGTTCCTCAGGTCAACTAATTGAAGTGAAGGCCTCATTCTGAGACGCCTAACCATCAGAGAGAAGAGACCTAAATATCACAGGGGTAATCGCCAATTTATTTTTTTTTAACTGTCAGTGTTACTTAAGAAATGAACAGTGTTTTTCTTCTGTTTTCTAAAAGCACTAAGTGTCAAAACTAAACTCACAATCACTTTTCCCATGCTGAAAAGAATTAGGATACAGATGTGTCATTTGCAAGGTTTTCTGTTTCAGTAATCTTGCATTCATTTATTCAACACATACTTACTGAATACCTACTTGGTTTCAGGCATCATTTTAGGTACTCTCAGGAATACAAGATTAAGGCAGGGTCTCTGCCCCCCAGGAAGTTTGTAATCCATTTGTATTATAAACCCAATCAAGTAATTTATAATGTCATGGGGTAAAAATGACACCTGCGTTCCAATAATTATAATATGGTGAAGACTGTAATAAATGCCACAAAAGAAGCATAACAGTGCAGTGGAGAGGGGGGAGTGCAAGAGTAATCACATCTAGTGGAGAAAGAAGGAAGAAATCTAGGAAGGCGTTACAAAAAAAGTAAGTTTGAGCAAAACCTTAAGAGAAAGAAAGGATTTAATAAATAAATTATAGGAAAAGTAATTTCAGGTGGAAGATACAAGAGCAAAGGTAGAGAGGAAGGAAATCATAGATTATGTTTATGGAACATTGAATCCAGTTTGCCTAGAGCATAGTGTGAATGAAGGATAGTACTAGAGAAGAAAAAGAAGGAGAAGGAGGAGGATGAGTAAGATGAGGAAGAGGAGGAGGAGGAGGAGGAGGAAGAGAAAGAGGAAGAGAAGGAGGAGAAGGAGGAGGAAGAGGAGGAGGAAGAGAAGGAGGAGGAAGGAAGGTGAATACTATTAAATTTTTTTTTAATTTTCAAATTTCAAAAAATATTTGAAAGCATTTTAAATATGTTAACTCAACTTAATTTCATACAGCCTGCTTCTCACAGGCTCTTATTCTCATTTTATAGATAAGAAAACTGACACATTGAGAGGTTTGGGTGATTTGCCTATGGCCACACAATTAGTCTGTGCCTGAGGTAGGATTGGAATTCAGGTCTCTCTGATGGCAAGTCCTGTGCTCTACCCATTAAACTGTCTTCAAAGGCATTTGTTGTTATTCAATCAGGTCTGACTTTTCATGATCCCATGAACTAGGCCATGGGGTTGGCAAAGATACTGGAATGGTTTGCTTTTCCTTTTCCATTTCCTTTTCCTTCTCCAATGTGGAGAACTTTATTTTTTACAGATAAGGAACTGAGGCAGATAGCAGTTATGTGACTTGCCCAGGGTCACACAGCTAGTAAATGTCTGAGATCAGATTTAAATTCAGATCTCCAGACCCAGTGCTCTCTTCAGTGCACCACCTAGATGCCCCTGTAATTAATTAATTAATTGAAACTGATTGATTAAATTTCCTCTCCCACAGAATTCCAATATACTGGTCTAGTACCAGTCATATGGAATCCAGGAAAATTGACAAGATATTGTAGAATTTAGAAATACTAGAGCCTTTCACCTTTGAGATGCTTGAGATACCCAATGGTTTTTGTGTCTCCTAGAAAGAATATCATAATAAACCATTGAGAAAGAGAAAAGGCTTTGAGAAGGAAAGTACTAAACACCAACTGCTTCCTTCACAGTTTTGCCCCTAACTGAGCATTAAGAAATGTCTGTTGAATTGAATAAACTTGTCCCCCTAATATCAATAGGGTTGTAGTTGTTGTTGTTGTTGTTGTTGTTGCTTTTTGGCCTTGATTCTCAAAAAGAATGACATTACATCAGGGAGATTTTTCCATCATGTGCAAGTGAATTGGATTTAAATGGGGGAGGGCTGTGTCAGGTCACCTGTCTCAATAGCGTTACAGCACACATCAATACACATGTTCATGAATACTGTAGAGCAAGCCTTCCTATGTACAGGTCTACCTGCATTACCATCTGAGTACAAAGAAAAAAGAGAATGATTCCCTTTCTCACTGGGTCTGTTTTGTTTTGAAGAAAATTGCTAAAAGTTACAATCCATATTATAGCTAAAGGTTGCAGTAGATAAAGCATCACATCAGGAGTCAGGAGAACCTGAGTTCAAATCCAGCCTCAGATACTTACTAGCTGTGTGAGCTTGGACAAGTCACTTATCCCTGTTTGCCTCAGTTTCCTCATCTGTAAAATGAGCCAGAAAATGAAATGATGAGCCACTCCAGAATCTTTGCCAAGAAAATCCTAAATCAGGATCACAAAGAGTTGGATACAACTGAAATAGCTGAACAACAACAATAATGATGGCAATAAAGATTAAGGATTAAATAAGACAATTTATACAAAGCATTTTTCAAACTATAAAACACTATATAAATATCAGATAATGTATAATATATATACTATAATAATCAGGCATTTAGGAGGTGCAATTTATATTGTTTTCTCATGGTTCCTGCTTTAGCAGCCTATCTCAGGGCATTAAAAAGGCCTAACTTGGAAAAAAATAAAATTATATAGCCTATTAGACTTGGAGTCACAGGGTCCTGCTTAAATACTTACTGCCAAAGCAAGTCACTTAACTTCTATCTGCCCAGTTCCTATATCTGTAAAGTAGATATAATGACAGACCTTACTTCATAGGGTAATTAAGAAGATCAGATGAGATTTTATACACACACACACACACACACACACACACGTATATATGTATATATACACATACACACACATATGTATATATGTGTGTATGTGTAAAGCACTTTATAAACCTTATTATAAACCTTATTATATTATTATAAACATTTTTGCTGAATTATGATTATAATATTACACAAATATATATTAGGCATTCACTGTGTGCTGCATCTCAGGTTAGGGACTAGGAAAGATAAGATAAAATACCTACTCTCAAATGGGCTTACAATCTTTTTTTTAAAATAACTTTTTATTGACAGAACCCATGCCAGGATAATTTTTTTACAACATTATCCCTTGCATTCACTTCTGTTCCGATTTTTCCCCTCCCTCCCTCCACCCCCTCCCCCAGATGGCAAGCAGTCTTATATATGTTAAATAGGTTACAGTAGATCTTGGATACAATATATGTGTGCAGACCCGAACAGTTCTCTTGTTGCTCAGGGAGAACTGGATTTAGAAGGTATAAATAATCCGGGAAGAAAAACAAAAATGCAAGCAGTTTACACTCATTTCCCAGTGTTCCTTCTCTGGGTGTAGCTGCTTCTGTCCATCCTTGATCAATTGAAACTAAATTAGATCTTCTCTTTGTCGAAGAAATCCACTTCCATCAGAATACATCCTCATATAGTATCGTTGTTGAAGTGTATAATGATCTCCTGGTTCTGCTCATTTCACTTAGCAGCAGTTCATATAAGTCTTGCCAATCATCTCTGTATTCATCCTGCTGGTCGTTTCTTACAGAACAATAATATTCTGTAACATTCATTACCACAATTTACTCAACTATTCTCCAATTGATGGGCATCCATTCATTTTCCAATTTCTAGCCACTACAAACAGGGCTGCCACAAACATTTTGGCACATACAGGTCCCTTTCCCTTCTTTAGTATCTCTTTGGGGTATAAGCCCAGTAGAAACACTGCTGGATCAAAGGGTATGCACAGTTTGATAACTTTTTGAGCATAGTTCCAAATTGCTCTCCAGAATGGCTGGATGTGTTCACAATTCCACCAACAATGTATCAGTGTCCCTGTTTTCCCACATCCCCTCCAACATTCCGCATTATCTTTGTGGACTTACAATGATACAAACTAGGATAATTATAATGCAAAATTCCATGTTTTTAATCTCAAGAATTCAAAAGGAGGAATTAGATGAGATCCAATTAGTCAAAAATAAGTAGGAATATTTGATACAATATCTACAGGTAGAGTTTTTTTCAGTTGAACTTTGCAGGGGTGTGGTAGCAAATATTTAACAATTAACTCTCAAAAATATATATGTTCACAGGAAACACTTTTTAAGCTTTCCCTGCATTATAACATTTTCTTCATCATTTTCTTAAGTCTAGACAATCAAGGGAATAATAAATCAAGTTCTGATTTGTCACATTTGTCTATTTCTGAGTTATAAATGTTCACTGAAGATTTAACGATCAGCTCTCTGTAGCTGGCATGATCTGGCTCCAGGAAGCTCTTAAATTTAAGAGACAGATTCAAGATGGAAAGTGAAGGAGGGAAAAGATTATTCCAGGCATAAAGGGAAAAGTGAGCATGCATGAAGGAAAAAAAGTATGATCAATAAGAAATGGTGCCACTAAGTAAAAAGAGACTGTTTGGATCTGGGTTTCAAATCCCACCTCAGCTGCTTAGTATCTGGGTGCTCTTGAATTCATTTTACCGGGCCTCAGTTTGCTCATTTGTAAAATGAGGAATTGAATTATGGCTTCTAAATTCCTTTCTACCATCTTGGGTTTTAGGCAACAGAGAGTAATCTGGTTTTCTTGGACTCTGGAGTCATATTAAGGAGTAATACAATAGGGAAAAGATATGGGATGGCACCAGATCATTGAAGAATTTTGAATGCTAAGAAAAGGAGTTATACACAGGATAGTTTATCTCTCAGACCTGTGGAAGGGGAAGGACTTTATGACCAAAGAAGAACTAGAGATCATTACTGATCACAAAATAGAAAATTTCGATTATACCAAACTGAAAAGTTTTTGTACAAATTTATAAAAAACCAAGCCGATTAGAAGGGAAGCAATAAACTGGGAAAATATTTTTACAGTCAAAGGTTCTGATAAAGGCTTCATTTCCAAAATATATAGAGAATTAACTCTAATTTATAAAAAACCAAGCCATTCTCCAATTGAAAAATGGTCAAAGGATATGAACAGACAATTCTCACATGAAGAAATTGAAACTATTTCTAGTCATATGAAAAGATGTTCCAAGTCATTATTAATCAGAGAAATGCAAATTAAGACAACTCTAAGATACCATTACACACCTGTCAGATTGGCTAAGATGACAGGAAAAAATTATGATAATTGTTGGAGGGGATGCGGGAAAACTGGGACATTGATGCATTGTTGGTGGAGTTGTGAATGAATCCAACCATTCTGGAGAGTAGTTTGGAACTATGCTCAAAAAGTTATCAAACTGTGCATACCCTTTTTGATCCAACAGTGTTACTACCGGGCTTATATCCCAAATAGATCATAAAGAAGGGAAAGGGACCTGTATGTGCACGAATGTTTGTGGCAGCCCTTTTTGTAGTGGCTAGAAACTGGAAACTGAGTGGATGTCCATCAGTTGGAGAATGGCTGAATAAATTGTGGTATATGAATATTATGGAATATTATTGTTCTGTAAGAAATAACCAACAGGAAGATTTCAGAAAGGCCTGGAGAGACTTACACGAACTGAGCTGAGTGAAATGAGCAGGACCAGGAGATCATTATATACTTCAACAACAATACTATATGATGACCAGTTCTGATGGACCTGGCCATCCTCAGCAATGAGATCAACCAAATCATTTCCAATGGAGCAGTAATGAACTGAACCAGCTACGCCCAGAGAAAGAATTCTGGGAGATGACTAAAAACCATTACATTGAATTCCCAATCCCTATATTTATGCCCACCTGCATTTTTGATTTCCTTCACAAGCTAATTGTACAATATTTCAGAGTCTGATTCTTTTTGTACAGCAAAATAACAGTTTGGTCATGTATACTTATTGTGTATCTAATTTATATTTTAATATATTTAACATCTACTGGTCATCCTGCCATCTGGGGGAGGGGGTGGGGAGTAAGAGGTGAAAAATTGGAACAAGAGGTTTGGCAATTGTTAATGCTGTAAAGTTACCCATGCATATAACCTGTAAATAAAAGGCTATTAAAAAAAAAAGAAAAGGAGTTATAATTATTAGAAGACAACGCAGTAGGCAGTTAGGTGGTATAGTAGATAGCACACTGGACCTGGAGTTAAGGAAAACATGAGGTCAAATCTGATCTGACAACTTATTCACTGTGTGATCCTGGGCAAGTCACCTTAACCTCCATCAGCCTCAATTTCCTCATCTATAAAATGAGGATGATAATAGCAGCTATCTTTCGGAGTTGTTATAAAAATCAAATGAAATAACATTTGTAAAGTGCTTTGCAAACATTAAAATATTATATAAGTTCTAGCTGGTAGTAGTAATACTAGTGGATGTAGCAGCCTGATGTTTAGAATACAGAGGGACTAATGTTATCATAATCAACATCACCATTATGACATAAAAAACCCAGTTAATTCATGGGTCGAAGTAGCAAAGAAAATAAAGTCATTCTCTTGTACATTTATGAGGCAAGGACAGAGGTCTATAGATCTAACCCCACTTAATCTAGCATTCCCTAGTAGCTGAAAGGTTGTACAGTGGATTCTGGAGTCAGAAAGTTTTATTATTCAATGGCATACAATTCTTTATGTCCCATTTGACATTTTCTTGGCAAAAATACTGGAATGTTTTGCCATTTCATTCTCCAGCTCATTTTACAGATGAGGGAATTGAGGTAAACAAGATTAAGTGACTTGGTCAGGGTCACACAGCTAGTATCTGAGGTCATATTTGAACTTAGAAAAATGAGTCTTCCTGATTCCATGCCCAGCACTATCAATTTTGCCACCTTAGACAAATGTCTTAACCAACATCTACTTCAGTTACCTCATCAATAAAATAAGGATAATAATAGCATCTACTTCTTAAGGTTGCTATGAGGATCAAATGACAATATTTGTAATGAATGGCACACAGTGGGTATTTAATAAATGCTTATGTGCCTGCCTTTCTTCCTTCTTTCCAACCACTTTAAGATTCAATCTAATGGATGAACTTGGTGTCATAATTGCACTTAACAAAGAGTCATTGGTTCATATGGAGTCAGCCTAGCTCTGGACCACATTAAATTAAGCCTCAGTCCCTGGGGCAGCCTTCAAGCCAAGATCAGTTGACAATGATTTGAAACAAGAATCAATACAGAATGGGCCCCGTAAAGTGTGTGTGTGTTGGAGGCAGGGGTGATACTAGCAAGAAGGAAAGGAGTAGTCATAATGAGGTAGAGAGGAAAGAAGAAAGGGGACTCAAAATAAGCACAACCATTTTGCAACTTTGCGTAGGGGACAGTTTTAATCATGCCCCTCACCTTTCATTTCACAGGTTACTATTGAGATTGGTTCTCAAGGTGGGCTGGCTACCATGACATCGGTGCTTTCCACTGCAGACAAGAGCTATCCCAGGTCTTTCTAAATGACTTTCTCTAGAACACAATGAACTAGGTATTCCCAGAATCTTATGGCAAGTTCAGCTTTGGTAAGTAATAATCATTACATGCTAAGTTCTTTGACAGGAGGGACAATCCTTTGCTTTTTTCTTAACAGTTATCCCTTTCATATCAAGGGCTTTCCCCGTTGCAATTTCAACATATCATGGGGTAGCATAAGAAATTTGGGAGAAGTTTTGCAGAAAACACAGATGATCAAATACTTAGCCCAAATTTTACCAAAAAAAACCAAACTCTAATACTATACCACATTAAAAAAAAAAAAGACAGAGAATATTCAGACTTCTCTGGCACAAAGGGAAGGCCAAAAAATTTTGATGGATTTTCCAGATGAGAGGGGCACCATGGTTTTAACTCCTGTGATGTGGAAGGGATAACTATATATATCTCCCAAACTCACCATAATGTCTGGCACATAGTAAGTAGTTAATAAATTTATTTTTATTATAAATTTTTTATTTTTCATCAGATAAGAATAAATATCCAATATCAGGCAGCAAAGATTGCTCATGCTTTTGTGAACAAAGAGGTCACTTTGGTCACTTACATATTGCTCTCCTTACTTACTCTATGTTCCAGCCAAATTTATCTCCTTGCTACTCCATATATCTGGCATCCACCTCAATCAGCAGAGTCCTCTTCCCAGAAAATGACTTTATATTTATTTATCATATCTTATATTTTGTGTTTACTTATTTTTCTACTTGTTATTCCTCTCCTCAGTTGAATGTGTGAGGATATGAACTAATTTGTTTTGTCATATCTCCAGTACCTTGTAGAGTCCCTGGCACAGAGCTGACATTTAATAAATGCTTATTGAACAAATGAATGAGTTGAAATCTAAAATTTGGAAGTTTTAGTCCAATCTGACCCCAAAAAGGTACATCCTAATAGCAGGAAGCAATCAATAGAAATTTGTTTCCTTAAATGTCCAATCTAATGAAACAAAGAGGCATCCTCATCATTTTGAAATTTGTTTTCTACAAGTTTTGTAACATAAATTACTATATTACTAGAGTGATACACATATATAATTTAATTAAAAATCAACATTACAGTTTGGGAGCATATGTTCAAATATTCTTTAATAATGAGGTAGATAATGAAAAAAGTTTGGATGTTCCTGGCCTACAGGAACGATAGAATCATCAAAAGTTGGAAGTTACTTTTTGAGAATAATTTAGCAGAAACCCATTCAGGTTGATGAGTTTTTCCACACATGGCAGCAAATTGATTTGTTATGCTTTGAATTAAGCCAGATGTGGGTTAATGCTTTCTCTGTGAAGTCCTGGAGTGTTCAGGTTATATTTGGACAGATAGAACAGTGTCAAAATTTCACAAGTTATAGGCATTTCGTTTGTGCAGAACCAGCAGACCATACAGGGACAAAAATATGAAGCCATACAAGTGAGAAGAAACAAAGAACTTTTCAACAATCACAATAACAACCATGACTCAAATTTGCATTATGCTTTCCTCCACTAAGGTTCTACCAAGAAGGAAGGAATTAAGAAACAAAGAAATAAAGGAGGGAGATGAAGGGAAGGAAGGAAAGGATGAAGGAGGGACAGAGAGAGGAATGAACAAGGGAATGAAGGAAGAAGGAGGAAAAAACAAAGAAGGAAGAAAAGAAGCAAAGAAGAACAGAGAAAGAAATTAACATAAGAATCAAGAAGGGAGGATGGAAAGAACAAAAGAAGAAAGGAAAGAAGGAAGGAGGAACAGAGGGAGGAAAGAACAAAGGTGAAGGAGGGATAGAGGGATGGCTTTTCTTACAATGCAGTGGCGTTGGTAACAAAAGTATTATTTCCATTATACAAATGAAGAAACTGAGGCACAGAAAGCACATACTTAAACCACATCTTAAGAGTGAAGAGGCTATGGCAGCTTTTATATTAATTACCATTTCCTATAATTAAACATATCTCCTGTTCTAGGAGGGAGCTATTAATTAAGCTCACCATTTTTGTCTCTTCCTTTTCACATCCATCCAATCAACTACCTAGGTTATCTTATCATAAGACCACCATCATTGATATTCCTAACCTAAACCCCTGTTCCTGGAAAGATAAATGACAGAGTGAACAAAGTGTTGGACCTGGTGTCAGGAAGACTTGAATTCAAGTTTGGTCTCAGACACTTCCTAGCTGTGTGACCCTAGGCAAGTCACTTAATCCTGTTTGCCTCATTTCCTCATCTGTAAAGTGAGCTAGAGAAGGAAATAGGAAACCACCCCAGTAACTTTGCCAAGAAAACCCCAAATGTAGTCATAGATAATTAGACATGACTGAAACAACTGAATAATAACAACATCATATGAGATAAGTGCAAATTTAAAATATCTATTTCAGAAAACAATCATAGTTAAGAAGTGGTCCTTGTCATCATGAATTCACAGAATTCTTTGGAGTACACTTCAGAGACAGGTAAAATGAATACAAGATGTTCATTTTTAATATAAATAAACAAGAATTCAACATGAAAGATTGCTTCAAATCATTAATGAGAAAATTAAAATTAAAACTCTAAGCTTCCACCTCACACCCAGTAATTAAGTAACAATGACAAAAAGTTGACAAAGATGACCAAACAGTGGAAATAATCAGTATTGAAAGAGCTATGGGAAGACAACACATTAATGTGCTATTGATAGACTTATGAACTGGTCCAACCACCTAAGAAGCAATCTGTAATTACATTTTTAAAAGTGACGAGAAACTCTATATCATTTGAGCCAGAGATTTCATTGTTATGCATAATACCCCAACTAATTAGTTGATTTTTGTTTAATGTTTTTTCCCTCTTTTTAAATTTTTGCACAAAAGTCACTATGGAAGGAAATAATATAAGAACAAACCATATTTTCTCTCTCTCTTAAAATACATACACACACACATATATATATGTATATTTATATACATATATGTATATATTTTAAGATATTTTAAAATACATATACATACATGTATTTTAAGAGAGAGAGAAAATATGGTTTGTTCTTATATATATATATATATATATATATATATATATATGTATATATACACACATGCATTATTTGAGTTGAGCCTTGGAGAAGAGATATGATAAATAGATGATATGTGTGTATGTATACATATTATATGTGTGATATATACACACATGTAGAGGAGATTATTTCTGGATGGGAAGGGCATCAGAAAAGACATGGAGAAAGTAGTATTTGAATTGAGCCTTGGAGAAGAGACATGATTAATCCCATAGCATTTAGCTTATATCAATTTTCATTTATCAGATTTATTGCATATTATCTTGTCTTGTCTTAAAATATTTTGCATTATCTCTCCTATTATCCTGTAATTTCTTAAGACCTGAGACTATGATTCTGCACAACTTTTGTATACCTTTTTTGCATTTAGTCATATTGTTTATTAAAATAAGTAATTTTCTCCCAAATTAGATTTAAATATTCCTAAATTAAAATGATGTAATTCATTCATTTATTCATTCATATGACTATATAAGAAATATTTATTGTCTACAATTTGCAGAACCTTTGTTAGGCACAAGGAATATAAAAAAAATTAAACTAAAAATTACCCCTGTCCTTAAAGAGATTGATTTTATTTATTCTTTTTTAACAAGTATTTTTGATTATCTGTAATATGTCCATCAAAGAACTAGAGTCTATGGGATAATAGACAAAGCAACAAGAGGAGGCAACTCTCTTATTAACAAAAGATGGCATTCTACTTGGAACATATATATTAGAAATAAAGAGAACAATCTTAAGCCAGAAAAAAGGAAACCAGTAATATGATAAGTGCTGTGTTAACCTTAAGTGCTAAGAGGCCTTCTGGCAAGAAGTCATCATTGGGAGATAATACTGATCAGGCAAACTTTTCTTGGAGGATAGGAACCTGAAATTGACCTACAGCCAAAAAACCTGGAATAGTGGAAGAAGCCGATGTGGAAAGAAAGAGTGACCTCATCTTACTGAAATTAACCAACAACACAGTCACCAATGAATTCTTCAGGCTATATGTTATGGGAATTTTAAGTGAGAGAAATGAAAATATGCATTTTCAAAATGCCTATGATTGCGGCAGGGGAGGGATATTGTATAATAGGAATACTATATAATAACTATATAATATATGTGGGTGGAAGGAAGGAAGGGAGGGAGAGAGGGAGGGAGAGAGAGAAGAAGGGAGGGAGGAAAAGAGGGAGGAAGGGAAGGAAAGGAAGGAAGGAAGGAAGGAAGGAAGGAAGGAAGGAAGGAAGGAAGGAAGGAAGGAAGGAAGGAAGGAAGGAAGGAAGGAAGGAAGGAAGGAAGGAAAGGAAGGAAGGGAGGAAGAAAGGAAGGAAGGAAGGAAGGAAGGAAGGAAGGGAGGGAGGGAGCGAGGAAAGGAAGGAAGGAATAGAAAAATACATTTCAGCTCACTTTCTCCACATGTTCCTAAGCATATTTGGTCAGCTTTTTTGTTTTCCATCCCCAAACATTGAATAACAAAATTCCCAGCCAGCAAGGTAGTGCTTTCTAGTCTCATCTGGCCTTGGGTAGATTTGTTTTTCTAAGAATTTTATGGTCCTTTACAGAAAATGACTGCAATGCCTGCAGATGTTGCAAGCTCTACTAGCAGATGTTTGTGACTATAAAAATCTGAGGGAAATAATACAGCAGCAATTTTAGACAATGTGCAGAAACCCAGTACAAGGTCATTTGTCCTCTTCCCCAGTTATATCAGAGTGCTAGTTACCATGAGTTGCAAAGAAACTTGTGTGTGCATCTCCAGAGTACTATGTAATATTGTCTTCAACATGCCACAACTTCTCTGGTGATTGCAGATAGGATCAGATAGTCTTGGATGTAGGTAGAATATGGGAAGTAAAGAAAGTTTCCCCTCTGCCACTTCATTACCCATACCCTTTATTAAAACTACTAGTAGGCAGCCGGGTGGCACACACTGGATCTGAAATCAGGAAGACCTCACTCAGATCAAATCCTCATACACATATTAACTGTGTGAGTTGATTCAAAATTGGGCTTTTATCCACTTAATAGCTTTGAAGAGATTCCTTATTTATAAAATGAGAATAATACTTGCATTAGTTCCCTTATAAGTTTGTTGTGAAGATAGATCATTATGTTCTTATTAATATAATACAACATTTCTCTTTTTTAAAAAATTAAATAATATTTTATTTTTCCAAATATATACAAAAAGCTTGTGTTCCAAATTTTTCTCCCTCTTCTCCCCACCCCAAGACAGCAAGCAATCCAATATCGGTTAAACATGTGCAATTCTTCTAAATATATTTCCATATACATCATGCTGAGCAAGAAAAATCAGATCTAAAGGGAAGAAAAACACACACACACACGCACACACACACACACACACACACACACACAACAAGCAAACAACAAAAAGTGAGAATACTATGCTTTGATCCACATTCAATCTCCGTAGTTCTCCCTCTGGGTGTGGATGGTACTTTCCATCACAAATTTATTGGAATTGTCTATGAGCACCTCATTGTTGATTATCACATACTCTTGTGGTCGCTGTGTACAATGTTCTCTTGGTTCTGCTTATTTCACTAAGCATCAAAAACATAGTCATTCCAGAAGTGTTAGCACACAAAAAAAATTAGGTCCACCTCATTAAAGAGAAAAATTAGGATTAAAAATTAGCTTAGTCTAAAAGGTGGACATCTAGGTAGCATAGTGGATAGCCAAGTGTCAGACCATTTCATCTCTCTCTGACCCTCAGTTTTCTTTTATGAAAAAATTTCAGGCTTGGGCATGATTTCTAAGGTTCTAAGTTACATTCCAGCTCTAATGTTCTAACCTCTCTCCATGGTTTGAAACCTTCCTTTCTCTCTTTTGATTGGGAAGCATCCATCTTCAATTTTAAGTATATTTCCAGATCTTTGTAAAGGCAAAATCCTCAATGCAATTCAGTGCCAAATCATAAATTGTAGACTTAAAAATCTACTGTTTTGGGAAATTCTGGGCAAGGTCCAATTTTCCTCAGCCCAATCTGATTGGATGAACTGATCTGGAATCAGAATGCTCTGAAATACAATAAAAAAGAAACAAACATACTGAAATCATGTTCCAAGAGAATGGAACTTCCTGAAACATGCCAAGTTCATTTTCTAAAAAAGTAAATAAGCAAGCACTTCAGGGTTGAGCTCAGTTCAAACCCTGGAAGCAGGGCCTATAGTAAGTCTGTTGTTGGCAGTGGGCTAAGGCCCAAATCCTCTTCTTTTATCTAAATTGATTTGTCCATTTCCAACTTAAATGAATGCAGAGTATGTTTTTAAAAGTCATCTCTCACTGTCTGACTCACTGAATGGCTGAGGTTGTCTGCCAGAGTATAATGTGTGCCTAAGTGACATGGTGGAACATCCAGGCATTCACAAAGTCCCATTTCATATCTACCAATTTACTAAAAGAAACCTAGCTTCTTGGGAGTGATCAGCTGGTTGAAAAAATTATTGACTTGAGATAACACTACCAATGATGAAATCAACAAAGTAATTATATCTAATAAGATGACACAAGGATAATCACACTCTTCCTCATGGAAGAAGAATATCCTTGTGCTTTAGTCTCTTTCCAATGACTCAACCACTTTCATGGCTTGGTTTGTAAAAAGGGAAACTGTTCATCAGGGAAACAAATTTGCAGGGCAAACTTGTCTCAGACTTTAGAAACCACATCTCTTTATTGAGCACATAGATGGGCAGAGCAGCACCTTGTAAGTAGTATAAATCCAAAACCTGATAAAGTCTCAAAGTCTGAAACTATCACAAGATAACCCAGGGTATTCTGTGGGATGAGTTTTATTTATTTGGGTTGTGCATGACTTGGCACTATGAGTACTTAGAAGAACCATTACTTTTGCTGGTGTAGAAGAGAGCAGCCTGACTACTGTCTTCCCTCTTTTTTTGTCTTTCCCCCAAAAAAAGACCTGAGTTCTTGGATAAAGAGAGGAGAGAGCCTATGGATGCATATAGTTTCCCTACATCCTTGTGCTCAGCAAGCACTAATGCTTCCTTGGCACAGAATCCCAAAGAAATGACATGTTCACTTACAGCTTTCTCATCTATGTGATCCCAAGATTTAGTATTCTGGGCAGCATTAGCTTTGAATTAGCTTTGAATTAGCTGTTCCCTATAAGAATGGGCTTTTTCTGTAAATACCCAAATTAACTCTAAGGGACATATGAAGAAAAATGCTTTCTATCCAAAGAAAGAACTGATAAAGGTACTTTCTATCTCTAGAAAATCAGGCTCTTCAATTCGTATTTGAGCATTCATTCCTACATCCTACAATAATAGAATATCTACCTTGGACAGAAGGGGTAATCAAATGTTTATAATTGCAATTGATGGTAATGAAGGTAATTTGGTAAGCCCAAATATAATTTGTAACCCAGAATTCCCCAAGTCCTGGGTTTATGTGACCAATTCTGATGTTGAAGATTGACCTGAGTTCTCGTGTTCTCTCTCTCTCTCTCTCTCTCTCTCTCTCTCTCTCTCTCTCTCTCTCTCTCTCTCTCTCTCTCTCTTTCTCTCTCTCTCTCTCTCCCCTCCACCAGTTGAATTATTATGTCAATTTGAGTAATACTCATATCTATATATTCAGCCCTAATCTATATCCTGAGTTCCAGTCCTGAGGCTATTGGATGTTTAAAATTAGATATCATAAAAATATTTCAAGTTAACACATCCAAAATAAAACTCATTGTCTTTTCCCAAAAATTCAGTCCTCTTTTGAGCTTTCTTTCCATTTTCTATCAAGGACCCCACTATCTTTTCAGTCTGCAACTCCATGTTTGCAAACTTGGCCATATCCTTGATTTCTAACTTTCCTTTATCTCACATATCCAATCAGTTGTCAGATCTTGCCATTTCTGCTCCTAGAAATACTCTTGCAATCCTGACCTCAAGATACTCCACAGGCAGTTAAAAACCCATTTTGGTTTTTCATCTTTCATTGAGATTATTGCCATAGTCTCCTCATTCGTCTCCAAGCCTCAATTTCCCCCTACTCCAATTCATCCTATATGTATCTGCCAAAATATTTCCCTTAAACACTAATCTAAACAAATCCCTCCTCAATAAACTTCAATGGCTCTCTATCACCTCAAAGAAGATCTGGATTCAAATCCTACCTCTGACACTTAATAGTGGTATGACTTTGAACTAGTCACTCAAACTTTTCAGTGCTTTTGACAATTCTCTAATAATATGTATTGAGTATAAACAATAGGCAGAAAGGCATACTTCATTCTCCATATAAGAGGGGAAATTTTCTAATAATTAGAAGTGTCAAGCATTGAATGGGTTGCCTTAATACTAAATAGTAAATTTCCTATCTTGGGGCTTTGAGTACAAGGTTAGACAAACATTTGTTGGGATATTGTAGATCATATTCCTCTAGCTCTAGATTCTGTGGTGTTCTGGAAATTAACTTCTTATTGTGTTTATGAGTCACTAGTCTGCCTTGAACTGGCTCCTATGTAGTCTTTGGGTCCCAATTCTGGCTTGGTATCAGATTTATCACAAGATTTATCTGTGGGAATCTGAGGGAATGCCCATCAATTGGGGAATGAGTGAACAAGTTACGGCATGTAAATGTAAATGGAATACTATTATGTTGTATGTAACTACGAAGGTAATAGTTTCAGAGAGAAGTTAGGATACTTGTTATTAACTGATGCACAAAGAAATAAAGAAAATGAAGAGAATAATTTGTACGTTGTAAGTAATGTTGTCAAGACAAATTTAAGAAGTTTAATCAAGATAGTTACCAATCATGATTCCAGAGTACTAATGATGAAACATGCTACCCACCTCCTGATGGGGAAGTGAAAATCTCAGTATATACAGAATAAAATATTTGTGTATAAGGGGAGTTCTTTTAGATATGGTCAATGCAGAAATTTGTTTTATTAAATTAAACATGTTTGTAGCAGGGGTTTTGCTTTTTTGTTGTTCTTCATTAGGAAGAGGGAGGAATCAGGTGCTAATTGAAAAAAAATTAAATAAAGGCAATGAAATCATTCTCACAAATTTCCATAAATAGTGGAGAAGACATGGAAAAAAATTCTTATTATGTGGCCGCAACATCAGAAATCACACATAGTCACTCGTAGTGTAAGGTAATCAATGAAAAAGAACATCAGTTACTCTGTCTTACAGTCAGGGGCAGATCTCACCAATAGACCCAAAGATCACTATCATGCATTTCAGCTTCTCAGAAGATGTTAAGCCATGTTCTTAAGAAATAGATCTATTAATGAATTTTCCAGAACTGATCTGGGACATAACAAATCTCCCTCACCTACTGGCCTTGCCTTTCTCTATCCTGCCCCTCCCATCTTTTTCAACTTTCTCAAACAGAAGCTGTTTAACTAATCTGCTCTGCAAAGCCAAAATTATTCACAAGAGAGACAATCATATTCATGGAACTTTGAGGATTTTCCCTGCTGTCCCACCCTCCATTCCCTTTGGAGAACAATTGTTAGTACAGCTCTGAACAAAAGCAGAATTGTGCTGGTTGGAGTTGGCTTTTTCCTGGCTCAGATTGCCTTGCCTTACAAGAACTGTGTTTGCGTTCTTCCTTCCTCATGAGAAATGGTTATCTGACACCTGGATAGAGTTAAAAGTGCCTGCTGGCCACATGTTTGCTAGCAGTGGGTGATCAAAATCAACTTTGCCAATGACTGGGATAGCTAAATAAATTCCCAGAGTCATAGTCATAAAATCACAATTATAGAAGGAACCTCAGAAGTCATCTAGTTCAATCCATACTTAGAAACAGGAATTCCCTCTACAGTATTCCTTATGAGTAATCCTCCCATCTCCACTAAAAAGATCTTCAATAATAGTTTTTCTTTCTCTTGAGCTAAAATATGCCAGCCTAAAACAACAATCTATTGATCCTATTATTACTTTTCATGGGGCTAGAAGGAGTCAATGTAATTTAACAAACACTTATCAAGTGAGATAACAGGCCCACATGATGCAAAGTGCTTGGGGTTCAAAAAGAATGTCCAACTTTCAAAGATCAGGGCTTATCTTCTCACAAGCCATATCTATATAATTTCTCAGTGAATTATTTACTTTTCTCATTCAGCATAGAATCAAATCAACCAGGATTCCTATTTCTTTTTCTCTTTTTTATTTTATTTATTATATTTTTAGCCATACTGATCCTGAAAATCCAATTACTTTAAGTCAGTTGGTCAATAAGCATTTAAGTGTTTACTCAGTGCCAAAAATAGAGTTCATGGATTTAAAACCACAAAAATGGTTTTAAAAAGTCTATGTCTTCCATTCTATATTCTAATTGGAAAGACAAAATGTCAATAACTAATTATATATAAGATATATCTAGTAAATGGAAGGCTACCTGAGAGGAGAAGAAACAATAGAGATAACAAAAAATAAACAAAAAATAACCCATAAAATGGGGAGGAAATAATAACAAGATAACAAATATAGATCAATTTCTGGGCCAGACATTTTGCTAAACTCTCTTTATAATCTCACTTGATCTTCACAACAACCCTGGAAAGTAGGTGCTATTATTATTCTCATTTTTGAAATGAAGAAACTGAGGCAACCAAAAGCTGAGATACTTGCTCAGGGTGACACAGCTAGGAAGTATCTGAAGTTATGTTTGAACTCAGGTCTTCTTGACTGTAGGCTTGTTACTCTATCCGCTGTCCAAGAGATAAGATTACTTACCACAAGTCACATTTCTAGGTGGAAGCAGAATAAAGACTAGAACTCATCTCTCCTGATTTTCAGGTCTCTGTTTCACTATACTACCTCACTAGGTCAGAATAATTAGGGGAAGGAATAAGACGACTATTCTAATAGTCTCCTAATTGGTGTTCCCACTTTCAAGTCTCCTCCTCTCAGTCTCCACCCAACTGATTGATAATCATCATTAATAATATTTAATCCATTCAACCTAATTTAATTAATTCATATTTATTATTATTAATAATAATAAATTAATAATTTTGAAGTACAGATCTGACCACATCACTCTCCTGTTCCAAATACTCCTTATTAGATGAAAATTTAGAGATTTGTGTAAGATAAATGGAGGAAAACAAGGATTTATTAAGTACCAGATACTCTACAGATATTTTCTCATTTGATCCTGACAACTACCTTGGGAAGTTAGTACTAATATTATTCTCATTTTATAGATTAGGAAACTGAGGTAATCGGAGATGAAGTGTTTGAACTGTGTCACACAACTAGATTTGCACTCAAGTCTTCCTGACTCCTTATAAGCAGGTAGGTGACACATATCTGGTCTAAAACACTAACTGTGTGATCTTGGATAAGTCACTTAACACTGTTTGCCTCAGTTTACTCACCAGAAAAGTGAGCTGGAGAAGAAAACAGCCATTCCAAAAATTATTCCACTATCTTTGCCAAGAAAACACCAAAAAGGAATCACAGAGTCAGACAATACTAAAACAACTAAGCAACAACCATTTTCTGAATTCAGACTCACGGATCTCTCTATTGTGCCATCTAGCTGCCTCTGTGACATAAACTCCTCAGTTTAGCATTTATGACACCTGACACCTCACAGCATAACCCTTACTGCCTATATTTCCAGTCTTTTTATTTTGGGGGGGGGGCAGGGAGGGGCTGTTTCTGTGCTATAATTTTATTTTATTTGGGAGAGTAATCAGGAGATGACAATTTTGTTTTACTTTTTTTGTTTTCCAATAGTATTTTATTTTCTGAAATAAATATAAAGATAGTTTTCAACATTCATTTTTGTAAAACTTTCTGTTGCAAATTTTTCTTCCTCTTCCCTCT
The DNA here is from genome assembly GCF_902635505.1 of Sarcophilus harrisii. NCBI lineage: Eukaryota > Metazoa > Chordata > Mammalia > Dasyuromorphia > Dasyuridae > Sarcophilus > Sarcophilus harrisii. The sequence continues at coordinate 195,081,225 of NC_045428.1, forward strand.
CCAAGCAGCAAAACAATCTGATACAGGCTAAATATGTGTAATCATGTCATATTGTACAAGAAAATCAGACCAAAAAGGCAAAAATCACAAGAAAGAAAGAAAAAAAAAAAAAAAAAAAAAACAGCGAACAACAATAGCCAAAAGGTGAAAACACTATACTTTGATCCATATTCAGTCTCCATAGTTTTCTCTCTGGATACAGATGGCTCTTTCCATCCCAAACTATTGAAATTGCCTTGAATCACTGAATTGTTGAAAAGATGTGCTATAATTTTATAATTACCTTATTGTGTTTCAACGGAAAGAAGCTTTCAAATAGCAAAAACCTGCTTTGCCTTATGGACTCTCCCCCTTACATTTTGCTTCCTAGCCAATATAAAGGAGAAAGAATCAGTAAGTTGACTATGGCTTTTTCTTGAAACTCACCAAGATCAGCTTAAAGACAGCAGTAGATAGGTTCCAGGTTTGGTATAGGGCCTCATACCATGGCTTAGGGTTCTCAGCATCTTTCAAGGCTTACTTTGGTGTGGTCCCCACCATAATGCCCTAGGAATCCATCCTTGATTGCCCTTTGTACTATCCAGCTCAATCAATTGTTATGGGCCAGAACCTGAAACCAAGGAGCTGTCAGTGGAATTGACAGAAACAATAGTTATCTAGTTTAGCATGGTGCTTAACAGTTCTCTAGTTCAGTACATGTACTTAGTACTTACTATAGGTCCACAAGATTCACACCTTTAGTAAGAGAGCATATCAGACAAGCTCAGCCAGAATCAGAACGAGGGAAGATAGAGAAATGGTGGCAGTTGTCCTCCTTCACTTCTCCACTGAAACTAAGCTCCAGAAGGCCTCCAAAAAACTGCCCAGCCCCGGGAAGGAGATGATAAAGGATCTGACTATAAGAAAGCAAACCTGGCTCCAGGAAAGGAGACAAGACTTTGAAAGAGACATTAAAGGATTTGGACTTTAATCCTCACACTTGTGGTGATTACTGAACTGAAAGGAAGGCTGCCTCCAGGGATCCCAAGAAAACCCCAACAAGAGAATATTACATTTTAGAGAGAATATTACAATTAGTATTGGCAATCTGTGGGGAAATAGCCTTGCCCCACCAGAAACTACCAGTATCTCAGAAGCCTCTCCAGACCTAGTTGTATGAAAATATAGAAATAAAATCCCAAGAAGACAGTCTAGCTCCTCTTCTCCAGAAGCATGGAAGAATATAGTATTTTAAAAGGGGCATCCAGCTGCTCTAATTCAGCTGCTTGGAGGGGATGAAGTATCCCAGTGTGCTACATGCTTTTCTCTAGGTAAGCCTATTTAAGAAAAAAAAATAGCCCAGAGGTGAGGACAACTTTGCCCACCTAAGAAATAAAGTCTGATTCTGCCTCTTAATTTCTCTCCCAGTCTTGAATTCTTATATAGCAAGGGGATTAAGGGATCAATAAATACTACCAGTAATAATTTTATTACTTTCATATACAATACAGTACTGGTACATGTATATAAATGTATATGTGACAATTGAGTACTTATAAGTAAAATGAGTGAGTGAATAAGAAATTACTATAGATCTATATTACATTAGGATGAATCCTAAATGCACAAGTCCTTTAATGTAAAAATAATAGTTGCCAAACTCAGAAGCTTAAGGCATTTAATCAAATTTCTTGGATCCTTTCTTTGAAAAAATAATGGTCTATTTTGGAAAGCCATTTGGAATTATGTAAATAAAGTGGGTAAAAATATCCAATCCCAGAGATTTCACTGCTAGGCATGTACCCCAAGGAGATCATTGACAAAAAGAGAGGTTGTGTACGTGTATGTGGATATATATGTGTGTATATACATATATGAATGTGGGTATATACACATATGTACACATATGTGTATATTGTAATGTGGGGAGACAAAAACTGGCGAGAGAAGGAGGGAAAGAGAGAAAAAGCAAACTAGGAAAACAGGGAGGGGGAACAGACAGGGAGGGAGACAGAAAGAAACAGAGGGAAAGATGGAGGGAGAGGAGAAAGAGAGAGGGAGGGAGATGAAGAAAAGAGAAGAGAGACAGAGAGATTTATAATAGTTATATATGTGTGTGCATGTATGTGTGTGTGTATGTATACACAGGTGGTATACTGGTTAGAACACTGGATTTGAAATCAGAAATCAAGTTCAAATTGCCCTCAGAGACTTGCTAGCTGCCTGACCCTGAGCAAATCACTTAGTCTCAGTTTCCTTAATTGTAAAATAGGAATGATAATGATAGTACAATTTCCCAGAGTTGTTGTGAGGGTGAGATAAAATAATATTTGTAAAGTCTTACAAACCTTTAAGTATTATAAAAATGTAAGCTTCAATCATTATTATTGTTTCTATATTTATGACAGTACCTTTTACAGTAGTAAGGAACTGAAAACAAAGTAGATCTCTGTCCATTGGGGAATAGCTAAACAAATTGTGGCACATGAATGTAACTGAATGCTGCCCTGCTGAGGTGAATAAAAGCATAGAATGACTTACATTCAATGATGCATCATTAAGTTTCAAGAACTGAAGAATCAACCAGGCCTGCAATTTATTACTTTGATCAGGGTTAGCCAGAGCAGACATTTTTGAACCTCGGATAGTTCCCAATCAGGATAGCTATCAAAAGATTAATTCTATGGGTGGATTAGTAACTCTTACATTTGTAGAATACTGTAAAGTTACCCAGGTCTTTCTCCTTTCATTCATATGATTCCTCAGGAAAAGTATTGTTAGTTTCATTTTATAGATAACAACAATCTTTTAAAGTCACAAATCCCTTTCCCCAAAACAACCAAGTGTTGTAGGTAGTTCCAAATAATATCTATTTTTCAGATTGGAAAACTGAGCCTCAGAGAGGTTAAATGAATGAATTACCTTTGGCCCCGCAACTAGAGTTATCCAGGCAAGAATTCAAGTTCAAATCTCCTGACTTCATGCTGTTATTGATTCATTGTTGGGTATAAGTTTATAAAAGTTTAAGAATAATCAATCTTGGACTTATTTTGGTTTTGAGGGAAGAGTTTCAGAAGAAATCTGGCTTGACCCAAAGAATACAACAGGTTAACAATGCTATTTGTTAAATGCTAAAGAAAAATACTGTATTTTCATAAAGATACCATTGACAATTATCCCCAATTTCATTTTACAGCTGTCAAATAGTATTACCTTCAAAACCAGAACTAATTAAATATATATAATAATAGTAAATTTATAAGGTACTTTGAAGTTTTAGGGCAAGAAGAATTGCCTTATATATAGATAGATAGATAGATGTATCTATATAATACAATTTACATATGTACATATATTATATACAATAACACTATAATATTTGCACAAAATAATGAAGAGCAAAATAAGCAGAAGAATCAAGCAGAAGAGAAAATCACATATGGTGATTATTTTTAAAATTGTAACAAAATGTTACACAAAATGTAAGTCCCAGAGAAAAATTTTCAAAATCTAAACCAACTTCTTCATTTTATGGATGAGAGAACTAAAGCCTAAAAATGCTAAAAGAAGACATAACAAAAGATATGTAAACAATAAGCAATTTATATATTCATCATTCAATAGCTCTCCAGTGAGAAAGTGAAAACAAGAATTGCCTTGGGAATCAGGAGGATTTCCAGTGTCAGATCTGCCTCTACCTACTTGTAACCCCTGGGACAAGTCATTTAAGGTCACTATATCTGTTTATTTATTTTTTAAAAAGCAGAATTGCACTAGATTATGGTACCTTCTAGCTCTAAAATTCCAATTCTCAATTTAAATGATCACAAAACACTAATTTAAAAAGTGATTAAATGTTTAAAAAACAATATTATTTTTAAGAATTATATTGAGTAAGTTATTTTGACAATTATAAATACCCAAAATAAATACAGGATACATGAAGAAATACACTGTATCCAGAGAAAAAACTAATAAATACAAGTTTATAAAGAATAATCTTACATATGTGTGTATACAAACCTATTTGTGTCTAATGGTAGCCATCTCTAGGATGGGGGGAGAAAAGGGAGAAAAAGGAGAAAAAGAAATTTGCTTAATAACTTTATTATATATTAAAAGGAATAGTGAGTTGTACATAATAGATCTGCAGTTTCACATGCAATCATATTTTTATTATATCATATTATGGAAATGCTTTTCTCATTCCATAAATTAAAAATAAAATAAAGTGAAAAATTATATACACTATGTATTTATATGTATATGTATATACACATGAATGTATATTATATATTCCCACATGTACACACATACATATACATATGTGTGTGTAAAATAATTTGAAACTCACTCTAGCCCTTTTGGGTAGGGAGTGAAAAAAATTACATTTTACAGAAATAATGACTTCCTGAGTCATACAGGTAATGGATGGTGGTGCTAACTTAATTCAGGTCTCTATGCTCTTGAGTCCTCTTCTTTCTTCTATACCATAAAGATCTCAAAAGCAAAATGAGGGAGTTGGAATAGACACCTCTATGATCTCTTCCAACTTGATCTCCTATAGTTCTTCAAGGCAAAACTTACTTCTCTGACTCCTCCACTCCAGTATTTGGTTTGGATGGGATTCCAGAATTACTTCTACTGTTATAGAAGTAGATCAGCTGGAAATTTCCTTGTGGTTTAGTCAGTGATCAATTAACCACTTAACACAGTCCCCCTCTCATGCTGAATCCAGTGTGTATTTAGAGAGATTCCTTCATTCCTAGGGGTTTTGATTTGGAGATTTCTCATATTGTTTTCATATAATATCTGAGATTCAGAGAAGAAATAGGGAAGGAGAGTTCATTTATATAAAGCTGTAGCTATTTTGGGCAATTATTTAATCCTAATGAGGGAGCTGCTGAGCCCACAGCTTGAAGATAATGAGAGTACACAATTTATGGTAACACAGTAGTCTAGCCATTGAAAGACAAATAAATAAGGATGCCTATTCAATTCAATAAACATTTATTAAGCACCTACTATGTACCAAATAGATACAAAACAAGCTACACAGAGGATAGATGCAAAATAATTAAGTGGGAAAGCATCAAGATTTCCTGAGAGGTGGGATTTTAGGTGCAACTACATCAAAAACTTCTCTAGAAATAACAATTCCTCCAGAAGTACATTTCCATACCTGCCAGAAGACAGAAAGAATATGAGATGGAGAAATTGAGAATGAAGGGAAATTTAACCATGGAAATTCTAGGAGGCATATTAGGTAAATGAAGATAGGTAAAGGGGGAGAGATGGGACTAAAAAGGACAGGAATAATAACATGGGGGGAAACAATGAGGAAAAGGGAGTTTTATCTCAACAGCTTAATCACAAGGGAATAGACATAACATGGCAGGTGAATTAGATGATCGGGGCTTTTACTCCAGGATCCTAGTATGACTAAAATGTATTGGGAAATATGGTGGCTCCCATAGTTTGTTACTTCAAGCAGTAGGTATATGTGTACAAGCTGTGAGTATAAGAAGCAGGAAGTCCTTGCTGGACATCTATGATGGATGTGAGGAGTCTTTAGTGCATTATCCTGAAACAGGGGTCAAAAGAAAAGGGAGTAAGTAAAGTCACTAGAAGAAGATGGACAAAGAGACTAAGGAAGGATGTTCCTAGTCAGTAATAAATAGATTTAGAAGGCGCAAGAAATAGGAGGATGTGGAGAGAGGAGAAAATTTCATAGTTCACTATATGGGGACAGTTTCATAAGTTAGAATCTGACTATCCTGATGAATTAGAATGGAGTCTCTAGGACAATTATGTTGATACATCATTTAGGACATCTGAAGTTTTCTCTAGAGCAGGGATTCCTTATTACACCTTTTCTCCCAAGATATTTTTACACAACCCCATCTTGAATATGAGCGAAGATGTTTCTGGAGTGTTCATACATGCACAGTGTAAATGAGCACGTTGTATGTTCAGAACAAAGGCTTCAGTGAAATTGTACGGCGAAACATAGGCAAACACTGCCAGAAACACCTTGGATTCATTACCCATTTGATTTTGAATTCATTTTTGTTCACTGCATTTGGAAACCTTTTGCTGTTGCCAAATTTTTCACAACCCCCACATTCAATTACAAGACCCCATATGGGATCACAACCTACAATTTAAGAATTTTTGACCTAGAGGACACCATTTCCCTACTTTGTTTTTGTCTTGAATGTTATTCAACGTGTTCAACCAATGATGTGGGTCTTTCAGATTATTCTCTTTCTAAAGTAAGAAGACCTGCATTTAAATCTCGTCTCTGAGCCTTCTGAACAAATTATTTAAGCTACATGGGTCTCAATTTCCTCATTTGTAAAATTAGAAGGTTTGGTTGCATAGTCCTTGAGGTCCATTCTAGCCCCAAATCTATGATTTTATGATTAATTTCCAAATCCAACTGTATTTCAATCGATATTAAAAAGAAAAAATCTTTGTGCTTGGATTTAGTGTCTCACTCTTTAAAGGAAACAGTACCAACACAAATCTATCTTGTCCAAATTATAAAAAATATTTGGCATAATATGGATACCAGTCCAAGAACGATAAAAATTCCAGATGGAAAAAGTCTATCCTGTCTTCTCTTACATTATCTCTTCCTCCTCTCCTTCCCAACCTTGATCTATATTGCATAATTGCTTTGTGATCTGGGTTTTGACCTTCTTTCTGCTCAATATATCATAGAATTTGTTGTATGATCAATAAAATAAGTTCTGTCATGTCTTCACACTAAAAAAATCCAAAAAACAAAACCCACTTAATTGACAGTTTCCAATAACACATTCCCTTTTTAGTGCTGGGGGTGGGGAGAATAGGAGAGAAGCAATGTTCTATTTGTCATAGATTCACAAAATGTAAGTCCCAGAGAAAATTTTTCAAAATCTAAACCAACTTCTTCATTTTATGGATGAGAGAACTAAAGCCTAAAAATGCTAAAGGAAGACATAACAAAAGATATGTAAACAATAAGCAATTTATATATTCATCATTCAATAGCTCTCCAGTGAGAAAGTGAAAACAAGAATTGCCTTGGGAATCAGGAGGATTTCCAGTGTCAGATCTGCCTCTACCTACTTGTAACCCCTGGGACAAGTCATTTAGGGTCACTATACCTGTTTATTTATTTTTTAAAAAGCAGAATTGCACTAGATTATGGTACCTTCTAGCTCTAAAATTCCAATTCTCAATTTAAATGATCACCAAACACTAATCTCTCAACTCACGACCTTTGAATTTAGAAGTATATGAAATTGTGTATGTTAGCTGAACAACTTGACCAGAAATGTAAAGGTAGCATTTCACAGAATATTTCAGTCAGAAAACACCTCAGAAACCATCTCATTCAACTCATACAAGAATCCTGGCAACAATGTCCCTGACAAGTGGTCATTCAATTTCTACTTGAGGACTCTAGTGGAGGGAAATCCATTTGATGGCTCTATAATTATATTATGAATATGAAGTCTTTCTTACAGACTAAACTGAAAATTCTTTGAAGGCAAGAATCATATATTAATCTCTTCAATCCCTCCCTGTTGGAATCTTTACAAAGTGTTAAGCCATTAGAGTTGATAGAGACAATAATTATCTAATTTAGCATGGTTCAATATGATTGATTTGATCTTAGAAGGAGATATTTTGGGCCAGAACTTGAAACAAGGTACTAAGTACAACTGATAGAAACGATGCTTGTGTTCACACCTTTAGAGAGTTCATAGAAGCAAGAAATATTTAAGTACTCATTGGAGTTCACATGTTTGGGAGATTTCAGGGTTTAGAAAGAGATATCAGAATTCACACCTCCCTTGAAGTTCTTAGGGCCAGAGAGCATGCTGGGAGATATCCCACAATCCCACTCTCAGAGAAGCAATATAAATACAGCTCCAGTGAGCCACTCGAGAGAGTTATTTGGGAACATTCCCAGGGGTCGGAGAGGAGACTCTGTGAGGAAGCCCACAAGCTCTATCTCCAAGGTAAGAGAGATTTCATTGCATCTTCTACCTTGGTGCTGGCTGGAGTCGGAAGGACAAACCTGGATTTGGAGACATTCGGAGGGAGCTCTTGGAACCAAGCAGAGAGATAGGCCTGAGCTAACCGGACTATATTGAAGGACACAATAAAAGATCTGAACTTTTATCAGCTGGCTGTGATTTTGGGTGATTGTAACTGAAACTAAAGCTGCCTCCAGAACAACTCCCCGAGAAACCTGTTTTCTCCCAGAGAGAACTATTATTATTTTAAAGAAGAGAAAAACACCAACACCTCCCCACTCCTGGTCCACACTTTAAAGTCTTGGACTTTTTTTTTAGTAGTGATTGACAAATTTAGCATTTTGATGGGCTCAAAATATCAGCTGCTCATTGAGTTAAAAGGAGCTAATGTCAAGTTAAATAAAAAGAAATGAATCCCTTATGTGTAAGGACACATAAATTATGCACAACACAATGCAAATGATGTGGTTAATCACAAAGTCATAGCATCAGGCAGACCAACTTGGTAAACAACAGCCTGAAACAGGTTTGTTCACATGTTAGAATTAAATATTAGCCAACTTTCAAGGGGAAAAATGGGCAATCCAGTTGGAGAATGGCTGGATAACTTATGATATATGAATGTAATGAAATAATTGTTCCATTACAGTCATATAGCATAAGTTATCAGCCATTCTGATGAACAGGCTGATTTCAAAAAAGCCTAGAATGATTTACATAAACTGATATAGGGTGAAGTGGGCAGAACCAAGAGAACATTGTACACAGCAACAAAAAGATTATGTAATGATCAACTGTGATGGACTTGGCTCTTTTCAACAATGAGGATTCAAGATCATTCCAATAGAGTTGGGATGGAAAGTACCATCTGCATAGTTCTCAGAGAAAGAACCACGAAGACTGAAAGTGTGACGAAGAATAGTATTTTCCCTTTTACTGTCTTGTTTGTTTGGTTTTTTTCATTTCTCGTGGTTTTTCCCTTTTGACTTGATTTTTCTTGCACAGCATAATGAATATAGAAATAAATTTAGAAGAATTGTACATGCTTAACCTATTGCTTGCAGTCTTGGGGAAGGAGGAAAAAAAAAATTGAAACACAAAGTTTTGAAGGAGGGAATGTTGAAAAATATCTTTGCATGTATTTGGAAATATAAAATATTATTTTAAAAAATATGGGCAGAGCTACTAATGGCTGTCAATAAACCATATAGATGTCACTGCTGCAGGCCAAATAACAATATGCAGAGTAAAAAGGATTTCTGTTTCTTTCTCCCACCTTGATCTTACAAGTGTCACTTTCTTGGAACAAGGATAATGATGAGGTCCTGAACAAACATGGCAAGTTCCACAGTAAGCCCTTCCTGACTTGCAAGTCCAGGAAAAACCAAACACTAAAACAAATTTGTTGAATTTTCAGAAGCTTAAAACCATTTCCCTTAATTTATTATAAGACTGATTAGGTGACGTTAAAATGTCTATTCTATTCTATTCTATTCTAAGCCAGACCCTTCTTCTCCATCCCAGGATCCAATTTAACCAAGAAATACAATTCAACAAATATTTATTTTCTACTGTATACAGAGGATGTGAGAAGATACTGGAGGAAATTAAAAGCTTAAAGTGTGGTCCCTTCTCTCATAGAGCTTTCATTTTAGTAGAGCCTTCTTTTTCATATTACTTGTATTAAATATAACTCACAATACACAAAAATGAAAATCACAGACAACATTTTGAAGTTAATGTACATTTTTATTTCAACATAGCACCCCAGTTTAATGTATTGTACATTTTCCAAGTCGTATGTGTATAGCATAAACTATATACTAAATTTTTTGACCAATGTGAAGAGGCAGTAAGGTTAGTCTGTGGGCCCTATGTACAAATCGAAATACAAATATATAGTAACTTCAGAGACTAATTCTTAAAATCAGTGACAACAATGTTTCTAATACCATTATGATATCAAATGATTGAGACAATGATTAAGTAAAATGTTAACACAACTTCTTAGCTCATTATCTAGAAAGATAATGGAAGAAAAGCATCAAATATATACATTTCCTTCTTAAAACTCATCACATCCAGAGGGATGTTAATATTTTACATATTTATACAGAAAGAGCATATTTTATACAGAAAGAGCATTAGATGTTTAATCAAAGAACTCAAAATCAAGTTCTTACTCTCTTACTCACAAGCATACGATCTTAAGTGAGTATGACCTCTCTGAGCTTCAGATTCTTCATCAGTGAAATAGGGATAATACTCTGACCTCATGGGACTGCATGAAAAGTGCTTTGATAAACTGTTAAAGCACCATGTACATTTGAACTATTATTAAACTATGACTTTTGAAAAAATAAACATGTTTACTTTAGAGGTTAAAATAGAACATCTGATTTTTATATCTATTTCTTGATTCTGCATCTATGAAAACCAAAGAAGCATCTTCTTGCCTTTGATCCACTTAATGTGCCTGGATTGTGCTAAGGGTTGTTTGTTTGTTATTTAAGGTTTTTTTTTTTTTTTTTTTTTTTTTTTTTTTTTTTTTTTTTTTTTTTTTTTTTTTTTTTTTTTTTTTTTTTTTTTAATGTTAAGTCTATTTCCAAAACTGGATGCAGTGAGGGACTTTATCAGCTACTCTTTCAAAACTCAGATGACCCACACCCCAGCAATGGGATATTTATTGTTATTTATTCCATTTAATACATACTCTCAACACAGTCTCTACCTATTTCCACCCTAAATTGACTAATAAGATATTGTTGTTGTTCATTCTTCATTTTTTAAGAGGACCAGTGACCAGTGACATAACAGCTAATGTTCTGACTTGAGAGAGAATTAGATTTAAGTGAGGCCGAGTTGTGGAAAAAGTCATTGTCTTTGTGATATGGATATAACATATAGCAAAATGATTGAGGTACCTTAAAGTCTCCTCATTATAGTCCAATAATTCCAGTTATGGAATTCAGATGTGATCTGGTCCTTAAGGTTAAAATTTAGCATTTCTAATCTCCCCCAAAATATCCATGGTAATGAAATCAACTAAAAAAAATTTAAAGTTCTGGGTAAATTTTTAAAGCACAAAACAGCAAAACTGTTCAAAGGGTTACATGTATTCCAAATCCTCTGTAACTACACCAAAACTTGCTACAGCCAAATTTCTGTAATTCTTCTACATATTCATACAAATGGACATACATGTATATATATATATATATATATACATACATACATATATGTTATATATCATGTGTATATCTCAAAATCAATGCCATTTTAAGCTTTAATGGCTTTTGGGAAATCGAATGTAT